>NC_133340.1:25475392-25802892 GCF_030506205.2 Paramisgurnus dabryanus | reverse complement strand
TGTCCAAATGAAGTCCTAAGCAAGATAGTTCACCCAAAAATGAAAATAATGTCATTAATGACTCACCCTCATGTCGTTCCAAACTCGTAAGACCTCCGTTCATCTTCAGGACACAGTTTAAGATGTTTTATATTTAGTCTGAGAGCTTTTTGACCCTTCATTGAAAATACATACGGTATACTGTCCATGTCCAGAAAGGTAATAAAAACATCATCAAAGTAGTCCATGTGACATCAGTGGGTCAGTTAGAATGTGTTGAAGCATCAAAATACATTTTGGTCCAAAAATAACAAAAATTACGACTTTATTCAGCATTTTTTTCTCTTCCGCGTCTGTTGTTGTGTAGCGCATGCGCGAGACTAAAGTCACATGACTGCAGTGACATGACTGACGTGTTATCTGGCGCGCCCCACCTGTTTTATTTTTTTGTTTGTTTACAGTCTGAGGGAGACGCACGCTGTAAGTTTGAAAAAAAAAAACTTTGCAAACATGTCTGAGGATAACATGTCATCCGCGTCACTGCAGTCCCGTGACTTAAGTCTCGCGCATGCGCTTCACAACAACAGACGTGGAAGATTAGACAATGCTGAATAAAGTCGTTAGTTTTGTTATTTTTGGACCAACATGTATTTTCGATGCTTCAACACATTCTTACTGACCCACTGATGTCACATGAACTACTTTGATGATGTTTTTATTACCCTTCTGGACATGGACAGTATACCGTACGTAGATTTTTAATGAAGGGTCAACAAGCTCTCAGACTAAATATAAAACATCTTAAACTGTGTTCCCGAAGATCTTACGAGTTTGGAACGACATGACATTATTTTCATTTTTGGGTGAACTATCCCTTTAACAATTATAAATAAAGTTCTAATATATTTACAGTAAATTTACAAAAAGTATCTGCATGGAGCATGATCTTTAATTAATATCCTAATGATTTTTGCCATTTTAAAAATCAATAATTTTGACCCACACAATGTATTGTTGGCTATTGCTATAAATAATGTGCTACTTATGACTTGTTTTGTGGTCCAGGGTCCCAAATAATAAAACCATACTGATGCAATGCTTACATTTTGGTATGTTGCTTGCACAAAGGGCAGAACACTATAACAACAGACACTATGTTGTGATGTTGTCTTATATATGCTGGGATGGTGTTGGTGGGAACTAAACATCAAGCCTGGCATCATAAAGGTTGCAGAATTAAACCCTAGGGCTGGTCCAGTCACTGGAGCATATAGAAGTTGGTTGACCCAGAATGCTTCCTGTTGATTGTCCCTGCACACTGTGAGTGCATCTGGCACATTACAAGCATTGAATTTCATAAAACTGGTTAGTAAAAATACAAAACCTGTCCCTAATGGTGTTTTCAGAAGTGCTATTACTTTTTGGCAAATGATTTTGTGTACTGCCAAAAGAAATCCATTGTAGGGAATTACAGATTACCCTTTTGAAAAATTGAACTGAGTCACGATGCACCTTTGTAGCAATTTCTGTATATTTTGAAAAAATACTAGAAGGCTACAAAACAGATCTTTCATTACACAGACAGTAGGAAACCCAAAAAGACACTCTGGTCGATAGACCTTGCACCTAAGCATGAAAACTCCTTGTGTGTGGAAGCTTTAGTAAGCCTTGAGATTGTATTAAAGAGAGAGTTGTTTAAAAATAAATCAAGTACCATGCCGAGTGTTGAGCTCATGCAGGATAGCTTTGATATGTTGTGGCACTTTTTACTGTAATTTCTCCTCCCACATACGGGTGAATCTCACGCAACCTGTCAAAAAGATGTCTGCATATTTCACTTCAAAATCGGAAGAAAAAAATAAGCTATATTTAGCCTAATGGAAATAAAATCTATAGAAGAGAGAGAGAAAGAGAGAGAGTTTTAAAAATGACAAAGCATCTGTTGGACTGACAGTACAGAAATTTATAGAGGATCTATTCCTCTCTCCACTTCTTCTTAGTTAAACCCATAGAAAAGCTTTGATTTCCCCAGAGAGGACACAAACACACTCGTGTCCTCCTTGGTCAACTCTCTCTGTGCTCCATGCAATAAAGGTGCTGCATGATGCCACAGAGGAACATTATTTGGCTGTATGGTTCCATAAAGAACCTTTAAAGGGGACATATCATAAAAATCTGACTTTTTTCATGTTTAAGTTTTATAATTGGGTCCGCAGTGCTTAGAAAATGTGAAAAAGATCAATCTAGTAACTTATTTTTGGTAAACCGTTTTCCGAAAGCCTGTAAAAATGGGTCATTGAAATTTGGCTCCCCTTGTGATGTCAGAAGGGGATTAAACCGCCCCTTACACAATCGTGAGCATTGTGGCTATAAGAGATACAGTTTTGGTCAAAATCTCGTGAAATCTTGTCAGATGAGTGCTGTTTTCATCCTAATCCTACTCTCAAACCCTAAACCCAACATTTCATGGGAATTAGGCCGTAGCTGTATCCCTTCTAGCCAGAGCCCAGCACAGAATCTTTTGGTTTAATAAAACGTTATTTGCAGTTGATTAAGATTCTTTAGTCTACACTGTAAAAAATACTTTGCTGCCTTAAAATTTTTTGTTAAATCAACTCAGATTTACAAGTCATGTCAACAGAGATGAGTTGTCACAACTTATAAAATATAGTTGAGAAAAGTCAACTTAATTTTATAAGTTATAACAACTCACCTGTAGTTATAACAACTCATCTCTAGTCAAGATAAATAATAGTAAGTTGAAATGACTTGTAAATCCGAGTTGATTCAAGAAAAAATTTTAAGGCAGCAAAGTATTTTTTACAGTGTATAACAAGGTCAGAAAGACATTTTTAAGAAGCTTTGACTAAATGGCATTTTTTTTGAAGAAGTCTTTGTAGCACATTTATTTTTAAGTGTACTAGGCAGTATTGCAGTGACAGTGTATGTAATAAATAAAAGTATGATATTATTGGTTAAAATAAGAGCCAAATAAAGAGGGTAAAGCTGTATATGATACAGACAGACAGAGGTGATTTTACAAAAAATTTACAAAATATTGTATGTATTATAGATGACCAGAAGGTGGGGCTCATGTAACATCTAAAGAGGTCTAAATGCAAAAAAGATATTTGTGACCAGGGCCGGGTCTACAGGGGGGCTGGGGGGGGCATTGCCCCCCCAGATTTTCCTTGTGCCCCCCCAAAAATGTCCAGCCAACCTTAAAATAACGGAGTCTCTTTACACAAAAAACGCCTTCTTTAGGCAAGCGCTAGCGTTTACAGCTCCCGCCCACTAACGTCTGATTAGCTTATTCAAACCTTGGTGGCCTTTCCAGCAGTATTTAAGTCACAGGAAAAGCACTACTGTTCTCTATGACGGTAACTAAAAAAAAAACGCATCTTTAAAATATATATCAAAAACAATGCAATTTAGTATTACATAAACGTAATAACCCAACACATATTAAATTAAAACTTTTTTATAGTAAAACATGCCCAAAATAGCCCCTTATCCTTTCTTAGACTCACCTCATTATTTATTCATGCAAATACAACAGCCAATGGCAAGTCTCCAGCAGCATTTAATGTGTTTGTTTTAGACGTAGTTCTGTTTATTAAAATTAGAATATGCAGTTTGGTTGTGGCATACTATATAGTAGATATAAATGATATAAGATGGTTATACAGAAAATATACAGTATTGTAACAGCTGAGCATCGCGTGCAGTTTTAAATTCAAATTTTAGCGGTTTTGTCATCGTCATTCATCAGCTCATTCAGCTCGCATTTGAGAAAAACTTCACACGCAAAAATCTACAGACTTTTAAGTTCAGGAGGAGCTTTCACTCCGCAAGGTCATCGTAAGGTAAAACGTTGTATTTTATAATGTTGCGTTGTATTATAATATCTAATTTGCTGTGTTACAAACAAAGCAGTGTGATTTATCTTTGGTCTCGTCACAAATCACACTTACAGTATTTTAGGGCTTGTGCTTTTGTCTGGTGCTGTTATAGGCAAACAGGATAACCTTTGACGAATTTGACATGATGCAACAATATATCATTTAAAGCATTGTGCTTTGTTGTGATATTTGAGGTTGCTGCAGCAGCAATGATAGGGTCAGGAATTAATGACAATACAGCTTATCACATTGAAAATACATTATTTTACATGAAGAAAATGTTTGAGAAGTGGAAATAAAGTTTATTTAGTGTTTATTTAGAAGAAAGGCATATGTTGGGTAGGGTAGGTATAAGAATGGCTTTAATTTATCTATAAGTAAAATAATAGATTAAATGCAGTGTAAACATTAATAAAATAAAGCTATATGTACAGCTTTATATTTATATCACCTGCTTGCCTGATTTCATTAACTGTGACTAAATGTGTCAAACTAGTGTAATCATTATAACATTATAAATCATTAATCTAATTGCATGTACTTTTAAAATGTGAACGTGCAAAATGACATATAAATTGCCTTTTATTATAAGACATGCAAAGTAATATTGGATTGAAACATCCATAATTTTAGTGTATGAATCATTTTAGTCGAGAAATGGCTGCCCACCCAAAAATCCTGACTGCCCCCCCAGTCCAGCAAGCCTAGTACCGGGCCTGTTTGTGACAGAATCACTACTTTCATCATATTTTCTCTCTTTTTTTACTCCTAATTTAATAGTTTCTTATAATAATATTAAACATATACACACATTTTTTTTAATAAAGAGGAAAACATAAACAGGTTTGACTTTGACATCATTTTAAAAACTTTATTACAAAATCGAAAAAGTACAAAACTACAAAAGGTAATAACAGTTTTTTTAAGTAACTTGAAAATGTCTTTTATGTAACATAAATTGTATTAATTTAACATACACAGATCACACACAAATAGTTCCTTCAAGTGACATACTGTACAGTACGACATCTACACAGTGTGCATATACTCTCAGAAAAAAAGTTACAAAAGTTGTCACTGCATATATATATATATATATATATATATATATATATATATATAAAAAAAAATATATATATATATATATATATATATATATATATATATATATATATATGCAATACTATTTTAGGTAGTGTACTTTTTGAAAGGTTGCTGCCCCAGTGACAACTTTTTTACCTTCTTGTTCCTTTCATTATTCTGAGATTGTTAAATAAGTTAAATACTTAAATAAATACTAATGAGTTCATTTAAATACTGCTTGGTATTCTGTATTGGTAGTGCTTGGCTTAAACAGCAATGAAACATCTGCGTCTGACAGTCTCTGGCTGTGTTCCAGGTGTCTTCAGCTCTCCCGTGATTTCTCATCATCTGCACAACGGCCAACCCCTTTATTCCCAGGATGGTGGAGTGCAGCAGGCCATGTGACGGGATGGAATTCCATGTGCAAGATTTCTGGAATTTCCAGCTTTCCCCCTCCGTACTTTCATTTATGGTTTGGGAAACACTCAGAGATCTTAACCACATCCCTGGTGCTGTTTGCATTTACCCTGCAAAGTTGACCAAAAAGAGAGCAAACATTAATATTTATATTACAGCTTCATATATGTGACCCTGGCTGTGAAAAAGATTTTTTGTCTGATTTACTGTTGTTTACATAAATTCATCCTAACACATAATGTAAAGAATATTCTGTGAAAATATAACCTTGATATCTTTAATATTGACTGAGTAAGATCATGTCAAAGATGAATCAAAATCTTTAGCTTGGATATAACAAATACACTGTACAAATTTCTTGTTGCACTTTATATTTTTAAGTTTAATCAACTTGAATTTACATTCAGCTTTCTTGGGAATTGCTATAAAAAATAAAATTGAATTAACTTATGCTAATTTAACTTATTTTTTATAATTTATAGCAACTCCAGTCCTCACTAGTCAAGAAAGTTGAAATGAATTGTAAATTCAAGTTAATTAGACTTAAAAATGAAGTTCAACAATGAGTTGAAAAAAGTAAAATAAACAAATTACAAATAATAAAACATTAGCTTTTTAACATTAAAACCATTACAGATTTCTTTTATGCACACTCTCAAGGGTACAAAACTATCACTGGGACGGTACCTTTTAAAAAGGTACAATAATAGATATTTGTGTATTAGAATAAGCTAATAATAATTCGTAAATGATTAAAAATGTCAGTACCTGTTCCAGCACTTCTGCAGGTTAGAAGCTTGTATTGTTTCTGGACTCAGACAACGCTGCTGTCCTTCAGACTTGGTATTTTCTGGTTTTAGTGTTAATCTGTAAATATTGAAACAAATCAAGTTAATGATAAAATAGAATATAAAACAGCTTTGAGTATAGTTCATGATGACGTTTATTGTGTTACTTACATGATCTCAGTATTTTTGCATTGCTTTCTTGGCGGGGAAATGGAAAACTCCATGATTTTTTCTCTTGGCACATTTCTTTTCAAAGTATTCAGGCACCAGCATCTGTCATATATTGGTTGACCTATCGCAAGGTAAGAAAGAGAAAAATGTATATAATATGAGGCGATAGAAGATTTATCAATAATAAATGTAACACTGTGACAGAACATGTTTAAAATAATATAATTTTAAATCAACATATATTTTTATGTTACTTTAACTTAAAAAATTAAGTTAACCGTTTTAATTTGTTTTTTCACAAGTCAAAACTTTAAATAGTAGGTTGAATTGACTTTTAAAACCAAGTTGTTTATTTTTTTTACAGTGTATAATGTTTAAAAAGCTGTACACACATCTTAGTACCTGGCAACAGCAGTTAACAAAGTCAAAGTGTGTTTTTATGACACCACAGTAAAACTTTCATTGTTGACTTACCTCCACTGAGCTGAATGCACACAACAGCGAGCTGCAGGAGAACGAGTGCTTTGAGGAAAAATCCCATAGTAAATGTCCAAGTGAAATCAATAGGTTGCAATGCAGGACTTTCACCTTAGGTTGTTGTCTCGGCTTTAGAGAGAGCTTGGAGCTTAAAGTGAAAGTAGTGAATGAGACTCCATGCTTTATATCCTAGAGCTAGCTAGAGGAATTCCCAATCCCCCCTCGGTATTTCCCAACAATCCAGTATTTCTCTGCAACGGAATTTCCCAAAAGAATCTGTGTTGCAATTACATTTTCAAGTTTAATCAACTTGGAATTACAAGTCATTTCAACTTATTGGCCAGGGATGAGTGGCTGTAACGTAAAAAATAAAGTTATAGTATAAAGAGATAAGTAAAGCAAATTCAACTTGATTTAATAAGTTACAGCAGTGGTTCTCAAACTTTTTTGGCATTTGGCCCCCCTTGTGTATGGTGCCCCCCAAAAGAAAATTCATGACATAAAACATTCCAAAAATTAAAATTTTAATTAAACAAAACATATTCAATTATACAATGTGGTGCTGTTGGTTGGTAGCCTTTATTTTTCTAAAGTTTAATTACACAGAATTAATGATAAATTAATGTATTTTATAAAGTGTTGGGGCCCCCTGGCACATTCTCAAGGCCCCCAGTTTGAGAACCACTGAGTTACAGAAACTTATCATTTGTCAAGATTTAAATAACTTGTAAATCCTTGTTGATGAAACTTAAAAATGTAAGTGCAAAAAATATTTTTTTACACTGTAGGCTGTGAAAACATGTAGCCTGCATGCGTTCCCTGATGAGAAAGTAACTGTTTTCCTGGATTGCTATACAACAGGTTTGAATTACCAAGCTCATGATGCAAGATTTAAGCAGAGAAGATCATGTTTAGCAGTTTATTGCTAAGAAGTATGACATTATTGGTTTGAAATAAGAGCCAAGAACGCTGTATATGATACAGATATGATACAACTTTACATTTTTTATGTATTATAGATCAGTGGTTCTCAAACTGAGGGCCGTGAGATTGGCCAGGGAGCCCCAGTTTTATGATTTTTTTATTTATTATAAATTCTGTGTAATTAACCCTCAGAAAAATAAGGCTACTAACCAACAGAACTACATTGTATAATTTAATATGTTTTGTTTAATTCATATTTTACATTTTGTAATAATGTCCAAATATTTTTTTGTGGGGGGGAGAAGGGGTACAAAAGTGAGAGCAGCACTCCGGAACAGTTTGAGAACCACTGTTGTAGATGACCAGAAGGTGGGGCTCGTGTAACCCTTCAATAGGTCTAAATTCAAATAGTAGCAAAAATGAAAATTACTCATGATTTACTCACTCTCAAGCCATCCAAGATACATATATTCATCATCTTTCAGACTAATACAATTTGAGTTATTTCAGTGAACGTAGTCGCAGACGTCAAGTCCATGGACAGGGGTGTTGGTACGGCCAGGTGAGGGGCTTAGCCCCCTAAGCAAATGACCACAAACACAGGAATTTGTATTATGATATTAATTGTAATATGAATGTTAACAGAAATATAAGCGTGAAAAAGTGCTTTAGTTTTCTATTTCTGTCCTTGATTGGCATTGGTTGATAGGCAGGTAATTATTGTTGTTTATAAAGTTTTAAATATGGATATTTTTCTTATAAAATCACATAGATTACACTCAGAAGGCCTTTATTTAACCCCCTGGAACCATTTGTATACTTCTTTGAAGAAAGTCGTGTTATTGTCAAGCAAAATTTAATTAATTTATTTGTGTCCATGGCACAGAATTCAACTTTTTTCGTGCCTTAAATATGCATGTCTTTTTCATGTTACTCGCACAAATTTCTATAAATAGTGTTTCGTGTCCATTGCACGACTTTCTATTTCATTTCATTTTATGTATTGTTTTCTCATAGTTTTTTCCTATTTTTTTTCCATTGTCGCTTGGGGTTGAGGTTAGAATCACTTTCTGCTAACCCAAACCCCAACTCTAACCCCGACTCCAGGAATAGTTTTAAAAGCGGAAGAAAAACATGTAGAAACCAATACATAAAAAGTACATCGTAACCCAAACCCCAAATCTAACCCCAAGCAACAATGATTCAAAAATAGGAAAGTTGCATTTTGTGCCATGGACACGAAAAAATGAATTACACTTTTGGTGACTATAACACAACTTTCCGACTATAACACAACTTTTTTGCTTTAAAGTCGTGATCTATGTTTTCTACTAATACTGTATAAAACTTGGAAGATCCAGGACATTCCCTAAAATAGCTAACATTGTGTTTGTCTGAAAGACGATGAACAGATGTATCTCCGATGGCTTGAGGGTGAGTAAATCATGGGGTCATTTACATTTTTTGCTGAACTATCGCTTCAAGGATCTTTGTAACAGAATTACTTTCTCCATATTTTCTCATCTTTCTTTTTTTTACTACTTATTTAATAGTTCATTATATAAAACATAGTAAAATATACAGTATTGTGCAAAAGTCTTAGGCCACTATGCCACAATTATATTTGTTGTTTTTGCTATGTTAAAGTGATCATATATAATTGTTTCTCAGTCTCTTTAATAGAATACAACCAGAAAATACAGGAAATGTGTATATACTGTAGTATTAAAAACTGTATGAATGTAAACTGATGTGTCAAGTTTTTAGGGTAAACTCCCTTTCCACTTGAGCAATAGCAGGAAACTGCAGGATCTCTTAAACATGAATGAAATTAAAGGACAAGTTCGGTATTTTAGACTTAAAGCCCTGTTTTCAGATTGTTTATGGTCAAATAGAATGGTTTTGACTGAAATTTCGACATTTTCGGCTGCCCTGAGAATTTTCGCTTGTTTGTGTTTCAGCTCAGACCTCTACAATGGCTTTATAGGTGCACTGGAACAATCCTTCCTAAAATGCATTAAACTTTCGTTTACAAAGACGTGAAACTCACCGAGTGGTCAGGGGTGTTCACTGGTATGCTCACACAAAAATCGCTCCAAAAGACGCATTCCAACAGGTTTTATCGTAGTTTTTACCAACTCCATTGACTGTATTAGACGTCCTGTGAGGTATGGTATTACTCCGCGCCGGGAACTTTGTTTCTATTCTTGCAATTGGCAAAGGCGGATTAGCGCCACCTCCTGGGCTGGAGTGTTTATTATTCAAGCTCTAAGCGGAAGAATGTACGGGTGTGAGGCGTTTGGGGAAATAGGTCCACAAGTTAACAACGAATGCTAAAACAGCTGTTGGAAAGCATCTTTTAACGCGATTTTTGTGTGAGCATATCAGTGAACACCCCTGACCACTCGGTGAGTTTCTCGTCTTTGTAAACGAAAGTTTAATGCATTTTAGGAAGGATTGTTCCAGTGCACCTATAAAGCCATTGTAGAGGTCTGAGCTGAAACACAAACAAGCGAAAATTCTCAGGGCAGCCGAAAATGTCGAAATTTCAGTCAAAACCATTCTATTTGACCATAAACAATCTGAAAACAGGGCTTTAAGTCTAAAATACCGAACTTGTCCTTTAAATCCTTATTTCTAAATTTTAAAGAAATTACTTTTTTTACTTCATTCTGCACAAAAATGCTCACTCATGCACTGTAAAAAAAATCAGTAGAAATTACAATGCTATTGCAGCTGGGTTTCCGGTAAGTTACCGTAAATTAAAATGTATGTTATTTACTGGCAAGAGTTTGTTGAAAGTTAAATAAATTTTAAATATTAACAAGTCTTTATCTTTACAGAATAAATCTATACAATAACAGCCTCATGCAAAGCATTCTAGGAACCAGAAATCATCATCAACCTTTTTCAGTTTTTTGCTTCAGATTTTGTTTCCCAGAATGTTTAGCTTGATGCTGTTTTTCTAGTTTTATTCTGTAAAGACAAAGACTTGTTAATGTTTAATGTTCATTTAACTTTGAACAAAATGTTGCCAGTTAAAAACATAAATTTAAATCTACGGTAAATTACCGGCAACCCAGCTGCAATTTCTACGGAATTTTTTTACAGTGCACTCATGCACTGTAAAAAAAATCAGTAGAAATTACAATGGTATTGCAGCTGGGTCTCCGGTAAGTTACCGTTAATTAAAATGTATGTTATTTACTGGCAAGAGTTTGTTTAAAGTTGAATAAATTTTAAATCTTAACAAGTCTTTATCTTTACAGAATAAAACTATACAATAACAGCCTCATGCAAAGCATTCTGGGAACCAGAAATCATCATCAACCTTTTTCAGTTTTTTGCTTCAGATTTTGTTTCCCAGAATGTTTAGCTTGATGCTGTCTTTCTAGTTTTATTCTGTAAAGACAAATACTTGTAAATGTTTAATGTTCATTTAACTTTGAACAAAATGTTGCCAGTTAAAAACATAAATTTAAATCTACGGTAAATTACCGGCAACTCAGCTGCAATTTCTACGGAATTTTTTTACAGTCCACTCATGCACTGTAAAAAAAATCAGTAGAAATTACAATGGTATTGCAGCTGGGTCTCCGGTAAGTTACCGTAAATTAAAATGTATGTTATTTACTGGCAAGAGTTTGTTTAAAGTTAAATAAATTTTAAATATTAACAAGTCTTTATCTTTACAGAATAAAACTATACAATATCAGCCTCATGCAAAGCATTCTAGGAACCAGAAATCATCATAAACCTTTTTCAGTTTTTTGCTTCAGATTTTGTTTCCCAGAATGTTTAGCTTGATGCTGTCTTTCTAGTTTTATTCTGTAAAGACAAAGACTTGTAAATGTTTAATGTTCATTTAACTTTGAACAAAATGTTGCCAGTTAAAAACATAAATTTAAATCTACGGTAAATTACCGGCAACCCAGCTGCAATTTCTACGGAATTTTTTTACAGTCCACTCATGCACTGTAAAAAAAATCAGTAGAAATTACAATGGTATTGCAGCTGGGTCTCCGGTAAGTTACCGTAAATTAAAATGTATGTTATTTACTGGCAAGAGTTTGTTTAAAGTTAAATAAATTTTAAATATTAACAAGTCTTTATCTTTACAGAATAAAACTATACAATATCAGCCTCATGCAAAGCATTCTAGGAACCAGAAATCATCATAAACCTTTTTCAGTTTTTTGCTTCAGATTTTGTTTCCCAGAATGTTTAGCTTGATGCTGTCTTTCTAGTTTTATTCTGTAAAGACAAAGACTTGTAAATGTTTAATGTTCATTTAACTTTGAACAAAATGTTGCCAGTAAGTAACATACATTTAAATTTACGGTAAGTTACCGGCAACCCAGCTGCAAATTTCTACGGAATTTTTTTACAGTATGTGTTTAGTGTCAAGAAATAATTTTTTTCCCCTGTGTTTTCTGTTTGTATTTTAATAAAATAGAATGAAAATAAAAATGGATGGACATTAAAACTTCTAAAACAACAAGTCTAAAAATTGAGATATTGAAGAAGCCTTGGATGTGTGAAATTATAGAATGCAAGATGTGATTTATTTATTTTTATTTATTGTATATTTTAATCCTGCCTGGGGAAAGTTTTTTTTTGTTTTGTTTTGTTTTGTTTTTAAATTTGGTAAAATCCTAATAAAGACATGTTCTACAAAAAACAACAAGTCTGGTGGTGATGGTCAAGACTTTTGCACAGTACTGTATATACACATATTTTCTTAAAAAAAAAAAAGAGGAAAATGTTGTACATCATTTTATGAATTTTATTACAAACAGTACAAAACAATACAAAAAGTAATGCAAGTTTTGTTAGATAACTTGAAATGTCTTTAATGTAACATCTTAATGAAATATATTTATTTAACACAATAAACAGACACACAAACAGTTAAATTGACATATGAATATCTCCACACAGTGTACAAAAAATAAGTTAATTAATACTTAAATACTAATAAGTTCATTTAAATGCATTGGGACCCATTCGGTAGTGCTTGGTTTAAACAGTGAATCCTACGAAAACATCTGCGTCTGACAGTCACTGGCCCTGTTCCAGGTGTCTTCAGCTCTCCCGTGATTTCCCATCAGCTGCACAAGGCCAAACCCTTTAATCCCAGTATGGTGCAGTGCAAGCTGGCCATGTGACGGGATGGAATTCCATGTGCAAGATTTCTGAAATTTCCAGATTTCCCTTTCATTTCTGATTTGGGAAACACTCGGAGATCTTAACCACATCCCTGGTGCTGTTTGCATTCACCCTGCAAGTTGAAAAAAGAGTGAACATTTTAATATTTATATTACAGATCTGCACTTATTTAAAGCTTTATAGACTATATGTGACTCTGGCTGTGAAAATCCAGCTAAATATTGTTTTTATTGTTGTCTACATAAATTCATCCTATTGCATAATGTAAAGAACAATAAACTTTGATGCTACAAATGCAAATTCAAAAACTAATTCTAATTGTTTCCAAATGACAAAAAGTAAAACATTAAATAAAGCATTAGCTGTTTACCATTAAAACCATTACAGATATGATGGTTTTAAAACAATAAAAATGTCAATACCTGTTCCAGCAATTCTGCAGGTTCGTAGCTTGTTTGGTGTCTGGACTCAGACAACGCTGCTGTACTTCAGTCACTGTATTTTCTGGTTTTAGTGTTAATCTGTAAATATTGAAACATATCAAGTTAATGATAAAATAGAATTTAAAACCGCTTTGGGTATAATTCATTAAGATATCGTGTTACTTACATGATCTCAGTATTTTCGCACTGCGTTCTTTGCGGAGAAATCGAAAACTCCTCGATTTTTTCTCTTGGCACATTTCTCTTCAAAGTATTCAGGCACCAGCATCTGTCACGGATTGGATGAGCTATGTAACACATGGTGAGAAGAATAAAAAAATATATAATACGAGTCGATGGAAGATTCATCAAAAATAACTGTTCAAATAACTTCAAATATTTAGTGGTTATGTTTAAAAATACAATGTAAAATTTCAACTTTTTATGTCAACTTATCACAAGTCGATAGGTTGAATTGACTTGCAAAACCAAGTTGTCTTAACTTCAGAACTACACTGTAAAAAGTTGGTAACACCTAAAAAAATTAAATTTATTCAACTTTAAATTCTTTAGGTGTTACCAATTGAAGTAACTCTGTAAGTTGATCCAACTCTTCACCCTTTTACAGTGTTGACTAATGTTAAAAAGCTGTACACACATCTAAGTCAAACTGCATTTCTGACACCACACTAAAACTATGATTGTTGACTTACCTCCACTTAGCTGAATGCACACGACAGCGAGCACCAGGAGAACAAGAGCTTTGAGGAAAAATCCCATGGTAATGTTCGATAGGTTGCAACACTTTCAGTTCGAGTCGTTGCCTCGGCTTTAGACAGAGCTTGAAGCTTAAAGTGAAAGTAGGGAGTGAGACTCCTTGCTTTATATGCCAGAGGAGTCCCAGGTCCGCCCCTCGGCATTTCCCAGCAATCATTATTCTCCGCGGCGGAAATTCCAAATTCATTGGGAGGGAGGGAGTCAATGAGTGAAAGTGGGAGAAAAGGAGTAAAAAAAATGTAGTTCCAGAGAAAAGCAAGAAAAAATGAATGCAGACACATACTGTAACTACATGTGTGGTAAAAGTGAAATTAGACAGTCTGAACAGTATTGTGTCAATAAACCCAAAGTCGTATTTTATGTAAACTGTCTGGTTTTACTCATAAACATTTATGCAGACGCTTTTATCCAAGGTGACTTTCATTGCATTCAGTGTTATACAATGTGTGCTCCCTGATTCAAGCCCATTGCTGTACCAACGGAGCTACAGGAACATCTACCTTATCTCACGAATTTCATGTATTATCCCCTTCTGACATCACAAGGGGAGCCAAATTTCAATGAGCTATTTTTTCACATGCTTGCACAGAATGGTTTACCAAAACTAAGTTACTGGGTTGATCTTTATCCCAATTTCTAGGTTGATAGAAGCACTGGGGAGTGGGGACCCAATTATAGCACTTAAACACAGAAAAAGTCAGATTTTCATGATATGTCCCCTTTAAAATACATACGAATTCTAGTAAAATCAGGATGGATTAAAACAACACAAATGCAGATAACATGAGGCTATTCCAAAGCAATTCCAACTAATTCCAGAGCAATCATGCATATTTTACATCATGCATATTTCCGTGGCATAGTCACAGAATTTTTTGCTCATTTTTCCGTGGCTCTACCACGGACTTTCTTTTCCGTGGCATTCTCACGGATTGGTTACTCAACTGTTTCATCCTATTTTCTTACAATTGTCGCTTCGGTTTAGTGTTAGATTTACATAAAATGACATCCTTACCAGTAGCGTAACGAGCCAACACCGGGCCCCTAAGCAGGATTATCAAGGCGGGCCCTTTACTACAACTCATAATGACGCAATGTCCACAAGCAGGCTACAATGAATGGGACAGGGCAGGATCATAGAGACATTAGATGACTGGCAAAATCAGAAATAGCCAACGCGCACCACAACAAAAACATAACTTCGGTGACAGCGCACCATAACATATGAAAAAACACTGCTGGTGACAGCACACTATAACATTTTGTTACTTATTGCTATGACTACACACACACATACACCTAGGTCTAAATACATATAAAAGATGCTTACTTACATTATAGGCTATAGCGTTACATTATAATTTGTAGAGGCATTTTCCGGGCTTCAGTTGCACACAGCAGCTCTAAACTCCAGACAAAACACAGCTCAATCATTACATACGTAAGATCGATCCATACTGTTCAAAATCATTTGTTTACTTACTGCTGCACTTTGTGCTTTGCTTTAGGTGTCTGGTGTAGTGTTTGGGTATTTAAAGCATTATCGTTTCTTGTTTGTGCTAAGAAACCAAAAGATACAAACCAGCCGATTTCAAACGTGCACAGAAACTCTGGGCTGTGATTGGTTGGGCTCTATCGCTAGAGGTGATTTCATTGGGCGATGGCTTGTTCGACTTCATGCGCCGCTAGAATTGATAGCCGGGTTACGTCAAACTACCGCGAGAGAGATTTGCGAAACCATACGGAGGAGTTTGCTTTTAAATCGCTCTCGCGGAACTTTGACGTCATCCGGCTGTCTATTGAAAACCCGTGAGAAAGCCTGGGAACAGCGGATAGCAACGAATATGTGATAGGGCCCGCCGACTGTCAATCAAATTCTTCCAGTCGGGCGGGCCCCTGATTGGTCCGGGCCCGTAAGCAACGCTTACCCTGCTTACCGATAGTTACGCCCCCTGATCCTTACCCAAACCCAACTCTAACCCCAATGCCAGGCGACAACTGTTTAAAGTTTAGAAAATATAAAAAAAATAATCAGAAAAAATAGTATAAACCAATATTTAAAGTGACATATTGACTCAAACACCCTCTAACCCTAAACCGAAGCGACAATAGTTTATAAATAGGAAAAAAGCAGTTGAGTAACCAATCCGTGAGAATGCCACGGAAAAGAAAGTCCGTTGCAGGGCCACAGAAAAATGCGAAGATCCGTGAGAATGCTACGGAAAAATTAGCAAAAAATTCTGGGACTATCCCACAGAACTTTGTGAGATCATGTTGAACAAATGCAATATTTCAGACTAATCCTAAAATATAATTTAGATTTGGCCTGAATAAACAAATGTATTTAAGCTGTACATGTTTGAACATGCACCCTGCATGCGTTCCCTGGTGAGAAAGTACCTGAATCCCTGGATTGTGTAGGTAATGTCTGAATTACCAAAGCTTCACATGATGCAAGATTTAAGTTGAGGAGATCGTGTTTAGAAGTGTATTGATGTGTCAGAACATGTGCCTGCTGTGACTGCTAAATCACGAGTCAAGACAGATAATAAGATCTCAGCAAAAATGCAGAAACTGACCTTTATGGCTTATTTTTCAATGAACGTGAAAGTTAATCCACTTGAGTTTCCATTATAGGGCAGTTTCCCAGACAGAATTATCTTAGTCCCAGACTAAAATGCATGTTTGAGCTGCCTTCATTTAAAAACACCTTGCACTGACATATATTAACATATATTAGATGCACAGTAAAACCACTTAAATATAGCTTAATGTATAACTAAGGCCTAGTAATGGATTAATTTAAACCCTTTTCGGGAAACTGCCCCTATACATAACATTCCTGCTTAAGGAAGCTTAATTCCTGCTCAGACCGATGTATCGCCACATGAGTCTAGAATTTGTTTTTGACTTTTTACATTGTTTTCCAGTGACAGACTTAAAGTTTAAGACTATTGCTGCTAGACCCTTGGGAGATTTGGGGGGAAATTCATGCAGATGTTGTTTTGGATAAGATCATCTACAAAGAATGGCATTATAGTCATAACTTTCTTTTGTAAGGCAGAATGAAAATTGCTCACTCATTCATGTGACGATAAAGCTTGATGAGTAAGTTGTTTTGACTTGGTTTTAACCAGGTTGAGATCAAACAATGCTCATAGCAATTCATACATATTTTACAAGGTGGCTTATTTGTACGACCACATTTGAACTCGTAAAATATGTACGAATTCTCGTAAGATCAGGATGGATTAAAAGAACAAATAGATATGTAGATAAACTCATGGCATGCGTATTTTAAAAGTGGCTAATTTTTATTCATTATGACTGCTTGCGTTTTTGTATGATTTGCTTTTGGCCCTGTGATGTTGGGGTTAAGGGTTAGGTTACAAGTGAAATTTGGATCTACTGTAGGGGAGAGTGTGCCAGTTTTTACTTAAAGTGACTTTAAACTGAGGCCAAGATAGTATTGGTTCCAATTACAATATAAACATATATTTAGGATGTGGTGCATCTCTGGGAACAATCACTTTCCGGTGGAAGGTAAGTTGTGCCTTTGGAGAGAATGCATTGGGGTAAATTGTGTCATGGATTATTGAAGTAAAACAGTATATTTTGATCTCAGAAACTGTAATGCTTTATAAAAGCTAGAAAAATTCAATACAAAATTACTCATTTAAGGTTTATTTAAATTTATTTTACAACATTAAATATCAATTTCCTACAAATTGCGCCTATAACTGTTCAGACACAACAATAAAAAAAACATGATCATAGAAATTTTATGTTGAAAAGCAAAAAACTTTTTTTTAACTTAAATGTGCTTACCTCTCATGCAATAAGGCTTTCTTTTTTTTGCAGGATGAGTGAAATGGCTAATTCATCAAAAATGTGTTGACACATGACCAATTTCGGACACATGACCGGTTCCCTAGAAACAGGGTGGCACAACTTCCCCGCTGGCACAAATCACCCCACTCTCCCCTACTTACACTTTTTCAATTGGTAACACTTAAATTAAATTTTGTGAAATTGTAATTTTCCTTTAAAGTGAGAAAATTGAAGGTGAAAAAACTTGGAAAAAAAATGTTCAAGCTTTGTCAGCTTATGTTTTTTACTTAAAGAAAACTTTTAAGAGACATTTTAAGAGAAAATCTAAGGAAAAAGTAGATGTTACCAATTTAAGTAATTTTTTAAGTTAATACATTTTTAACCTTTTTACAGTGTAGGGGTGGGGTTTCATTCATTCATTCATTGTTTTCTTTTATGACGATTCACTTTGTAGGAATCAAAGGGGACATTTCACAAGACGTTTTTAAGATGTTAAATCAATCTTTGGTGTTCTCAGAGTACGTATGTGAAGTTTAACCTCAAAATATCATATAGATAATTTATTACAAAATGTTAAAAATTCCACTTCTTAGGTGTGAGCAAAAATGGGTGTGTCCTTTGTAATGCTGATCTCTGCACTAAATGGCAGTGCCGTGGTTGGATAGTGCAGATTTAGGGGCTGTATTATCCCCTTCTGACATCACAAGGGGAGCCTAATTTCAATGAGCTATTTTTTCACATGCTTGCAGAGAATGGTTTACCAAAACTAAGTTACTGGGTTGATCTTTATCACATTTTCTAGGTTGATAGAAGCACTGGGGACCCAATTATAGCACTTAAACATGGAAAAAGTCAGATTTTCATGATATGTCCCCTTTAATACAAATTAGAAAACTTGTAAAATATGTACAAATTCTCCTAAAATCAGGATGGATTAAAACAACACATAGAAATGCAGATAAAGTGAAGCTATTCCAAACCAATTCCAACTAATTCCAAAGCAATCACGCATACTTTACATTATGCATGTTTTACGAGGTGGCTAATTCATATTAATTTGTACGACGGCATGCGTTTTGTACAATTTGCTTTTGCCCCTTTGACATTGGGTTGGGGTAAGGGTTGAGGTTTAATTATATATATTTTTTCTAAACCACAGTTGTACGTTTTTGTTTGATTTACTTCGTACACGTTTATGCAAATTAGCCGACTTGTAAAATACTGTCATGCCTAGTTTTCCTTAGTTTTCTCCCATCATGTCCCCATGGACTGCAGGTTTTGTAATCATCGTCACCTGCCAGGAATTGCCATCATCAGCTCTATTATATAAGTTCTCCTGACTTTGTCCGGTATCGTTCATTGTTTTATCATGTAGTGTGGTGTTATTCGTAGTCATTGTTGATAAAGTTTATCGTATTGGATTCTCCTTTGCCTCCTTCCAGCATGCACCTTGACAAATACGTACGAATTTTCTCGTGATTTCAGGCTGCAAAAATTGTGCATGTTTATATTTATTTTTACAAATATATAATTTTTTAAATAAAATAAGACATACCACATATGAAGCGTGTGCAACTATAAAATGAAGATTTATAAGATGAAAATTAGAGGGAGGAAATTGCCTAACACCAGTATGGAGAGATTACCTCATCCATCTTCCCTTTTTTGAGTTCGACAGAAATCCCCTTGCAGTAAAACTGTTGCACAAACATTCAGAAAAGCGAAATGGAAAAACGGATTTCCAGCCAAAATGGAAAGTTGTGCAAAAAAACTTGAATGTCTTGTATTTAGGTCAGTTGATCGGTTAATCTCTCTCAATGTTATTGATATACTAATTCGCAGCTGCATGTTTGGTGTAAGAAAATGTTCTTTGCAAAGCAAACCAGCCCAAACTTAGCTTATTGCAAAATAACTTGCTTATCTAACTTTTCTGTGGTACTTTTGAACTCTTGGCAAAAATGTCATGCATTTATTGTGCAAAACAAGTTTTTAAAGAGAAGTACAGAGTGAAATGTTAACTGTGTTGGTTTATTTATGTATATAGACAGCTCTTATTAATTACAGTGCATTAGCAATGTGTATTACAAGAATTGAATCCATTATGTTGTGCAAGCTTTGTAAAACTGGCAAAGTGACAACATTCCTTTTTTATAGAGTAAAGCCTGAACACTGAATCTGAGAACAGGGACCACTTAGAGGAAAACGAAACTTAACTGTCCTTGTTTACATGAGGGGCAAAGTTAGGGGCTTAATTCTTTTCTTCTGTTGCTTATTTAAGAAGGTAAACACTAATTATTTTATATTAACAAATGAAGATAGTAAAAAATTTATAATCCAGTGTCTTTACTTGTGATGTAGTACTCGAGTCCGGTCTCTGACTCGAGACCAGTCTCGAGACAGATTTCTGCTTTCTCGTACTCTATACTCGGCCTTGACTCGGTCTCGAACCACAGTGAGAGGAGAAGGACTCGTAATTTCAGACTGAGTCCTCAAGGCCAGCACATTTTTTATGTTCATTTAAGAAAAACACACAACACATAACAATAATAATAAAATGCAATGCAATGTTGAATGGCATTATTTGAAAAAGACATCCGATGGTGCAATGCAAAGATACTGCCAGTGCCATCAAAGCCGTTCATTTATCTCTAGAAAAGAAGATCAGAAGATCATGCGTAAAGATAGTGAAAGCATAGTCTATAATAAAACGTTAAGACTGCTCATCTAAACAATTCCCAATCTAGTTTAGTCTGTAGGCCTAACTGTTGATCATTAACTGGGGTGATATTAAATCATGAATATGAAAACTGACATATTTTATGGTCTTGGTCTAAACTTGTTCTCGGCTTCTAAAGGACTCAGTCTCGACTCAGACTCAAAGATTCGGTCTTGACTCGGATTCGAATCTATTTGAAAACCAACAGACTCGGTCTCGACCCTTCAAAGACTCGATCTTGACTCAGACTTCGCATAGGCGGTCTCGTCCCAATCACTAGTCTTTACATGCATATCTGCAGAAAAACAATCAACAATTTTTAATACAACATTTACTTAAGGCTCACCATGCTATAAAATAATGCTCCCCCAGAATTCAGCTCAACCTTCGCTGTCTTACTCAGCTTTAACTGTTAAGTGAGGACTGTAACTGGTCAGGGATTTTATTCACAGTGGCTTTAAATCCTTTGCATTGCATTGAGCAACTAAAAATTAAAGCATTGACCTGGCTTTGCACTATTAGTATGCATTGGTTTGGTGAGGATGCATTGGTATTGTATCATATACACTTAACAATCTGCTGGTAACACAAAGGTGCAGTTTCCCAGACAGAGCTTATCCTAGTCCCAGACTAAAATGCAAGTTTAAAGGGATAGTTCGGCCAAAAATGATATTAAACCCATGATTTACTCACCCCCAAGCTGTCCGAGTTGCATATGTCCATCGTTTTTCAGACAAACACATTTTCAGATATTTTAGAAAATGTTTTAGATCTTTCAGTTGATTAAATGTAATGTTACGGGGTCCACGACCTTCAAGTCCAAAAAAAAGTGCGTCCATCCTTCACAAAATTAATCCAAACGGCTCCAGGATGATAAACAAAGGTCTTCTGAGGGTAATCCGCGCGGTGTTGTTGTAGAAATATCCATATTTAAAACTTTATTAACGTAAATAACTACCTTCCGGTAGCGCCGCCATCTTAGTCGCGTCCGCATTCAGGATGAGAGCTTACGCAGCCTACGGAGGCTACTCTGCTGCTGCTCTGTGCACCCGCCCTCCGAATTTGTCATACGTCACTAAGAAAAGTGCGTACACTACGTTAATACTCTCTCCTGAATACAGAGGAGTCTAAGATGGCGGCGCTACCAGGAGGTAGTTATTTTCGTTAATAAAGTTTTAAATATGGATATTTCTACAACAACTCCGCGCGGATTACCCTTAGAAGACCTTTGTTTATCATCCTGGAGCCGTTTAACATTAACATTACATTTAATCAACTGAAAGATTTAAAACAATTTCTAAAATATCCGAAAATGTGTTTGTCTGAAAAATGACGGACATATGCAACTCGGACAGCTTGGGGGTGAGTAAATCATGGGTTTAATATCATTTTTGGCCGAACTATCCCTTTAAGCAGCTGCTTAAATTTAAAAACATCTTGCACTGACGTATCTTAAAATATATTCTTATGTCTCAAGATGCACACCAGTATTGTTTTTTTTTTTTTTTGTAAGGTTTGTTTGTAAAACTACTTAAATGTTCTAATATAACTAAGAGCAGGGATTAATCTAAACCCTGTCCAGGAAACTGCCCCAAAGGGTTTAATGCAGTGTTTATTGAGGAGGTAATCCAGAATCAAAGTCAAGCGAACAGGCAGAGGTCCAAACAAAAGTAAGCAATCCAAACAATCAAGCATGAATCAAGGGAGGAAACTATAAAAGCAAACGGGTCAGATAATAAACCAGAAAAATGCTTAGAATTGTAGTATAACCATTCTTTGCCAAGAAGGACTGTATGAGTAACAGGTGAATATTAAATAATTTTCTAATTCCCTGTAGACCCTTTTACACAATTATGACGTGGCAACGTATGTGTGCGTATATTGGCAATGGAAGTATGGCAAGAATTAGCAGTGAAGCAACACAGAGAGAGAAAGTTATTTTAACTTTTTTAACACAGCTACCAGATCCGTGTACTATAGTGGAGTGGATAGAAGACGTTAGCAGATGCCCAAATATAAAGTGGCCAGATACATATACGTATATTAGTATATTATATTAGTGCAACCAAACATAACAACCAGACAATTTGATGCTGGGAAACCGTTTTAATAAACTTTCTGAGTTTCGAACACGTAAGAACCACTGGGGAATAACACCACTGTTGCCAAAATGCGCGTACGAGCTATTTGATCACGTGGGCTGTAAAAGGGTCTATATAGAGGACTTATAAAATTGGCATTTTGCATATTTATTAACATATATAATTTGTTGTATAATCTGTTCTGCTCTGCCTTCCTTCACCCTATGGAGCATTGTGCAATACAAGAAGTACATTTTTGGTATTCATTACTTTTGGATTCCCACATACTGATTCAGTGTCTGCTGAAGATAATTGCGAAACTCAGTCTTGAATGTGAGCCATCTCTTTTTAATCATCTAGATGTTTTCCCACAGCAAACAGTTGCTTGATAAAAGACATGTGACTGTCTTCTTTTCCCTCAGGGTTACATTAACTGACACGTGCAGAACAGGTATCAACTCAAGTGTGGCTTTTGGTAATGACAAGATTTTTTACTCATGTGAGACAGTAGACATTTTACTTTACCACTGAAAAGAACTGAACATGAATGCAAAAAAAATAATAATCTTGCATGTAAATGCACGTATGCCATCATGCTATAAAATGATGCATGCAGATTCTATAGGACAGCAGTTAACTCAATTGACCTATGTATATTTCAGTGCCATGCAGTGTGCCTTTTTCTTATTAAAGTAGGAAAATAAGAATTTAAAAGATCATTTTAAAATTAAAGGAATAGTTGACAATTCTGTCATTATTTCCTCATTCTCATTACAAACCTGTATACAGTACATTTGTTTGTTTTGATGAACAGCAAGGCAGATATTTTGAGAAATGTTTGTAACCAAATGTATACACATCTGTACCTAAATGGTACATATAAGGATATTTTAAATGGCACTTAACATTTTTTGGTTAAGGAGCCTGCAGTTGAAGATTAAAGTAAAAAAAATGACTACAAAAAGGCATGAATAAACCGAATTAGTCATTCAGAATTGTCACTGGATTAGATCAGAATTCTTGTCACAAGTGAAAGTGAACAGAAGAAACATAAAGAAACAGGATGAGGCATTATTTGGGAAGCTTGATTAGGCCTCAGACAGACTACAACATCTGCTGTCACATTTTCCTGAACTGGGATAAGCAATATGACACCTGGTATGTACATCTGATGTAACTCTACATGCATACAGCGTAAGACTTCTTACGGTATCTTTGCTTGGTTCTGGTAAAGCAGAACACGTCATAAGCTGAAGTGGAATTTATAGGATTTTGCTGAAAATCCAAATGACGAGTATGTCCTTCATTTTCAAACTCAGTAAATGAGAAATAGCATGTTGGCTTCGATCAAGAATTTTAAAAACTTCCTTAAAATACTGAAAAGAAAATTAAAGGTACAATTTGTAAAATATTTGCAGTAAATTGTCCAAAAACCACTAGGCCAATGTTATATATTTTGTCAGCTGATTTTATTAATATCTCTAATGTTTTCATCTACTTGTAAATTATGAGAAAAGTGCCATTCTAAACAGTGACACGCGGCAGTGCATTTGCCTGTCAATGACGTTAATATCCGTTACTCTTTGTTACCGCCTTTACTGACTAGAAATCACATGAAACAGTGTCATGAACAAGTGCGGAAGTATGCGTCTGTCCAGTCACTCGCTTGTTTATGGTAAGTTTGTTGATCTGAACACTTGATTCTGTGCTGGGTTAACAAACTCTCTCATATTGGACTAATACTGTAATAACTGCGTTTTGAACATTACATGAAACCTTACATAATGAAATAAAACAATGTCATCAAACACAACTTGATTACCTCATGTGTTAACATGATCTCTCGTTACTGTCTTACATTTTTCACTTAAAGGATAATTCCGGTATTTAACACTTTGAGTCTCATTTCTGGTTTGTTTTGGCTGAACTACAGTGATGGACACTGAAATTTTGACAATGGTTCGTGTCTTGACTTTTTGACTCGTTTAGAAGCGTCTCTTGACTGCTTCAGAATGGAGGTCGATGACCATGCACAAACATGTCATTAAAACAACACTTAAAGTTCATTTTCAAAACTGTACTACTCACCGAGTTGTTCGTGGTGTTCGTTGATGATTAAAAACAAATATATTGGCACAACGTATGATTTCAATCCGTGTTATTTGCTATAGTGGAACTATTTTTTCAGATACCTCACAACCGCGTATATACTTCCGCTCTATATTTGAGTCTGAAGCGTTAACACACTCCCGACCACTTGATGGCGACAAACACTTTGCCATACAAGTACACTCGGTGTCTAGCGTATAGACAGTCACAATCGAGCTCAACTTCAAACCTAAAGCTGGTCACTGAGCCATCAAATATGGGAAAAATTTATTCTGAGAGAAACAGAGCGAAAAACTACAACCACATGTAAACAGACCCTTTTCCGTTTCCAGCGGCGGAGTGATATATCAGCGAGCAATGAGTCTTCCAAGAGAAGTCAATGGAATTTTACAAATGCCAAATAAAACATGACAGAAACTGTATTTCGCTACACAACTTGTTTTTAATCATCAACAAACACCACGAACCACTCGGTGAGTAGCACAGTTTTGAAAATGAACGTTAAATGTTGTGTTAATGACTTGTTTGTGCATGGTCATTGACTTCCATTCTGAAGCAGTCAAGAGACACTTCTAAAAGAGTCAAAAAGTCAAGACACGACCCATTGTCAAAATTTCTGTGTCCATCACTGTAGTTCATCCAAAACAAACCAGAAATGAGACTTAAAGTGTTAAATACCAGAATTATCCTTTAAAGTGAGAAAATTTAAATTGACTAAAATAAACCCTGATAGTTGATAAACCCAGGAAACCGTCCCATAGTAGTGTAAATAGTTTGTCATGGAAACAGATGGTCATTTATGTGTCCCTATAGTGAAATGCAATTCAAAGAAATGTGTTAATTTTTGCTAGAAAGAGAGAATGATGATTCAACCTTGAATTAACGTCTTACGGAAATCCGTTGACTAACATGACTTATGTTGTGAATATGCTGATGTTACTTTATTCTAAGTGTGTCATATTAAATTAACATTTTAAATCACTACACCAGGGGTCTCCAACCTTTTTGTAAGCAAGCGCTACCACAATGGATAAAACATCTGGAGGGCTTCTTTTTTGATGTAGTCTACTTATATTGTATTTTACTTAAGCCAAAAAAAGATGATATATGCATCATGAAGCTCCTTATTTAAGGGTGTAGTGTCAACAATATTGCAGTAACTCTCAAAAGCAAAACCTCTAGTCTAGGGGTGTTCAGACTTTTTAATCGATCTCTGTTGACCTAAATTTTTTGCTTGAAATCCCTGAGTTTTTAAATAAATTTAAATACATTTTCCATACTCCAAAACTTTCAGGGCTCAACGCAAAGATTTTTTTATACTGGCCCGGTCAGGCCAGTGGTTCAGGTTTTCACTTGCCCTGCCAAAAGTTTTACTGGCCCCATCAAAAAAGATTTCAGTGTCACATATTTACTAATACTAATACTAATACTAATATACTGTAACATCTATGACTAACAATTGCGTTTTGAACATAACATGAAACCTTACATAATGAAATAAAACGATGTCATCTAACACAACATTTATAAAACTTCATGTGTTAAAGGGATAGTTCACTTTAAAATGAAATTTCTATCATCATTTACTTGTCCTCATGTTGTTCTAAATCTGTATGAATTTCTTTTTTCTAAAGAAAAAAAAGAAGATATTTTGAGAAATTATGGTAAACACACAGCAGTAATTGACCATTGACTTCCATAGTAGGAAAAAAATATTTTGGAAGTATTTTGATAAATGACTAAGAAAATGTTTTGATAAATGATGGTAAGCACACAGTTGATGGTACCCATTAAATTCCATCATATTTTTTATTCCAACTATGGAAGTCTCACAGGTATACAAATCCGTACCTAAATAGTACATGTAGGATCGTTTTAACCCTTGTGTGGTGTTCGTATTTTTGTTACTTAGACGATGTTTGTGGGTCTGGTGGACCCAGAGCATTATTAGTATCTTAAACCAATGCATTCATACAAATTTATGTAATATTGTTTACAGATGTTAACTTTAGCCTTATTGCAAGTAATATAGACAGAATTTATGGTTAATATTGGTCATTTACCACTGGTAGAGGACTATTTATAAACTAAAGTGCCATTCGTTTTTGTGGTAATATGAAATAAAAGAAGAAAATTCTATTCTGATCCAGATATTGGGGGAAAAATCATATTTATCTTAAATAAGTATAAATGAAACAAAGTTTTTCATCACTGTTGATGTTTAATTATTTGAACTTTTTGAAATTGTACACATTTGTGTCAGTCTACACAGCACAGGCCCCAAACTGAACAGAGTCCGTATCATAAGACATCATCCACACTGAACACATAACCTGTTCATGACAGCCAACACAACACATAAGAAGCAAATTTTTAATGTGTAGCTGTGTTGTGTATGCATTTCTTGCATTTTATACACATATACTGTGTCCATCTGGTCCACACACATTGAAGTACAATGTGTTGCTATTGGCCACAACTTAGAATGATGAAAATACATGGATAATATTTTACTTTCTCTATTATTCACTCTCTCTCTCTCTCTCTCTCTCTCTCTCAATGGTAATCAATATACCAAACAGGGGCGTCGCTAGACCCCTTTTACTGGGGCACGTGCCCCAGTGTAAATCTTTTGTGCCCCGGTGTAAATCTCAAGTTTAAATTTTAGCAGTTAACTAGTGCAATCCTTTACAAAGACAATCGCGGCAAAAACGGATCTTTATGCAAAGTAGTTACTCAATTTAGGCTTGTAAAAGCGCAGAAGCATTCGCATTGACGCGTGCACGCACGTATCCATGGCCGCGCGCGTTTACGTTCACCGCGCACAACCGCATTCAAAAGCTGACGCCACGCGAGTGCTTATGAAAGCATAACGAAACTAAAGTAAGTTTCTAAATAATAATGCTAATATTATTTTGACTCGATCATTATTGGCTTCTGTAGATGTACATCAGAAATGTTTTGTGCAAGGCAGGGAAAGAGAAGACGAAAGGAGAGATGAAACGTTTAAGGGAGGTTAGACAAACTACATCCTGACCCTGTCAGGTCTCAAACATTAGAGGAATAATCTCAGGAAAACCTCTTGTCAAGTCTAAAGAATTGCATTGTTGCTGAGAAAATCAACAGATGTATGTGTTATACTGTTCTGTATTTTCAGATATGAAATTAATATTTAGTTACTAATACTTAACTCTAGGACATAACACAAACAGTTAGCAGTAACTGTGACTGAGATTACTATAGCAGTCATAAAATAACTGGTTTCTTAAATTATTCTTGTAAAAAGAAGTTATTAATCATTGCTATCATTGTATAATGTAGAAAATATTTCTCTGCTGTCATTATTTCCAAACATGTTATGCCATTTATGTATCTAAACATGTTAATAATGTTAGGTATGATGAAGAATACACTTGTATATATCTTTCGCAGTAACTGTTGCACTGTAGAATAGTGGGTTAAGCAAAGGACATTGTATAGAAGTGTTGCACACCTCTTGCACACAGCAGGCTTTCAAAAAAAAGTCAGCAAAAAATGGGGGGCCTGTGCCCCAGTAGAGCTTTATGTCTAGCAACGCCCCTGATACCAAATAACCATGATTACTACTCATTTACTACAAAAAAACTATGGATTTTTTATAATGGTAAAATGTACAATGGTTCCTGTTAGACAGAAGGTAAAGTGTTTGGGACAGTAGGTACAGACAAATGTTCATGCACGGCATATACCATGTTGTATCCTTGCGGCATTACAGCAAAAGCAGAAGGAGAAAACTCTGACATGCATCCATCACATATGTACAGACATATATACAAACACACTCATGCACTCACAGGAGTCCCAGGTAGGAGAAAAACAGAGTGAAGTTACATAGCACATTAAATTTTTACACTTTTATTAACCCCGGGTCCAGTGGACCCGAACACCACATATGTAATATAAATGTGTAGGGGGGGTGTACAGTGTACATTAATTATAAAGTTGTTTATTTTTATGTTCTTCATAGAAAATGAGCCAAGGCCAATGAATCTGAGGTTGAAACAACAATTAATTGCATAATTTTTCTTTCAGTAAACATTCAAAACGGGTCCCACAGACCCGAACACCACACAAGGGTTAAAGGGTACTGGCCTAGCGACAGCTTACCCTTTTTCTGAGAGTGTACTTATATTGCTTAAAAAGTCATGCCTGACTCATAATTTATCAGTATCAATTTATTAACTCTGCTCCAGTGGCCTCATGGGATAGAAAGGTGTCCATCCAATGTACTAAAAACCATTAGGGGTTTACTCACATACTGTTTTGCATACAAGGTTTTACAGATTATTTTGCATGCTTATTTTTACTTACATAAATTATGGACGTATCAGACACAGGACAGAGTCTCATGAGGGGGGTTGAACAGATTTTAAAATATCTGCACTGTCAGAATAAAAATGGTTGAAACATTGCCTTAAGATGTGAATGCAGGTCGGAATCATTTGAAAATGTCTTAATACCTTACACACGTTATTTTTTGTTGTCCCTTTTATTTATTTTAACACAAAATTTGGTCTATCATGAACTTATTACCCAGATCATATCATGCATACCCTGATGTTGAATATGGTTATACTACGGTAAAACTTTGATGATTTATTTAAGGCCATATTAAATATTAAACGCGAGGCAACGTTTTAAAAACTTTACAGAGTCTGTGAAAACAAGACAATGGTTTTTAAACCCATGTAATATTGCATAACCTGAAACATTCAAACAGACAATTCAGTAGAACGCAGAATCCATTTCACCAATGTGGTATATAAATATTACATAAAGCAGCCGGCAACACATGAACACACAACTCCACAGGCTTTGATCCACATCTGTGCCTCTGAACACAGAGATACAGAAAAACCGTCTTGATAGAGATAGGAGAAACACTTCTGATTTTATTATCTCTACAGTACAGACTCTTTAACAGACTTTCTTTAACATCAAACAGATGAAAGTGGGTGTTTGTGTGATTCATGCATATATACACTTAATGCACAGATGAGATAAACATGGTCTTTGTGTATCCAAACAGTAACAGTCACAATCACATCTTCGCAGCTGGATTAACCTACAAAATATACTACTGTAAAGATTATACACTCACCTAAAGGATTATTAGGAACACCTGTTCAATTTCTCATTAATGCAATTATCTAATCAACCAATCACATGGCAGTTGTTTCAATGCATTTAGGGGTGTGGTCCTGGTCAAGACAATCTCCTGAACTCCAAACTGAATGTCAGAATGGGAAAAAAAGGTGATTTAAGCAATTTTGAGCATGGCATGTTTGTTGGTGCCAGACGGTCTGAGTATTTCACAATCTGCTCAGTTACTGGGATTTTCACACACAACCATTTCTAGGGTTTACAAAGAATGGTGTAAAAAGGGAAAAACATCCAGCATGCGGCAGTCCTGTGGGCGAAAATGCCTTGTTGATGCTGGAGGTCAGAAGAGAATGGGCAGACTGATTCAAGCTGATAGAAGAGCAACTTTGACTGAAATAACCACTCGTTACAACCGAGGTATGCAGCAAAGCATTTGTGAAGCCACAACACGCACAACCTTGAGGCGGATGGGCTACAACAGCAGAAGATCCAACCGGGTACCACTCATCTCCATTTTTACTTGGTCCAAACTTATATTTTATAAATTAAAATGAACATAAATTAATATCTATTGTAAATGCAGGTGTTTCAAGTGACAGACATAGATTAATCCAGGACGATGCCTTAGTAATATTAGAACATTATAGTTTTTACTAACAAACCTTACAAAAAAATCAATACTGGTGGTGTGCATTTTGAGACAATGGAACTGATAATGTCAGTACAAAGTGCTTTCAAAATTAAGGCAGCTCAAACATGCATTTAAGTCTAGGACTAAGATAAACCCTGTCCAGGAAACCGTCCCAAAGTCATTTATGGTCATGGTCATTTATGTGTCCCTAGTGAAATGCAATTCAAAGAAATGTGTTCATTTTTGCTAGAAAGAGAGAATGATGATTCAACCTTGAATCATCTTCTAACGGAAATCCGTTGACTAACATGTGATTACGACTTATGTGTGAATATGCTGATTATGTTACTTTATTTTAAGTGTGTCATAATAAATCACTACACCAGGGTCTCCATTTATTATTATGTTATATAAATATATAACATTTATTTTTCAATCATTTTAATTTATTTTTATAAAGTTTACATATATATTGCTATAATTATGTTATTTGACTGGTAATTCTGGTAATTTTCTTTTTATATTAGTACATAAAATCTGTATGTTTGCATTAAGTCTGCGTTTTATATATATATATATATATATATATATATATATATATATATATATATATATTTATATATTTGTTAAAATTATATACATAATAATTAATTATTGTTTATCAACTCACAAACCCGCTGCAATTCCATCGAAAACCACCAAGGGTTCACAAACCCCAGTTTGGTAAACTCTGCTGTAGTCCAACCATTATAAAAACCATACTGCCATCTAGTGGCACCATAGGCATAGTGTTTGTACAGTTTTGTATAAATGTAATAGTTAAATTAAAAAAGGATTAATATTAATATTAATATGATGATGACGTTGAGCTTTTGATGTCTAAATTCAATCATAAACAAAACTACCAATCTAGAAACTTCCATGGCTAAAGATGTTTATAAGAGGAGGCATAATTTATCTTACATTTAAAATTAGAAAACAAATATATACACATCTCAATAACTGCATTTTTTTAAACCAATTTAACAAAACTATAAGTAAAAATAATTATTTATACAACTTTGGCACTAGGTGGCAATGTTGCACAGTCTGCGAACTTAGTTTTTGGCACTCAACCTGCATGCTTTGATTAAGAAAATAAAAAAGGTTACTCATATTCATTACAGTAGTGATTACTAAATTATCCATGTTGAAACATCATCTCAGAAGCTTTTATAGACGTGTTTTGTTTAATGTAATTGCTTAAACCATCATTTACTTTGGTTTGGCACCAAAGTCATAGCTGGCACAAAATGTCCTGTCCTCTCAGAGTACGTTCCTGTTTGCATTTTACAAGGGCATGACTATGATGAAGTGTGAAAGTGTACTGCGGATAGACTATATTAAAGTGGTGTAATGTGAGAAAGATTTAAACAGCTAAATGATAAATAACGATAAATTCATTAAGTAGGGATTATGAGTCATTACATTATGACAAATGTACCTGTGAGTGCTGGATGTAAAGATAATTATGCTCAGTCAGTCAGCTCTGGCTTCAATAGTCTGGGCGTCTGGGCATTTCTTAAAATAACCTTTGAAAAATTAATGTAGGCTTATAGACAAATGTAGAAGGCTACTAATGAAAGTGTATATTCTTATTTAAAGACCTATACGAATTTTGTCTTTAAAAAGCAATCATTGCTTGTAATTGAATTGTGAAGACTGGTGGTCTAAATATCCTGCATTTGTAAATTAAACTAAAATAAAAATAAAAACGTTTTTATTTTAACTCCTTTGTAGGCCTAAATTTTTGTTTACCTGTTTGTTTGTTAAATTATTAAAACAATAATTAAGTAAAAAAAAATGATAGTGGACTTCTTAGAAATTAAGATAAAGGTTTTTAGGTTATTATTACGTGTTCAACTTCATACAGGAGCTGCGCAAACCGATCGGCGTTTGACATCACAATACCGTGTACACAGCGTTCGAATCGCTCTCGCGGTACTTTGATGTCATCCGGCCTTCTGTCTGCGCAGTGACGGTGCAGCTGAAGCGTAAAGCCTTCAGTCAACGACACACGGCCATAATATCCAGCAGTCGCTCCAGTAGCACCATCAAAGAAAATCGTTACCAAAACACCCGACGACAAAACCAGTAAGTATCTGCTTTCCCATCATTTCGACCAAAAAGCCTTTATTTATTATTAAGTAATCGCGTCGTTTTACAAACGTTTTCGTCGTCAAACCTCTGGGCAGCGGTTATAACCGCGATTACATAAACGCAGCATTTTTTTATTGATCCCTCTTTATTCCCTAAAACAAAATCATTTTATGTCCTTTAATGCATCGTGGAGATGAAATTATTGGCGTCATACGTTTGACTTTGACGTAATGATTCAGTGAGCTTGCAGCTGTTGTGTAATAATGCTTTATTATGAGCCCATAATAATAATGCGATTCGTAGATTTGACGTGTACATTTAAGCATTTTTACATTTGAGCACACACGTCATGTAAACTATTGAAATGTTTAAATGCTTTATTTACCCACGATTCGCGGTTTTAATAAAGACGTTGTTTACAGTCAGATGTGCTCAGTGTTCAGTGTCTCTAAATACAGTAAGCATCATTTGGTTGCTCACATATATTATGGTGCTGTAGCTTGGGCATCTTAAATACATTTTTACTTAAATATTATGTATGTATGTTTTATACAAAACAAAACAATTAAATATCAGGTACCAGAATTTGTGAATAATTGGTCAGAGGTCTGGACAGAGATAGATAGATAGATAGATAGATAGATAGATAGATAGATAGATAGATAGATAGATAGATAGATAGATAGATAGAATTTTCATTTTTTGATTAATTTTAATTATTGTATTGTGGATTTATAGATAGACAGATTTTTGTTCATTATTATTATTCAGATAATTGTTATAATTTTTATTATTGTATTTGGTTATTATTATTATATATAATCGACCTTGGATGGATGGATAAGTAGATTCTATATGTTTCAATTTATTAATTAATGATTATTTGTAAGTTAATGGATGGATGGATGGATAGACACAGACAGATAGATTCTATATTTCAATTCATTGATTAGTTATTATTAATTGTTATAATTAGTATTATTGTATTTAGTTATTATTATATATAATCTGGATGGATGGATGGATTCTATATGTTTCAATTTATTGATTAGTTTATTAAATAATCTAACCTGGATGGATGGATAAATAGATTATATATGTTTCAATTTGTTGATTAATTATTATTCATGCATTGATGGATGGATGGATGGATGGATGGATTCTATATGTTTCAATTTCTTTTATTATAATTATTAGTATAACTATTATTTTATGGCTGGATAGATAGATAGATAGATAGATAGATAGATAGATAGATAGATAGATAGATAGATAGATAGATAGATAGATAGATAGATAGATAGATAGATAGATAGATAGATTCTATACGTTTCAATTTATTGATTAGTTGATTAAATAATCTAACCTGGATGGATGGATAAATAGATTATATATGTTTCAATTTATTGATTAATTATTATTCATGCATTGATGGATGGATGGATTCTAGATGTTTCAATATATTTTATTATAATTACTAGTATAATTATTATTATATGGCTGGATGGATGGATGGATGGATGGATGGATGGATGGATGGATGGATGGATGGATGGATGGATGGATGGATGGATGGATGGATGGATGGATAGATAGATAGATAGATAGATAGATAGATAGATAGATAGATAGATAGATAGATCATTATTCGTGAGTTGATGGATGGATGGATTCTATATGTTTCAATTTATTGAATATTATTGAGTATTTTTGCATTTAATTATCTGGCTGGCGGATGGATGGATGAATGGATGGATGGATAGATAGATAGGTAAATAGATAGTCACCCTGTCTTTGTATTTCGGGTTAAGCTCTTTCATAGCCTGTTAGAAAGGAACAAAAAAAACTTAAATGTTTTCTTCATTCAGCTAATGAGTGAGACACGAGCGATTGTGCGCGTGCACATGCACATGCACATTGAGTCATAATGACACAGAGCGAAATTAACTGAGTAAACAACATCAGAGCAGAGCCCTCGGAGACAGACATAATGGAAAGATATTAAATACGGACGTACAAGTGCTAAATAGAAAACATCACTCAAGAACACATGCAGTAATATGAAAACTTCTCATGTAAATGATACTACTGGACATTCTCCATCCAAACTCCTAATTCCCCAAGACGAAATGATATCCTCATGATGAAGAACAATATGTTTTCCAAGAGTTCCCACCTGAATGTCATACACATAATAGTAGATAACTAAAGGAACAGAACAAAACGTAATATTTGATTTTAGATCATTTTACATTTAGGAGAGAAATTAGATTGGGATTATATTTGAGACCCCCAAGCATAGAGCACCGCTGAGAAAACACATTTATCTTTATTACCGTACTTAAATTTTCCTTATTACTTTAAGTAAATAAGGTACAGTTTATAGTACTAACAAATCTGTTATCCCAGTAAAATCGCATTACCGGATGTGCAAAGGTTTGCTGGTATGTGTTAAGCATGATGCATTCTTCAAAATGCACCAAATATAGGAAGTGACACGAAGGCTGCTTTTCAAGGATCCTTTAAACGAAGACAGCCTTCAGCAGAGATTGATGACGCGGCAGCCGAGATATTCAATTCAATTCAATTCAATTTTATTTATATAGCGCTTTTCACAATTGTTAATTGTTGCAAAGCAGCTTTACATGAGTAGATGTAGAGGAGAACATTGAAAATAATACATAGTATAAGAAGTAGAATATAGCGGCTAAGGATAAAAAACCGTGTAAGCGAGCATATTAATAATGTAACGTATACAGTAAAGTGCTAAGTTAAGCCAAAGTTGGCTGACTCTCCCTGGGACTAAAAAACCCCCTAGGAGAAAACCCAATGGGAAAAAATCCTAGAAGGACAAAAAACCCTAGGGAGAAATTAATATTTATATTTATAATATATAGACACGGTAGGGATAGGAAGCGTGTAAGCGGATTAAACTGGTTCAGCCGGTGGCCGTAGGTCGCGCATCGGTTGGGCGTCACGTTGAAGGACATCCAGTTGATTAGTGGTGCGATGACCTTCACAGCAACAGGAACTGGGTCTGTTTGTCTCATTGTCCTCAGAGTCGAGGACGAGACAGGGAGACAAAAACAGAATTCTATTAGCGTAGGGGCCGTTCGCATGTAATGCAAGTGTCATACATTATAGTGGTTTAATTCAGCTCGGTTCCAGACAGGCTAACTATTGCGGCAAGAGTAAATTACCCGTATGAGGTATGTGAGTGCTTTGTTCTAGACAAAATAACTACTGCGGGAAAAGTACATTTACTGGACATTCTATGTGAATGCTTTGTTAAAGAAGAATGCCTTAAGTTTAGATTTAAATTGTTCGACTGTGTCTGATACTCGAACATTATTTGGTAAATCATTCCAGAGCTTAGGGGCTAAGTAGAAAAAGGATCTACCACCTTTAGACACTTTTGATATTCTAGGGATAATTAAGTAACCCGAATTTTGTGATCGCAGTTTACGTGGTGGATTGTATTCTGATAGTAGTTCTTTTATATACGAGGGCGCTAGGCCATTTAAGGCTTTGTAGGTGATTAGTAATATTTTAAATTGTATGCGATATTTAACTGGTAGCCAGTGTAAAGATGCCAGAATTGGACTTATGTGGTCATACTTTTTAGATCGAGTAAGCACTCTTGCGGCGGCGTTTTGAACCAGCTGTAGCTTGTTTACCTGATTTGCATGGCATCCCCCGAGTAACGAGTTACAATAGTCTATTCTAGAGGTCATAAAAGCATGGATAAGCTTTTCTGCATCTGATGCAGACAGCATATGGCGTATTTTTGAGATATTTCTAAGATGGAAAAATGCTGTGCGGCAGACGTTGGAGATATGACTATCGAAAGATAGATTGCTGTCAAACATTACGCCTAAATTCTTAACCGTGGAAGATGGCACCACCGTGCAGCCATCTATGGGCAACTTGTAATCTGACATATTATGTTTGGAGCGATTTGGTTCAATAATAAGTATCTCTGTCTTATTGGAGTTTAGCATAAGAAAGTTATGTGCCATCCAGTCCCTAATATCACTAATGCAGTCTGTTAGCTTAGCAAACTGGTGGGTTTCGCTAGGATGTGACGAGATGTAAAGCTGGGTATCATCCGCATAGCAGTGAAAACTTATGTTATGTTTCCTGATAATGTCTCCTAGAGGTAACATATATAACGAGAATAGGATAGGGCCTAGAACTGATCCCTGAGGTACGCCGTATTTAACGGGGGAGTGATGTGACTCTTCCTCATTTACATAAACAAAGTGATATCGATTGGTTAGATACGATCTAAACCAGGCTAACGCCTGACCACTGATGCCAACATAGTTTTCTAGTCTATTGAGTAGGATTCTGTGATCTATTGTGTCAAAGGCTGCACTAAGGTCTAGTAATATAAGGATTGAGATTTCACCACGATCGGATGTTAATAGGAGGTCATTTGTAACTCTAAGCAGCGCTGTCTCTGTGCTATGGTGGGGCCTGAATCCTGATTGGAACTTTTCATATGTATTATTATTCGCTATGAATGTGCGTAGCTGGCTTGCCACTACTTTTTCTAATATTTTAGAAAGAAAAGGTAGATTTGAGATTGGTCTAAAGTTATTAAGATCTCCCTGGTCAAGGTTTGGTTTTTTAATGAGCGGTCTAATAACTGCTAGTTTGAAAGCTGTTGGAACGTATCCTAATTCTAGCGATGAGTTAAAGATATTTAGTACCGTGTCGGACACTACATGAAATACCTCTTTTAGTAATTTTGTGGGAATGGGGTCTAATATACAGGACGATGATTTAGATGACGTTACTAATTTAGAGAGCTCTTCTATTGTAGTAGGTTTAAATGACTCAAGATGTTCGTATGATAATCTAGTGGTCAATGTACTATTGGGTAGAGTGGTGGCTGCTTGCGTAGTTTCTATGTTTTCCCTAATAGAAATAATTTTGTTAGTAAAGAAGTTCATGAAGTCGTTACTATTGTGTTGGAATTTACTATTGGTTTCTGTTTGTTCTTTGTTTCTAGTCAGTTTCGCAACTGTGCTAAAGAGGAAACGAGGGTTGTTATGATTTTCTTTAATAAGCGTACTGAGATAGGTAGATCTGGCGGTTTTAATAGCCTGTCTGTAGTGTTGAACACTCTCTTTCCATGCTGAACGCCATACCTCTAACTTTGTGTTTCGGTAGTTTCTTTCCATTTTTCTAGCTGCCTTTTTAAGGGCTGCAGTATGATGGTCATACCATGGAGCTGGCGTTTTTTCTTTGATTCTCTTTTTTCGTATGGGAGCAACGGCATCCATCGTGCTAGAGCAAACGTTGTTCAGGTTTTCTATTATAATATCCAGATCTTCACGGTTATCTGCTACATGTTTCATTTGAGACAGGTCTGGAAGAGTGCTAATAAAGCTATCTTTAGTGGTGGAAATTATTGTTCTGGCTAATCTGTAGCATGTTGTAGACTGAACGGTCCTATCTAGAAGTATTGTGTATGACACAAGGCAATGGTCTGAAACGGCATCGCTCTGGGGTGATATTTCGATGTCATTAATATTGAGTCCGAGTGACAGAATTAAGTCTAATGTGTGCTTATGAGTATGCGTGGGTCCAGACACGTTTTGTTTAATACCGTGATATAGACATATAGTCCCTCCTTTGACATTTAAATCGTTGAACTACACTTTTAACCATTCAAGGTCTAATGTCATGTTAAGGCTTTTGACCCTTACCCATAATCATCATGTCATTGTGTTTCGTATACATGACATATTTTTTCTATATGGTTGGTGATTCACTAAATACAGCACTTTTAAAAAATGTTACATAATTTTGGAAAAAATCGAAGACATTCCTGCTTTGGTGTGAAAAGAAACATTCTGTTATGAAAATGCTAAAGAATCGGTCGAATAATACCTGTATTGTGACCCAAATTACAGTTTCTGTGCATTTTACCAATCTACAGTACAATCTGATCTCATTTCAGACATGGTTAAGCTAGGCAGTAACCTGGTAGAAAAGGTGGAGAGACAGGCGTCACTTGAGGATGGTTTCGACAACATCCCCCTCATCACTCCTCTGGAGGTCAACCAGCTACAGCAGTCTTTCCCCGACAAGGTAATTACGATACTGATTATGCATTAGAGGCCAGAACCCACACATAGATCCATATTACAGACCGCAGTGGCCTTCTGTTGTTCATTACCGTCCGAAGAACTTCATTAAGCAGAAGAACGTCATTGGAGAACCAAGGTAACACTGATACCATCAAAGACTTGGTAGAAACCACCATGTTAGATTCTAGCAGACAGCGTGGCACGAAAGAAAGATTTCATGCGACACCATCAAGATATTCAGTGTCGATGAACATGATACACTTTGTCACTGTAAGAATTACAAATGCTTTGCAAAGCATCTGCACACGCACAGCCTCTTCTTTCTCCACAGCATCACAGATGGCTTGTGTCTATTCTTGGCTTGGTGGGAGGCTGAATTTAAATTAGTAATGATTCATCTATAAGATGACTAATTATGTAGTATAGGAGATCTTTACATTAAAAGAACATCCTGTTTGTTGGTATAGATTGGGCTTTATTGCTTTGATTTTGTACCAGTCAATGATCATTAAACGTTGAAGTCATCCTATAAAATAAATCATGAATTGGACTTAAATTGGAGCAAGGCTTGGTTAAAAGTGTTGGTTTGGTTAGAGCCTATTTTGGTTCTGTGAAGAAAGAAATACTTGTCACAAATCAGTTTGGATTGAACCAAAAAATGCATTACAAATTAATTCTCCTATAGGTGCATGTGCGACCTACGTGTACATTGTAGGCAGGGTTTTAAAACTGTTGGTTAACATACAGTACGCACACACTCATGACGAAAATTGCGCCACACGCACTGTACACAGCCCCTTAAGTACGCATAAAAAATGGACCATACTTTGGCCTTTAGGTTTATATTATTTCACATTTTTCTGTTGACTAGATGGGCATGTGAACTCATTTTTAATTCAACAAGTCTGTTATTTGAATTCCTTTTTGTGTTTATATAATTAGGGATGCACCGAAATGAAAATTCTTGGCCGAAACCAAAAACCGAAAATGAGGAAACCAAGGCCGAAAAACCGAAACCGAAACACCGAAATAAATTATTATGCAATTATTAGTACAAATGCATTTATGGCTATCACTGTGTACTAACTTTACTAGGGGTTTGTTACAGATCACAAAACTCACGGTTCAGATCACATTACAGTTTTTGAGGCATGGATCGGATTATTTTTCAGATCAGCAAAAAGGGGGTGGGGAAAATCTAATAACAAATAAAGAAATTACAAACATTTATAAAAAAGAACAAAGCTGCACATTAATAAGGGCTAACATTAGCATTTGGTACAGAAATGTCATAACACTGTCTTTAATGTATAAATTAAATATATTATTATTTTTAGAGCTATTTGTCTCTTTGTTAGACTTCAGTAGGTTATTTGAGGTTACTGTAAGCAGAGACTGGTTTATGACTGTAATCTATACATACACTTAAGACATAAACAAATGTTTTTATTAGAAAAAGAATACTTTGGAGATAATTTTGTTTATATGTGCCCTGTCAATAACAGAAAGATTTTACGTTCGCTTGTTTGCGTCTTACTCGTGTGTGCACTATTGAGGGCACATAAACGCGCGCGCGCACACAGAGAACGAATTCGAATCCCAAACAGCGCAGCATAAAAACGTTACGTTGTTTTTCATTGCTTTATTCGGCACATGTATGTTAATGGACTATACAGTATGAGACACATTTGCGCGACTCTCTCTAAAGTTTACACATCAAGAGTTCTGATCTTTGAAGAGCGTACTCACTGTGATGATCACGTCTGGACCGGACACAACCGCATGTGCCTCTGTGCGTACTTTAGCGCCTTTTTGCGGTTAAATACATCCACGCCGCATACATGTTGCTTCAGACAAGCACGTGCAGGGCGCGGTTTCTGTTTGCGTCATCACAACATTTCGGCCGTATTGTTTCGGTGATAAAAGTCTTTCGGCCGAAAGCCGAAAATGCTCTTTTGGGCTATTTTCGGCCGAAAATTTTCGGTGACCGAATATTCGGTGCATCCCTATATATAATTCTTTCTCTTCATCCTTCAGGTGATTGTGAAAACCACAACAGAATATCAGCTAAAGGAGAAGAAGAGGAAGCTGTATGTCCCGAGCACTAAGAACCTGAACATTAACCATTATGATGAGTTGCCCAAGCATTTCATGGTAAAGCAACACCACCACATTTGAGATTAGCTTAAAGGGACACTCATTTTCCAGCTCCCCTAGAGTTAAACATTTGATTTTTACAGTTCTGGAATCCATTCAACCGATCTCCAGGTCTGGTGGAGCCACTTTTAGCATAGCTTAGCATTATCCATTGAATTCGATTAGACCATTAGCATCGATAATCGCTAATAAAAGAGTTTTTATATTTTTCCTATTTAAAGCTTGACTATTCTGCAGTTACATCGTGTACTTAGACCGGCGCAATGATATTACACAGTGACCGAAAATATTCCCCTGCTACTGAAAGTAACCAAGTGGACTATTTTTGGGCGCTGTGTAATGTCATTGCGCATGCTGCAGCCATGGTACATCAGCAAAGTCCTTGATTTTTACGCCAGAATGAGAGTATAGTTCCTCGCCATATCTGCCTAGAAAATCGCAACTTTAAATTTTTCGTTGGTCTAATTACATGATGTTACTACAGAAGAGTCAAGTTTAAAATAGGAAAAATATCGAAACTCATTGGTTATATTTAGCGCAATGCTAATGGTCTAATCAGTTTCAATGGATTATGCTAACCTATGCTAAAAGTGGTGTCGCCAGACGCAGAGATCAGCTGAATGGAATGGAAAATGAGCATATTTTCAAAAAAGTGGAGTGTTCCTTTAAAGTCCCTGTAAACAGAAAGTTGACTTCCATATTGTGACATATTTCAAATTGAAACGGAATACACTAGAAAAATAGCAGGCATGGATTGTGTTTTTCACTCTGAATTGATTTGATATAGAAAAGTAGGCGTTTCATTAAGAAATGGAAGTCACAGCAGACTGACAGTTGGAGGGGGCGGGGTTATCAGATGCTAGCATCATCATCAGAGGATCGCCACAAGAGGGCGGAAGTAAATTTCCAGGGTTTTTTTCAAGATTACAAGGGCCTTTGAACTTTAAAAAAAATAATGACCCACAGAAACATTCAAACTAATTTGTAAGCCAAACCCTCTTGACCTAAATTATTTACTTAAAGTACCTCCTTAAGATTTTAAGTAAATATTTCAATAATTTAGAAGCACAAAAACATTTTTTAAATCTATTACCTGTTATTGGACCTTCATGTGATAATTTTCTTTTTTGGTACTTAAAACATATCTGTCCATTTTGGATGAGTTCTCATGTGTTGTGTGATAGTCACATGACATGCAGGTTAAACAAATAAAATATATTTGTTTTAGTATTTTTGTAAGTAAGTGTTTATTTAGATGTTTTTATTTAAAAATTATTTATTCACATTTTATGTTTTAATTATTATAAAAAAAATTTAATCAACTCACAAACCCCCTGCGATTCCCTTGCAAACCACCAGGGGTTCGCGAACCCCAGTTTGGAAAACCATGGAATTCCAAATGAAATTCTGTATGTAAATTTGATGTCTGTCTTTTCCAGCTCATTGCACTGATCGTGATAATCCTGACTTTCCTGGCATGCCTGCTTCTGTTTGTCATGTATAAAGCGCTGTGGGATGACCAGCTCGGCTGCCCTAAGGGATACGTTCTTCAGGTACCAAAACAATCATAAACACCCTGATACAAAATATCTGTGATTTATTTATGCACCCCATACATTTAGAAACAAATATTCACTAACATCTACACATTAAGATGACCCTATAATCTAAAGCGGTTTATAAAATTGAGGAGAAAAATGCTTTAAATGTTTTAAACGTTTTAGGATTAAAAACCGTGAGAGCATTAACATTATGTCAAAATTAACACGCATACACAGATTCCACACTAATTTAATAGGTGTAATTGAATTAACAACTTCTTACATTGACCGTGATATTATTTGCACAGTTTTCTTGGTTCCATTTGATAGCATAAGATGCTCATTGGAACGTTCTCAGATCATGGAAGGAAAAAAATTGATCATAAGTGTCTATGGGAGCAAATATTGTTATCAAAGTAAAATAATTATTAATTTCAACATTGTTTTTCCATAATATAATTTATAACAAAAAATAGTTTAACATAAAAAATCCAAATGGATACATTGTCACCCGTGGTCTCAAACCCACTGTATATGATTATCATATATCTCACATTGTTTTTGCGGGTAAGCTATGCTTAGCTGCAGCCCCTCAGTCTGGCAAACAGCATTGAAAGCAGTGCATTAGCTGCGGTGGAGCGTAAGAATGTCTTTAATTAGTGTTAGCCGTGACTAAACTGTGATTAAGGCCTGCAGGGGCTTCCACCTCTCCCCCTTTGATGCAGATACCAGTGCCGTAATTAGCGTGCCGCACTAATGTAGCGTTGCTAACTTGAAGAGCGGGAAAATTGCCTCTTGTTAAGCTGGAATGGGGTTTATGGAAGCCGAGACTTGTTGACATCTATTGACTGACGTCTTTCTGTCGCGAATCGGCATTATACTTTCTATTTTGGATGTTAGTTGGGATGAGTGACTTTGAAGACAGAATTGTCACTTTAATTGTCGAACAACAAAATTGTAGTGGAACACATTGCATATAGAGAACCCTGGACCCTCTCAATATTAAAATACACCACGTGATTTTTTTTTAATGGTTTTTGTTTGTTTATTTATTATTTTGAGCCAACAATAAGCATAGCATACAAAGCTAAAGTTATGATGATGATTTATAAAATTAGCAATAAGGTTATAAGGTTAGCAACATTGTTAGAAAAATGTTTTGTTTGTATATGTGACAAATTGTTTATTTGAAATTAAAGTGCATGTTTGTATGACTTTATGGGGTAGTTTCCTGGACAGGGTATTAGTTTGGGACTGTCGGGGAAACCACCCCTTAATGTTCTTCTTTTTGCTTTTGATTTTAATAGATTTTAATTTAATAATAAATGTACATTGTTTGTCTTTTGTTTTATAATTTGTTTTATTTTGTTTTGATAAAAAATTATAAAAAATAAAGGTGTTGTTAAAGGGGACATATCATTAAATATTTTTCATGTTTAAGTGCTATAAATGGTTCCCCAGTGCTTTTATCAACCTAAAAAAGGTTGGGGGTGGACAACAACTATTTTCTGCAAGCATGTAAAAAAATAGGTCATTAAAATTTGGCTCCCCTTGTGATGTCAGAAGGGGATCTCATTATAACAATACTGACCCTTAATCTGCATTGAATGACAGCACAATTGAGTTTTAATTTCAACAAACCACCGTCATGGCGATCAGTGTTTGCATTTCATCAGCTTATTTGCATTTCAAAGGAAGGACACACCCAAAAACTGCACATTTTTGTTCACACCTACAAAGTGGCAGTTTTAACATGCTATAATAAATTAACTATATGGTATTTTAAGCTAAAACTTGACATACATACTCTTGGGAAACCAATTATTTGTTTTACACCTTAAAAAAGTCTTGTGAAATGTCCCCTTTAAAGACTTTTTATCATTAAAGATTATCTCAATTTGTTCTGAAACATACTCACTAAATTGTTATATAACTTTGCACGCAAACTTCTTTAACAACCATTTCAATGAAATAAATGACAATATTCACTCAAACAAAAAACAAAAAATACTTCCAACCAAGCATTGCGTCAAAAAGGGACGAACCCAATTAAATTAACCCAATGTTCATATTTGACCCAACAAAGAGTTAAAACCAGTATTTAAGGGGGGTCTGGAGTGGTCCCGGACCTCCTATAAGCTTTGAGGGTCCCCTGTTTTTGATTAAAATTTAAATACTACATGCTGCGCTGCCACAAAGCGATACTGTCCATTATTTGTCCCAAAATTCGCAATAAACTAATCCAAAAGATTTCTTTCTGACATAAATGTAAAACTCTCAAGTGCGCCTCACGCTGTTTTCTGGAGGAATTGCGTGTGGATTATTTACACTATTTATTATATTTAGTCATTTTAGGGTTGGGGCTTTAAAAAAAATCTTCTCAAACTATTATTTCACTCTAATTTGAGGGGTAAAAAATGGTTAGGGTTTGAGTTAAGGGTAATTTGGTGAATCTTTGATTAAAATGTTGATCCAGGACCAATAAAAAAAAATTTGATTCAGGATCACATCTTACTTTGTGATATCACAGTGACCTTATAATGATGGGGGAACTGTTTGGCTTAGCTAGGGGACCCACAAAATCTTTGACATAATTTGAACTGGTTAAAACAACCCTTCATTTTGGGTTAAAACAACCCAGGGCTGCACAGTTGAAACAACCCAGGCAAATTGGAGATGCCAAATTGTCTCTTCCCCAACCTGTGTATAAATTAACCAGTTCTTGCCATGAATGTAGCCATAGATGCTGTAATGGTGTAAAGAAGAAAGAAAGAAACAACCCAGCATAGGTTAAACTACAATCCAAAGGGTCGGGTTTGTCCTTTTTGACCCAACGCTGGGTTTAAATGAACCCATAATTTTTTAGAGTGTTATTGTTATACCCAAATTGTGGCAGAATATCTGCAGTAGACCCACCACAAAACTTCACGGCGATGCCAAAGAAGAACCATTTTAATTTTAATTTTAATGAACTTTATTTGAACTTTTTATAGTCACACCTTTTGGCGTTTTTCCATCGCAACGGTTCGGTTTGGGTCCGGTCAGCTCACCTCACTTTGTCGTGGTTAGCTTTTCCATCAAGTTTAGTTACACTTCGCAGTGGGAGGGATTATAGGCGTGTCATTATATTTGCGCTGCCTACTGCTGTGACGACTTACAAGAAAGAGCATCGTTGTACATTCCCATACATTTATTTATTTCTCAGTCCGACACAAAATAAAATTGACCACCACAAATAGATGTTTGCACATTGCGTTTATTACTACCTCTGTCTCACATGACAGTTTCTGTACAAACACCCGTGACGTCAGTCGACGTGCTCGGCCGAGCCTCATTAAAGTTGCATTTAAGCATATATGCGCACGTGAGCGTCCCGAATGTGCCGCCACAAACTGCAAGTCTAGAAAAAACTGTTATGGTGTCCCTGATTCTCAACCTGTGGATGTTTTTCATCGCTAAAAGGGAGTTTGGGAACTTATAGCAGAGCACAGATGACAACATGTTTGCTCGAGACAGCGCAAGCTAGCATGAAGGTAAAGCTAATCTTTTACATTATAGCGATGACGCTGGTAGTGACGATTCTCTCAGACCAATCAGTGATCTATAGTGTTTTCACGTCATGTTTGGTATCAGGTCGGATCGCTTGGAACCCCAACCGAGGTGGTACAAAAAAAGTATCGGGTACTACGTACTACCCAATGGAAAAGCCCCCAAAAGTAAGCTGATCCGACCTAAAAAGTGGGGTACTATGCAATGGAAAAGCGCCATAAATCCTTTATCCCCTGAGTCTGCCTGACCCTTCATTCCTAGTTAATGTATTCCCATAAATAACCTGTATCTGCAAACCTCTGTTTCACAACCCAGCACAGTCACTGCAAACAGGAAGCTCTGGAGATGTACTACCCTGACCAGGTTTCCAGAGGCAGCCTCTACACGGCCATGACCCACCTTAACCAGGCCAAGAGGAACATCCCAGAGCTCTCCTCCCCATGGCTCCCCCTCATCAACGCTCTGAAGGAGGGTCAGAGAGCCAAGGGTGAGGGAAACCACTAATCAACGCGAGGGATCAGAACCAGAAGGGGCGGGTGACGGACGGTCAGGTGCGGTAGTTTACACTGGATGTTCGTTTTGTGAGGGTTTGTGAGCCCAGATCACATGAATGGCAAAGATGACTGTGTATATGTGTGCATTTGTGTTTAAGACCGAAAGGATTCATGGAGCGGGATGGGAATCGCTATTTAGTTTTAACTTAGTCTTTGAAAGTGCTTTGTGTAGTTGCGAAACTGGGAAAGCTGATTCTGTTCAGCACTCAGAACTCAACTCATGATACTCGATAACCGTTTAGACGAAACGCAGTATTTTGATCCTAGTTCTTATTGCCACTTACTAATGGCACATTTCACTGTGGCATCGTAAGGTTAATGGCACTGCTTGTAATTCTGCCAGATTTGTTAGTTTAGGATTTAATTTAGCTTAGTGTAATAAACTGTGAATTGCGCCCTCGTGAACTTCAATACAACCATGAGGAGTCTATTGGAAAGATATAGCATTCCCAAAACTCTTGTATTTTCTTTAAATCGACTCGTAACTACTGATTGTTGTTGGATGTAAACCGGACTAATGGTTGCATTTAGATTCTGATGAAATGTACCATTGTGTGTTTTTATTTGTGTGTTGAAGGACTTGCACACAAAACACCAGCAGCCATTTAAGCGTTTAAGTAATGTTGTAAATTATTCTCAAAGTTCAAGAATGTGACAAACTGCCTCACGAAGGTGTGTAACCTTTAAATATTTCTTGCGTACATTCGTCACTTACACAAGCTGTACTGAATGTATAAAGTGACACAATGGCTGTTTGAAATGTTTGTTGTATTGATTTATTGTACTTTGTATGCATTGTGATCTGTAAACATGTCTGCGCAAATTATTTATGTATTTATCTTATTGTTTTGGCATATGTCTTAGTTTTAATGCAAAATAGTTCCTGCAGATGATTGATAAGCCTGCATAAATCCTGCAGTATTATTCCTCATATCTGTGTGTGACAAACTTTGATTCATTCTCAGTGTATGATAACAGAATAAAGATTTCAGTATTCAACAGTTCTGCATTCTGTCATTGTCTATTAAAGTCGAGTCAAGTTTATTATTTAGCATATTTCATAGCCACAATGGTACTTTAAAGTGTTTTGCACATGTTGTTGCAGAAATAAGCAGGCATGAAAAGAATTTCAGAACATAAGTAAGATAAAGTTAAGAGTTCAAAAAGGATTGTAATAAATAATGACATGAATGAAAAGACAACGTGACATTATATTGTAAAGACTGTCTAGTGACATCAGACCCATTTTTGTCAAAATACCAGCATTGCGAATGATAGAAAATGCTACAGTATAAATACTGATATTTACATTATATGCATGGCTTGACAAGTTATTAAATCACCACTCAATGTAATTGTCCCACAACTGCCCTAAACAGTATTGGTGATAAATAATTAAAAACTATTTTTTTCCATAATGGTTAATTCAGCATATGTGTAAGCAGTATATTTCCAATTTAAATATTGTTTTCCATTAATTTTGAAAATTACTGTTTAACAAGACAGAAAATGGTTAAGCATTGTATTGTTATTCTGATTCCCAGTTAAATTATTTTACTTGCAGCCTATAATAAAAAATAAATAATTTTTTTTTTATGCTTGATTTTTTTTTAGTTGAATGTGCCTTAGATTTGGGTATAAAAAACATTAATTCAATTTGACATTCATCCCTTCTGTTCAAAATGGTAAAACTTCAAAACCTCTAAAAAAGAAATAGTCCACTTTAGCGCTTGACGATGCTGGATAGTCTTTGAGACAAATAGACAGGTGGTCTTGTATAAGATCCAAAATATATATATATATACAATATCAAGTGCCATACATCATTAAACACATACGACTGCTCACTGTGTAAAAATCCGCAGTGAAATCATTTTCATTTTAGATTTGTGCTGAACCTAATAAAGTGTTACAAAGTAATAATGTGGGAATTGCATAGTCAGCACACAGCTGGTGTTGCCAGGGTAACGGGTGTTCATTTAACTCTGTGTGTTAAAGTGGCTGTGGGTCGAGCCCTGTGAGAAGTGTGTTTGTGTGGATATGTGTGTTTGTCACGGTAGGATCTTTCAAGCGCTGGCGCCAGTAGAGAATGCCTCTCATTATGCACCTCTCTCTCTCTCTCTCTCTCTCTCTCTCTCTCTCTCTCTCTCTCTCTCTCTCTCTCTCTCTCTCTCTCTCTCTCTCTCTCTCTCTCTCTCTCTCTCTCTCTCTCTCTCTCTCTCTCACACACACACGCACATACACACACACACACATATGCAGGCTAAAACTGCACTACTGTGGAAGTGTGTAGATTATATTCCTAGAACAGTTTATTTTTAACACTGCCATCTACAGGTCATTTTCCAAAGACCTCTTGGTTTTTTGATGTGACACTGTATCAGTGGAAATAAATAAATACAGGGACAAACTGTTTTGTTTTGAGACGTTATATTTTCTGGTTTTGTTTTGTTTTGTTTTGTTTTGTTTTGTTTTGTTTTGTTTTGTTTTGTTTTGTTTGAAGACAATATTTTGTTTAGCTCCTTCAAGACAGTTTTGTTTAATATTGTTTTGAGACAGATTTCAGTTGTTTGGTTAAAGGTACAAGACAGATTTGTGTTTTGGGTTGACATTTTCTTTTTCAGTTGTTTTGTTTTGTTTTGTTTAGCTTCAAGACAGTTTTGTTTAATATTATTTTGAGACAGATTTCAGTTGTTTTGTCAAAGGTAACAAGACAGATATTTGTTTTGTGTTGAAATTTTCTTTTTCAGTTGTTTTGTTTTATTTTGTTTTGTTTTGTTTTGTTTAGCTTCAAGACAGTTTTGTTTAATATTGTTTTGAGACAGATTTCAGTTGTTTTGTCAAAGGAACAAGACAGATATCTGTTTTGTGTTGAAATTGTCTTTTTCAGTTGTTTTGTTTGGTTTTGTTTTGTTTAGCTTCAAGACAGTTTTGTTTAATATTGTTTTGAGACAGATTTGAGTTGTCTGGTCAAAGATACAAGACAGATTTGTGTTTTGTGTTGAAATTTTCATTTTCAGTTGTTTTATTTTGTTTTGTTTAAAGACAGATTTATATTGTTTTGTTTTGAGACAGTGTTGTTTTATATTTGTTATTTTGAGTGTTTTGTTTTGTTTTCAGACAGATTTTGTTTTGTGTTATTTTAAGAGAGTTGATGTTGTACTGTTTTCAGACAGTTTGTTTTAAGATAGATTGTTAGTTTTGTTTTGAGACAGTGTTGTTTTATATTTGTTGTTTTGAGAGTTTTGTTTTGTTTTCAGACAGATTTGTTTTGCGTTAATTTTAGAGTATTTGACATTGTTTTGTTTTCAGACCGATTTGTTTTGTGTTATTTTGTGGGTATTTGATGTTGTTTTGTTTTCAGACAGTTTTGTTTTAAGACAGATTGTTAGTTTTGTTTTGAGACAGTTTTATATTTGTTGTTTTGAGAGTTTTGTTTTGTTTTCAGACAGATTTGTTTTGCGTTAATTTAAGAGTATTTGACATTGTTTTGTTTTCAGACAGTTTTGTTTTAAGACAGTTTTGTTTTGTATTTCTTTTTTGAGAGCTTCGTTTACAGTCAGATTTGTTTTGTGTTGTTTTAAGAGTATTTTACGTTGTTTTGTTTTGAGACAGTTTTGTTTTGTATTAGTTGTTTTCAGACAGATTTGTTTTGTGTTGTTTTAAGAGTATATATGTTGTTTGTTTTCAGACAGTTTTAAGACAATTTTAAAAGACAGATTGTTAGTTTTGTTTTGAGACAGTTTTGTATTTGTTGATTTAAGAGTTTTGTTGGTTTTCAAACAGTTTTGTTTTTTAAGACAATTTAGTATAAAGACAGATTTATATTGTTTTGTTTTGAGACAGTGTTGTTTGTTTTGAGAGTTTTGTTTTGTTTTCACATATTTGTTTTGTGTTGTATTTTATGTTGTCAGTTTTGTTTAATTTTGAGACAGATTCATTTTGTTTTGTTTGAGGCTAAAGGCATTTACCCATGTGGCTTTACAATTAAAACTAACCTTCTAAATTTGTTTAAATCAGATGTATTTACAGCGCAACTACCAATTGTATATAAATATTCAGCTGTAGTTAAAATCAACACAGTAAACTTCCTTCAGCGTGTCTTCGAAAAGACTTGAAATGATTCCAGCTGTAAACTACCGCGTAGAGTACGCAGTTTACCGAGGCTGTAAATTACCTTACTGTGGACTGACAAGCGTTGACAGCCTTTGATTTTTTCGTAGACTTTCTGTTTCTATAAATGTTTTAACTGGGTTAAAAGTGTGTTCTTGTTTTAGTATGACAGGAGGGGGGTTATTGCTGGAACAGAAGAGTGGAAAAGCCTTCTGACCCTCGAGTTAGGATGACAAGAAAATTCCTATGTCATTCTCTAACGTAGTCCACTCTCGATCTGTGTTTGATCATGTGGCCTTCGAATAAAAGGCATATTGCAGCCATAAAGATCAATGAAAAATCAAGTGACTTACAACTGTCAAGACATAATAACCGCTGGCAGGCCTGCCACGACATGGGCAACTGCCAGGGCATAGTGTGTGTATGCGTGTGCGTCTGTTTTTATTGAATGTGGGATCTGTTTTGAATGACTGTCTGAATGAGCGTCTTTAGCTGCTCAGGGGCAACATTTAGACCTTGATTTGTTCGTGTACAACGGACTTGGCGCAGAATCGGTTTCCAAACTCTTCACTTTGCAGCAATTTATGCTGCAATGAGGGAGAAACCCGCAGAAACAAATATTTGAGTGTGCCGCATAATGAAATGGCTGTATTTCTACCGATGAAATTAAGTCGTATGGCCCGTTTAAACAAAGCTTGGCTTTGCAGGGAAACCATTTAAGATCTTTATTTTAAATAGCATATTAGGACTGACCTATAGGGCCAGGAATAAGAAACAAGAAGTATGCCGTAATTGTGGAGGTAGGCTAACTCGCGGTCAGTGATCTGTATTTGATCTTTGCTCTTGAAAATGGGATGCTTACGTTTAGTTTAATAGTGGGATTTTTATATATATCTGAAAGGAAAACTGGCTGGATGAGAGAGAGGTTAAACAGAGAACATGTTTCTGTTTCTTTTTATCTGTGTTTTGCTACCTCAATTCTTATTGGTTCATTATACAGTATGAGTGCCACTTGTCTCCTTTGTGTAAAAAAAACTGCTGATACAATAGACATTTATTCCACCACATCAACACAAGTTGACAAACTTTATATGCATAATGCAATTTATCAACATTATTTATTGTTTAAAAATGCCAAACTTCATAGATTGAGTGAGTGACTTCAATGAATAACAGTCATCCAGAATGACTGTGTCCACATTATCATCTTCCTGTTTGAAGAATGCCGAGAAAAATTACAGGGTAAAAATGTTAATGACTCACAAATGGGTATGTATCAAGACTTTACATCCACTTACAACCTGTCTCCAATCTCTAATTCAGATTTATAGCAATACACACATGGAGCAGATTCTTAGACAAGTTAATTAGAGGAAGTTTGAATCACGTCTGGTTACCGCATTTGCTCTTTTGTGAGTAATAGACATCAATTCCTAGTGTCACAGACAGTGTCACTTGATATGCTTGATGACTAAAATATATTACCCTAAATCTGTATTCTATATAACTTGCTCATCTTTTTGTTTGTAAAAAAGAAAACAATTTATAAAAAATTAATAAATAACAAAAGGTAGTCATAGGATTTGTATTTGTTAAGGCATGGTATCTCAATGCTATCTCATGAGAATTTGTACATATTCAGTCATACGACCACATTCGTAAGTTTTTGTACGATTTGCCTTGACCCCTGTGACGTTAGGGTTGGGTGCGGGGTTAGGGGTTGGGTTTCATTGGTGTTTTTATGAGAAACTTTTTTTTTGCATGATTAACTTTGTATGAATTCATATGAATTAGCCAACTCGTAAAATGGGTACAAATTCTCTTGAAATCAGGCTGGGTTTAGAGTGATATAATACATCCTATATTCATTCATTGAAAGACTTGTAAATAATTATTGCTTAAAAAGGGAAGACCAAAGTTGCCTGTCACACTTTTTATTTAAAAGCTATTGACATTTTAAAAGCTTTTTTCAGTACATTTTAAATAGTAAAATATTTACCAAGCAAAATTATAAAAATATTAGGGGCGGTTTCCCAGACAGGGATTCAAGTAGTCCTAGACTAAAATAAATTGAAGAGCTGTCCAAACTGAAAACAACTTGCACTGACATATCTTAAAATACATCGGTGCCATTTGTTTTGCCTCAAAATGCACACAAGTAATGTTTTTAGTAAGGCATGTTTGTTTTTTTTTCATTTACTTTCAAAGAGCAAATGATATGTTTCAGTCGTATTTTCTGACTTATTAACACAGTTTACTCATTTACCTATTGAAATGCTCATGACTTTAGAGAATTACATAATATTAAACAAGACTATACTTTAAAACCTTAAAATGAATAACATTTCTGTAATAATTCGTTTGTTTGTCATGACACACAAAAGGAGTTTTCTCCTATGCAGTCTCCAACCAACATATATTCACAAAAGATGTTAATTTAAATTAATTTGTTGTAATCCACATCTTTAAAATTCGTACGATTGCGAGAAACAGACCCAAATTCAGCCCTTTGTCCAGCGATCTTGATTCCAGGTCTCAGCAGCGACCGTAAACGTCAAATCATTAAGTTGTTATGAATTTGGATTCAAATATTGCGCCTTAAGAAGCTTTATGACACATTGCTTTACGGCAAACGCTCGTTGGCTCTTGCGTACTACGTCACAGATTTACAACATTGTCGTCTTTCATTCAAAATTTGTAATGTGCACCTTGACAGAGAGAAGCCATCCGTTTTTTTGTTTTTGTTTTTTGGATTAACAACTTTACTACTTCCTTTGTACTTCATATGAAGAGTTTGGTTCCAAAACGCAATAAATCCATTTTGACTAATTTGGGTAAAAACATGTTTTCTATTCCAAGAAAGTGACAAGATGAAAACCACTATTTTCTGTTACAAACTTTCACATAGCATCTTTAGGTTATAAAAACATAAAAAATTAAAATCCATAATTTGATTTTCAAAAACTGATTTTTTTCCCCCACATAATGCAATAAATCAATGACAAGTTTTTTTTCAAAGAGCTATAAATCTATTGAATCAATCTATAAATGTGCATTCATCTTTGCCATGTTATATTCATTTAGTTGACTAGTGGTATACACTGATCAAAAAAAAAATGAATGTCATTAATCAAAAAAACACTTACTTTGTGATATTAAGATCACTGTCATTGCTGCTGTTATACTTGACGTCGTCGCTGAACTTTTTTCACAGCAATCAGCTGTAAAATGTTTTGGTCCTTCTCGATTTTCGTTGACTTTGCGTAAAATAATGAAAAGTTTTTCATAAGATCCCCTGGGGTCAATGTGTTAGCATGACAGAAGCTTGATGCTGTCGTGTGAGAACAAGCAACAGCCGACATTTTTCCTTCGCCTGAGTGCCTCCTTTTTATTGAATTTTGATGGCTTACGTTTCTTCCCCGCAACAGAAAATCACCACAGGTTTATCAATGCCATCAAAGTATTATTTTGTTTTTGTTTGTTTGATGATCACGAAGTACAAAGTAGATGAGGAAATGGTGCGCTGTGATTTGTTGAGCGGATTTATTGCATTCTGCAGAAAAGGAGGACCGACGTTTATCGCGTTTTGGAGAAAAAGATGACAGAATAACACGGCTGATATTGGATTTTGCGTAAAATGAAGAATTTACTTTTTAATACTGACCTGATATAATACTGATTTTGGCGGTAAATAAGATTGCCGTTTATCGCGCTTTGGAACCAAACTCTTCATATACTCCAGAGAGGACTGCGCAGGGCTCGAAATTGCGACTATTTTGGTCGCATATGCGACCGAAATTTAATCTGTGCGACCTTAAAATATATTTGGGAGCATTTGTGCGACTGCCCTTTTTGTTGTGTGGTGCGACTTGATTTAGATTGTGATGCTGCGTGCTGCTGTCCCAGGTTCAGTGTTCTCTCCAATGTTACATAACCAATCAAATTTCACCATTAAGTTCTTACGTTTTAATGAAGACCGCAGATTGGCTAATATGAGCGTCAGTCATTCCTTGTTGCCGTGCTACGTTGGTACGTGAAGCGCGAAAATGTGAAAGACGAACCGCGAGCGTGACGAGAATGAGCCGACTACAGCCAATGTTACTACTCTAATTAATGACGACGATCCGGATTCAATTGCGACTCCACCACTGGAAAATAAGACTTGACGTTAAACCTTTCGGAGAGAGTGGTTTAAAGATTACGAGTGTCTCCGCTATGAGAATGGCTCGATGTAACTTACTGTGTTTACTGTAAATCCTGTAAAAAGGCGTTGGTGGCGGAATCAAAACATTTTAAGCGCCAGACCTTGGTTAAACATGGCGAAAGTGCCAAAAACACAAGTAGTGTCATGATAAATGTGTTCATTATTGATGGAGACACCGACCTGTCTGTCAAAGAGTGTTTGATATGTGCGCATGCGCTGGTGAATGGACATCCGACAAACACCCTTGTGGTCCATGTTGATGTGGAACACGACAATGATGGTATGTTTTTATAGTATTTTTTAAAACATTGCCTATTTAGTAGTAATAGCATCCTGGTAATGCAGTTAAAATACCAATATATATATATTAGCCTTCTATTTTAAGGTCAGTTTTGTAATGTCCCAGTTAATCAGTGTTTTACGTGTTTGCTAGATTTCCTATGGTAATCTTAATCATTTTACCTGTAATTGTTAAATTATTATTGCTATACTATTTCAACAGCATTTGGGTATTAATTTTGGAATCTATGCAGCAAAAAAATAAAATAAATAGAAGACCAAATTTTAAATGCTGAGTATGGTGGCGTTTTATTTTTAATAAAATAAATCTATTAACATATACATTGTAGTTTTGGTGCCTTTAAATTTTTGGATGGATGCGCCTAAATTTTTGCTGGTGCTCCTAACTCTTTAAAGTTGGGAGCACCAGTGCTACCAAATAAAAAAGTTAATTTTGAGCCCTGCTGCGGCTGCAGCACATTGTCACTTTTAGTACTGCTTTTGAAATTTCGCAATAAATAAATTATTTGGGTAGAATTAGGGGTAGGACTGTATTAGCGGGTAAAATATATTCTAGATGCTATGTTGTTACTATGGTAACAAAAATTGCATATTTAAAAAAAATTATTAAGGATGTTTGGGTTTAGTGGGTAAGGTTAGGGTGGTAACATTATTGATTAAATGGTTAAAGGGAAATTATAGACGGTTTCATCGGACGCACGTGATACACGTCTGGATCCAAACTTTACTTCCGGTTTCATTTTTTTTAATGGTCTGACTAGTTGCTAAACTGATATCTTGAACAAATGCCTCCTCGAAAATAACAAATATTTTGGTTTCCTAGGTAATCTATGTGTTGTTTTTTTAATTGTTATATAAATAAACTACGTTTAAATAACTTTGTTGTTGTTTATTCTTAGCGGAGCTTACCGGAAGTTACGTGCGGACCGCGACAGCCGCTTGTTTATGTTGTTACTGCTGAAACGGTCTATACAGCAAATCTTTATGGTATGAAATATTTGTAAATGTTTTTCATTTTTGTAGCTGTAAAATTATAATAATGCTATGAGTAAATGTTGCAAATACATCTACATTGTATGCTTCAGCATTTAAACATACAAAAAAGTATGTTTTGTGTATTTTTGTAAAAGTTACGTATTAATACTACTTACAAAGAGACCATGTTGGACAGTCAAAGTCAAGTGTTTACGAAGACCTGCAATTTCATAACCAACCCGGGATCAGGGTTATAAAGATCCATCTCTTCCCAGATCCATTTTTTCTCTCTATAACAAACACACAATTCCTCTCAGTCACTCTTTCTATTATGCTAATGTCATTATTCATTCTTCTACAACAAGGTGTGGGTTCCCAAGGTTGGCACCGGTACTTGCCTACGCGGCGAGTTAATGTGTGTACGTATGTGATTGCCCTCTCCCACTAAGAAACACTGAGTACTTACTGACAACTCTATCATTGCACCTCAAAAGAGCGTAATTTGTGAGGGCCTAGCTGTGCAGGGGATGACGGGTAATTAAGAAGGTGAGGCGAGTCGCTGAGGAGCGCCGTTGACAGCGTTCTGCTGACTGCTGCATAGATCATTGTTGTTCTCGGTGTCTCCGAGGGTCTTACACATACAAATCTCTCCAAGTGTCTGACAACTTCTTACTCGAAAGAGCTCAGGAGGTCAAAAGAGAGAGACGTAATTATCTGGATCATTCAGGCTCGGGTCCTCCAGGGAAGTTTCTACTTACGGTTAAAAGCTGCAGCTATGTTCAGAGAAAAAAATGGGGTATATTTACTTGCTGATAATGACAATCTTTTGAGCTGAAAAACAACGAATAGCAAAAAGGATGCAATTGGTGGGAAATGTTCGACTGGGAAAAACGATGAATAGGTGAAAAAAATTGTTGGGTGAACAATTATTAAAGTGCACATTGAATATGAGAGCATATTTCGATAGGAACATAGTATTTAAAATTAAAAAGCTTGAATGCATTGTATGTCGCATATAAGCGTCTGCCAAATGCATAAATGTAAATCTCCCGCCCATTCATCAGTAATTATCCATACCAAATATACCAAAACTTTAAACCAGTTTTGCTTGCAACCCTCACCGTTCATCTGTCTGGCATGATCGCGGGCCGACAGAGACAGAGATATGAACGTCTCTCTCTAATTGATAAAGCCATAATATGAGGCATTTCTCCAGCATCTGCTAATTAGAACCATGAAGGGGAAGAGATTGGATGTCTGGAGAAGGGGTCTGCCGTCTGAGGGGGTCTTTGATCTGTTGACTTGTCTCCCATGCTGTTTTCCTTCAAGCTTTCCTGCACGGCTTGAGCAGACGGCAGTCTCCACCCTTGGGGATAGAAGCACTAATGGATCACTTGAAGAGGCCGTTTTCTTTATAACTGGGGCTAAGCAGTATCAGCTGGGGTCGGTGGCTGCCGAATACAGTCGCTTTGTGAGATAACCCCACTGGGAAAAACAACCGGACCGGGGACGTTGTAGTGTTGTAGTTTGCAAAAAACGAGGCTTGGGAACCATCAAGCCAGTACCAGAACCCGTTTTGTAGTAAAAATTCCGTTACGGAATTCTGGAAAGTCATGGTGCGTTTGCGTTCGAAACGTATTCATGGAACAACCGAGATGACCAGTTCTCCATTGCATCACGTTTGCGTGCCTGGTTGATTAAGTGTGATTGCCGATTATGTGTGACCGACGTGGCATTTCGTCGGAACGTTATGATGAGAATAATCAAAGTATAACTGCCCAGCTGTTTCTCATTTAACGTCTAATCCTCACCCCCGTGTCTATCTAATGTAATCATGTTGTGTTGTATAAACCTAATAACAATAGCTGATTTGTCTCTTGTTTAGATATTAGTCGTTCGAATTGCATTATTGGGCCATTACTACATGTTGAGGACGTTAAAAGTAAAGAAGCCATTTGTTTTCCTTTTTATGGTTTACGGAAAAAAAGAAAAAAAAAGAAAAGGTGGGGGTTTTTTTCGAGTCTTTTGAGCACTGAGTCATAAATATATCCAATAGCATGTGTTTCAAATTGCCCATTGGTTATGGATTGGTTTACGAGGGCTGCTTGTTAGAAGGCTAGTGGCTTTAGCCTCTGTTGATTTACCCCCGGGGAACCAGGGGTCAATTAGTCGGGGCCTTAGAGAATCCCGTTCACGAGCCGCTTGCTTTTCTACACCGTTCTGAAGCCAGTTTCGCAGTTCTCCGTGTAAGGGAAGGACAGCGGGAGCTTGGCAAGAAGTGCTGGTTTCAGATCAGTGACGATTTAAGATCTCTGATAAGGGCCAATTAACTCTCTTGACTTCTGCTGCTGTTTAATGCTGTCCTACTGGTGAGAGTGAGTTTGTCATGGCACCATTGAAGTAAGACGTAACTTGGACAAGGATGAAATATGAAGGATTGTATATATATACAGAGGACACCGGGGCTAGTTGTCACATGGGAACGTTGGGAATTGCTGGGGTTTTTTTATGCATGCATTAGTATTTTCTATATGCACCAGAAAATAAATTATCTTAAATGATAGATTTAACAGATTTCGATCGTATTTAATTAACATCGAATTGCATATGTATACTTGCAAAACAGTAGCGTGCGAAAAGTTTCTTCATTGTGGATTTAATGTGATATAACTTAAATTTATTACCATGGACAGGACTGCAAACATCAAGACATTTGCGGTCTGAAGAATTTTTGCAACAAATCGCCTTTAATTACTGTGACAATCTACACTGAAATTCAATTACAGCGTGTTTATACTGAATTAATTGACTGTTTTCTGTTTGTCCACCACACTGCAAATGTAATTTCCTGCATTGATCAAGACTATAGCAGAGACCAGTAATGTAAGATATTATATCTGTATGTTTTAATGCCATGATTTAAAACAAACCGAAAGCGTAAAACTCAATGCATATAGTTTAGAGTATTATTTAACTGCATAACTGAATCATATAGGAGACAATGAGCCGTTTAAGGGAATAACCACAGGATTGGCTCCATAACCTCAAACAACCTGATTATGGGTCTGAATAACCCACAGACAATAGCACGGACCAAAGTGCCCAGCTTCTATTGTTCTGTATGTTTATATTGTTTTCAGGCCCAAGTAAATGATGTCTACTCAAGACAAACTGTGATCAGAGGACCAGAAAAAGTGACCCTAGGATATTTACCATATCATAAAACTGATTTTAAGCTATCGTTTTACAATTACACCTATTCATATTTACTATTTAATTTCACATTCCTCATCCAAAGACCTAAAATGTTATTAACTCGAATTATTATTTGTGACCCTGGACCACAAAACCAGTCATAAGGATAATTTACTAGTTAAGATTTGAATAAATGAGCTTTGCATTTATGTATAGGACACTATTGGCTAAGATACAAAAAAATCTGGAATCTGAGGGTGAAAAAATCTAAATATTGAGAAAATCGCCTTTAAAGTTGGCCAAATAAAGTGCTTAACTACATATAATAAAAACTTAATTTATTATATATTTGCGGAAGTAAATTTACAAAATATCTTCATTAAACATTATCATTACTTAAAATATTAGTCCATTTAAAAAAAATCAGATAATTTACTCACCACCATGTCATCCAAAATGTTGATGTCTTTCTTTGTTCAGTCGAGAAGAAATTATGTTTTTTGAGGAAAACATTGCAGGATTTTTCTCATTTTAATGGACTTTAATAGAGCCCAACACTGCAGTTTAAATTAGCAGTTTCAAAGGAGTCTAAACGATCTCAAACGAGGCATAAGGGTCTTATCTAGCGAAACGGTTGTCATTTTTTGCAAGAAAAATAAAAAATATGCACTTTTAAACCACAACTTCTCTTCTTCCTCCGGTCCTGTGACGCGCCAGCGCGATCTCACGTAATACGTCATCACGTCAAAAGGTCACGGATGACGTATGCGAAACTACGCCCCAGTGTTTACAAGTGTGGAGAAAGAGGACCGTTCTGACGTTGTTGTATGTCGAATGATACTAATTAAAGTCTATGTGTCAGTGTTTTTGTTTAAAATGGTCGGCAAATGTGCGTTTCATATATGTAACACGTTACCTTTCCACAGCGCTATGCAATTACGTGAGGTCGCGCTGGCGCGTCACACAGCCGAAGGAAGAAGAGAAGTTGTGGTTTAAAAGTGCATTTTTTTTCTTGCCAAAAATGACAATCGTTTCGCTAGATAAGACCCTCGTTTGAGATCGTTTAGAGTCCTTTCCATTGAAAAAAAATGTTAAGTGTTGAGTTAAGTGTAAAAGTCCATTAAAATGAGAAAAATCCTGGAATGTTTTCCTCAAAAAACATAATTTCTTCTCGACTGAACAAAGATAGAAATCAACATTTTGGATGACATGGTGGTGAGTAAATTATCTGGATTTTTTTTTTCAGAAAGTGGACTAATCCTTTAATAAAAAATCGATAATCCATACAATGTATTGACTGTTGCTACAAATATACCCATATACTTATGACTGGTTTTGTGGTCCAGGTTCACATTTTATAAGCAATATAAAATATTTTCATATTTCTGGAGCATGGAAACTAAAGAAATAGGATTCCCAAAAGTTAAAATTTAGATGTTCTTTCTTTCTTTTCTTCTTCAGTTTGGACAAAAATGCCATTAAAGGATAATAAAAACACTATATGACTTTCCACTACAAATGCAATATTTAAATCGTTTTAAAATACACAAGGACTAAATGTCTTCTGGCATCATTGATGACAAACCTGCCATGATGTGTCTTTAGTCTCTCTCATCTACACGTCTGCTGAAAACAAACAGAATAAAGAAAGTCATATGGATTTGGAATAAAATCTGGATATTTGATGACAGAATTTTTGGATACGCTGTTCGTTTCAGACAGAGCAAGTCTTTGATGTTTGCTGACATCAAGAATCAAATTAGCTTCTCTCTTTATTGCAAAGTCGAATGGGTATTTTTTTAATCATAACTTTTCAAATATTACCATTGGTCTGCTAAACATTGCTTTAAGTTTTCTTCACTGTAAATCCCACGGATCTCCTGTGAATGGCAAGACATACCACCGAAAAAGCCCTGGAGGGTCAAGGAGGAGTCTTGTTTTTGGATTTTTCTCTACTGTATCTGGGATATTGAGGGATGAAGGCTGTTTAGTTAACTTAAAAGTAATGCATGCAGTCGGGAGGAAGAAGAAATATGGCGTCATGTGCCCCCAATAAAAACAGAACCAGACAAGACCGTGACTGCGCACTAAAAACAACCTTGTCTCCTGTTTAATTGCCGTGTCACAGTTTGTTTGTCAACTTAGAAACTCACAAGGGCTCTGCAAGAAGACACAACACCCTTTAAAAGTTACTGTATGTTAAATACAAGTCTTAAAAGGAAAATAAATGTGTATTTCCAAAACATCAAGGCACTTCTGAAAAGATAAGATTAGACCGGCATTTATTTCCATATCAGTGGTGGTCAAGCTGGTGGATAAGGAAATCCCTGCTGTTCACCAGCAAAATTTAACTGGTTAAGTCTGGAGGGGACACCAGCACACCAGGATCTCATGCTGGGGACCAGCAATCAAAACATAACATATGCTGGTCTATTCAGCGGGGCCATTACACGGAATTGGCAAGAATTTCATGGATTACAGAGAAAGATCAATACATTGTAACTCAAGGAAAGAGAAAAACAGTTAAATTAAGAAACCATCTTCAACAGTTTATTAATAAATCCACTGCAAATATTCACATCAAAAACTGAAATATGGTGCAAATACTTAAAACACAACCAAATACAGAAAGTCGCTGCAAATAGGCTACTCACAACAAATACAAAAATGCTGTGCGAGTACCACAGGCAACAAATGGAAAGTGATAGTTATAAATGTTATAAAGAAATTTTATATTCCATTAAAACAGTCATTTAAGTAAAGAAACACACTGTAAATACTCACAATACAGCCAACAACAGAATATTGCCGCAAATAATCACAAATAACCAAATACAGAAATTGCTGCATATACACACAACACAACGAAATGTGGGAACGCTCTGCAACTACTCACAACATGACCAACTACAAAAAACTGCTGCAAATACTCAAACACAACCAATTGTGTGAACGCTCTGCAAATACTCACAACACGACCAAATGCAGGAACACGTTGCAAATACTCACAACACAACCAAATGTGGGAACACTCTGCAAATACTCACAACACGACCAAATGCAGGATTGCAGTGCAAATACTCACACACAACCAAATACAGAAATTTGCTGCAAATACTCACAACAGAACCAAATGTGTGAACGCTCTGCAAATACCCACAACACAACCAAATGTGTCTCCAAATACTCACAACACGACCAAATGCAGGAACACGTTGCAAATACTCACAACACAACCAAATGTGGGAACACTCTGCAAATACTCACAACACGAACAAATGCAGGAACGCGGTGCAAATACTCACACACAACCAAATACAGAAATTTGCTGCAAATACTCACAACACAATCAAATGCAGGAATGCTCTGCAAATACTCACACACATCCAAATACAGAAATTTGCTGCAAATACTCACAACAGAACCAAATGTGTGAACGCTCTGCAAATACCCACAACACAACCAAATGTGTCTCCAAATACTCACAACACGACCAAATGCAGGAACACGTTGCAAATACTCACAACACAACCAAATGTGGGAACACTCTGCAAATACTCACAACACGATCAAATGCAGGAACGCGGTGCAAATACTCACACACAACCAAATACAGAAATTTGCTGCAAATACTCACAACACAATCAAATGCAGGAATGCTCTGCAAATACTCACACACATCCAAATACAGAAATTTACTGCAAAAATCACAACAAAACCAAGTAAAGAAAAACGTAGGCTGCGAATTCTCAAAACACAACCAAATACAAAAAATTTCTGCAAATACTCACAACACAACCAAATGCAGAAATGCTCTGCAAATATTCACAACCAAACACAAAAATTTTCTGCAAATACTCACTCACAACACAACCAAATGTGTGAACGCTCTGCAAATACTCACAACACAACCAAATGCAGGAAACGCATTGCAAATATTCACAACCAAATACAGAAATTTGCTGCAAATACTCACAACACAACCAAATGCAGAAATTTGCTGCAAATACTCACAACACAACCAAATGTGTGAACACTCTGCAAATACCCACAACACAACCAAATGTGTCTCCAAATACTCACAACACAACCGAATGCAGGAACATGTTGCAAATACTCACAACACAACCAAATGTGGGAACACTCTGCAAATACTCACAACACGAACAAATGCAGGAACGCGGTGCAAATACTCACACACAATCAAATACAGAAATTTAATGCAAAAATCACAACAAAGTAACACGTAGGCTGTGAATACTCAAAATACAACCAAACTAAAAAATTCTCTGCAAATACTCACCACACAACCAAATGCAGAAATGCTCTGCAAATATTCAAAACCAAACACAGAAATTTGCTGCAAATACTCACAACACAACCAAATGTGTGAACGCTCTCCAAATACTCACAACACAACCAAATGCAGGAAACGCATTGCAAATATTCACAACACAACCAAATACAGAAATTTGCTGCAAATACTTACAACACAACCAAATACAGAAATTTGCTGCAAATACTCATAACACAACCAAATGCAGGAACATTCTGCAAATTCTCACAACACAACCAATACAGAATACTGCTGCACATACGTACAAACCAACCTAGTAAAAAAAGTGTGGTGCACACTAGGGATGCTTAACGATTAATAGCGATTAATCTATAGCAGAATAAAAGGTTTTGTTTACATGAGATATGTGTGTGAACTATATATAATAAATTTGTATAAATAAATGCAGACACATGCATGTATATATTTAAGAAATGTTTACATGTGTATACACATTTGTATATTTATGTATAATTTATATTATATATAAATACCTAATATATAAATATTTTTTTTTCTAAAAATTATACATGCATGTGTGCATATTTATATATACATAATTATTATACACAGTTCACACACGTATATGATGTAAACAAACACTTTTATTTTGCTATAGATTAATCGTGATTAATCGTTAAGCATCCCTAGTGCACACACAACACAACCAAATGCAGAATACTCACAACCAAATACAGAAACCTGCTGCAAATACAACACAATCAAATAAAAAAACGCTCTGCAAATAATGAGAACCAAATGCTATATTTATTAATATTATATGTTGTATAATGTGTGTATATTAGGGATGTGCATTTATGTCATTTTTTCATTTCGATTAATCCATAGGTCTGAAAAACGAGTACTCGATTAACTGGGCACAGGGCAATCAAAGGGGCAGGGCATATACGTCATGGTGAAAATGAACAATTAAAAACACTGGCTGTGTCGTGTCGTCCTCTCACCTGTTCTCAGTCAAGATATGCTCGTATCGCTCTCTGGTATCTCTTGACATTTGATGTTTAAATATGAGATCCGATACTTGTGACGGCGCTGTACATTTTGCATCTGACTGATTGTATTTTCGTCCTACCGAAAATGTATAAATATATTTAAAATTAATTTTATTGTATGTATATAATGAATTTGCTTAATTCAGTCCATTGAAATGGAAAAGCTGGATTTTTCAACTGACAGGTCTTGGTGTGGTTTTTGGGGGGTCTTATCCGGACTCCAACTCTGACGCACAGTTACACACATTAAAACATTAATATGTCCTATCAAACGGTTTGTTTAGCACCACACCTCACACATAAAAATAGTCTGGCATAGCCCTAAGGCAGTTTAATTTGAGTCGAGAGCATTGTTAGTCCTAATTTACAACAATTAGGGTTGTGAGTGTATTTTGAATGTATATTTATAAGGATAATATCAACAGGTAAACTGCTTGAGGGTTGTATGTGCCGTTTTATTAAACGACCAGTTTCCAATACCTATTTCTAATTGTGCTACAAGTCAAACGGGAACAATGGTGAGCTTTTAAAGGGCAACTTCTTCAACAAGTTTATCCAGTTCAATTTAATAGCGCAATTACTTTCCAGCGCAGTCGTTTGGCTCATATCAGGAGTATTTGTTTTGGAGTTCTGCGGTTGCCCTCGTTAACGTTTGTGACTGGGAGAAAGAAAAACTGGCTCCAAATCAGCGTGGAGAAGCAGCAACATTTGCTGGAGCTAATAACACTGGAGGCACTTTTCTCATTTATTTGACCCAACATCATGGTGCAATTTGGTTTTATCACCGACGGAATACTTACAGAGCGGCTGTACGATTTCCTGTAACAAACACGTGTGTTGTGCCATTAGAGTGAGTGATTTCACACAGCGGGTTGCCAGTTGTGCATAAGTTCACTTATTGTGAGAAAAAAAAACAAATTTTAATGGAAACGTTGAACCGAAACGCTCAGTTATTGAGCGCTGTTGTGAGTTTATTGGTTTTCTGTGTTTGAAGGAACAGTTTAGCAAACGAAAATCATCTCATTGTTACCGCAAATGTACATAACTTCCTTTATTTGTAGACATGCGAAAGATTCATTGTTTTTATTAAAAAAATTGATGATACAAAAAGCAATCATCTTAAATGTAATCCGTACGCCTAATAATGTCTTCTGGTGCAACTAAACTCAAATTACTGTGTATTACTGTAAATATTATTGTAAAATAAATATTGAGAGAATTTTCATTTTTGAGTAAGCTTAGTTCCTTGGTTACTAACAGTAATAATACAGTAATATCAAAGATAATACAAAGGATTCTTTGAAGTACAGGAAACCTAAGTTTATGTAACCCAGGACCTGATGACTTATAATGGGCTGTTTGTTTTCATGTAGACGGTCATGTGATCAGGTCACGAGCACTTTAGGTCCAAAGGCACATTCAAAAGAGCCGAACCAGGCATATGGTTTATTAGCAAACCCTGACTCACGTTTATAATGTTCAAATGAGTCCACCGAGTTCCTCGGGGTTCAACGCTAGACACGCAAGCGTAGTAGTCCACCTCTGTGAAGATGCATAATATCGTAAAATCCCAAATGCCCAGGGACATCCATTAAGTAAATTCAAAGCTAACTCACCATGTCTCCATCTCCAGTCAGCTTGACTCGTCGGAGTTAAATAATACAAGCTATTTCAACACGGGAGATCAATGAGATATGTGCCCAGCGCGAAGCCGAATTTCACATAAAGTACCCCGCGCTGCAGCGATATTAGATAAATGAGATCAAAATTACATTACCGAGGTCTTTATGGAGCTGTGAAAAAAACATCGCCCACAGGTATGTTGCTTGGCCTCGTAATTCGCTACAGAATTGTTACCATCTGGATTGACGTTGAGGAATGTTTCTCTCTTAAAAACCTCAAAGCAAATGATACAAGGAAAATGCCATGTTCATAACCTCGTTTAGTATTAGTGGACGCTCACACGTGCACGCACAAACTCGCAGGCTCCCAGGAATATCGGAACGGAGATAAAACTGGATCTTGAGTCTGAAGGATCTCTGTCTATCAGTTGCTTAATTGTCAACTCATATGTATGTGCCATGAAGAAGTATTCACTTTCTTTTAGTGATCACTTTACAGTAAATCAAAATTAAAAGGATGAGCCATCCAGGAAAAAGTGCAGACTGAAGTCTTATAATACAATGATGAGATTTGACGCATCATTTCATTTAATGATTTTACATTGATATCAATCTTTGACATGATCTTACTCAGTCGATATTAAAGGTATAATAGTTATATTTGCACAGAATGTTATGTAGCATGATTTTATGTAAAAAAACAGTAAGTCACAAAAATGACTTTAGCTGGGTTTTCACAGGCAGGATCACATGGGTGATTCTCACGAAAACTTGTCAAGCATGAAAATGTAAAAATTGCTTAAATTTACTTTTTTTCCCACCAGACATTGAAAAACAAAGTCTGGAGTAAATGGGAACATTAATTTAAACACTTTTACTTATCATTTAACACTTTTTGTAACATAATTTTAAAAATTAGTCCTAAAAAATCTCATTACCGCAACAGTCAGAAAACATCAACACTGACATATTTTCAAAATGACATGACAAACCTGAAAGAACATAATTTGGAGATTCTGCACATGCATTTAAAATCAAAATATTATGCTTCTATTAATTAAATTAACATTAAATAAGCATCTGTTGCTGTAATGATAATCAAAATGTCGTGTAGGCATTCTGACAAGACAATATTTCAAATTAACTGTAAAAAAATGATCTTACCTGGTAGCCATCTTGAAGTAACTGTTCCATGTGCTTGGTCACTCAAAATCAAACTTTATTAAAATTCTGTATGTGTGCTTAAACTGTTCTCAAAAAGTGTTGCGTAGGATGAGAACATCAGGCATGGACAAATCATTACCCACAGAAATACAAAAACATACGAAAGCCAAGAGAGGTCATCCACATTTTTATTTATGCTGCTTGTTTTCTCATGATCTCGAGATAACAAAAGTTGTTTTCATGTTATCCTAACATGATAATCCAAATGCCATAATGTAATTTCCTGTCCATAATATTCGTTTATTTTGAAGTGGACAGCTGATGCATATATGAGTTGGGTTACCACGCGTAGCTCATTGTCGATAGACTTAATAAATAGATAAAGTTTGATGTTCATGAATTTAGGTACCATCTCTAAAGTAACAATGTACACGTTTCTATCTTCAATAGTATTTAACAGTTTATTTGAATAAAAATAAAAAATCTAAAAAAAGTGTGCATTATAGTTGACAACCACATGAACACTTTACAGTTGGTTTTGTGACTGTTTGTTGACTTTAAGTAATTCCATTTTAATGCTGTGGAAACGTATATGGAGTTACTTTATAGACGGTCCCTAAATTCACCGCGCTATCAAATGGTGAATTATTGGCAAATCTGTTTCATCTTGAGCGAATCCCTGATCCAAGTAAAATCTCATTTGTTCATTCATGCTAATTTAGCTAAATATGCTTTTGCTGTCTAGAAATTATGTTATTTTGTAAGCTTTAATCACATCACAAGAATACAACTATATCGAGATAAGGAGAATTAAGTCGTGATCACGAGAAAACAACAAAGCAAAAATAAATATAGTACACGAACTCTATCGGCTTCAAACTACCAAATTACTAATTGAGCAGCTTAACAACTGAGGTAATGTAATGAATCTACCTGTTAATACAACAAACTGTCGTCTCCGCCCTTCAAAGAGTGGACACAGATTGTGAGAGATGCTGCGTAGCGGGCGGGAAATCACGAAGTGGATTACCAGAAACAGTGGATCTTTAGACGAGCGGTAACAGAACACTTTGACCCGGGTTGGCGGTTGGTGAGAGGGGCACCTCAGCTGATTAGGGCAGAGGGGCAGTTGATCTAGCCACCGGGCCACCCCCCTGTGCACGGCCCTGATAAAAGTATAAGCTGAAGTGTCAAGTTTTTATGTTAAACTCCCCTTCCACTTGAGCAATAGCAGGCAGCTGCAGGATCTTAAACCTAAATAAAATTAAAAAGCTCAAGATTTGTTTTGTGCCAAGAGAGGTCACACTAAATACTGACTGATGCCTGAAGAAGACATTTTGTTCTGAAAATTGTTTTGTTTTTAATTTTGTGTACATATTTCCTGTATTTTCTGTTTAGAATGAAAAATAAATATTAAAACTTTGCTAAAACAACAAAGCTGATGGTGGTGGCCTAAGACTTTTGCACAGTACTGTATAACTAATGGATGCAAATGTTGAAAAAATCGCCTTTAAAGTTGTCCAAATGAAGTCCTTAGCACCACATATTGCTAATGATAAATGCATTTTCATTTTGATATATTTACGGTAGGACATATCTTTATTAAACACGATCTTTATTTAATATCTTAATGATTTTTGCCATTTAAAAAAACCCAGGGTCACATATTGTAATATAAATAATAACATTATTAGTGTACAGCTCTTGCTTATACTTTATAGGGGCGGTTTACCAGACAGGACTTAAGCCTAGTCCCAGACTAACTTAAATGTTAGTGTTGTCTTGACTGAAAACAACTTGCTCTGACATATCTTAAAATAAATCAGTGTGAGTCTTGTCTGAAGATGCACACCATAAATGTGTATTTATAAATTTATTATTTTTTATTTATACATTTATTAATATTTACAAATTATGCTTTTAAAAATGACTTAAATATCCTAATTTAGGTATAAAACTCAAAATGTTTTAATTAGAGTCACAAAAGTCCAAATTCTCTAAGGATTATTTGGCTATAAGGCACATTGATGATTACCTTATTTACAATTTCGTGTGACATCATCTCCAACGAAAATTATGTTGTTTAAATTCATATTTAATTTGAAATGAAATCATGATTCATACAGATTAAATAATTACGACTTTGTTTATCATGTTGTATGTTTGTTTAAAGCTTCAACTTAAGTTTTGCCCGTCTAACATCATCTATGTTCATCTAAGTTATTTATTTTCTTTATGTGGGTTGACGTCAAACTGACATTACCTGTAAAATCGTACCCAGCAGCTCTAATTATAAATCATTATTTTAAGCTTAGTTTTATGAATACTAATTATGTATGTGCTCGCTCAGTAATACATTTTTTGTTATTGCAATTAGTTATACATAATCTGCTTGTATCAAGACGACTTCGACATCAAGAGCTGTTCCTATCTCTTTTTGAAGGCCGAATTAAACACATTCCTGAACACTAAACAACATCACTGACCCGTCAACACGGATGAAGGGCCGGCGAGAGAGCAGCGAGGGCACCTGAGGTTTCGCCAGGAGCCGCCCGCCGCCTCGTCGCCCCCACACCCAGCCACCGTACGAGAAAAAGCTGTTGTTAATAAAACCTTAAAAGAGAAGGATGAAAAGGAGGAGAAATTGAGCAGCCCGGGCTGTATTATTTCTTCTCCGTGAGGGAGCTGCCCTCTCACCGGGCAGCCCAGCAGTGTAAGCCCTTCGGGGAGGGAGGCGTGAGGGCAGAAGAGGAGGGATGATGGGATGGGCTTTGGATGAGTATTTGACCACTGCTGCCCCTGGGGCAAAGCAAATAATTTGCTTCTCACAGCCTTCAAAGGGAGGCAATTACACTTAAGTAACGGTATGAATAGATTGTCTTGCCGGGAGGAAAACAGAGGATTGCTTTGAGGGAGATACCACACCTCATTCAAACATGTATAATCAAACAAGCACGTCGAAATTTGGAGCAGCGCACGGACAAAATTTGATTCCAGCACGAGAGAGAGAGATTATTAGAAACTCTTTTGAGTTCTACCTCGCATGCAGAGAGAGGACTATAGGGCTCAGTAGGCAAATGGAGATCACAGCAGCTGCCAGAGCTGTTAGCCAAAGCGTCCTACGGAGATGAAGAAAAGAGGATGCGAGGCCTTTCAGTTCGCTGCCACTTAGTAACAGCAGTCTTGTGGAAAGGTCCGTGGAACGGGGGAGAAAATCCCCCTACAATTGAACATTAGAGGTCTATATCTTTATTCTATACGGCGTGAAGTCAATGAGACGAAACGAAAAGCGGCGCTATAATGTGTGTTAGCACGGACAGAAGTATTGCGAAACAGGACGTGGAAATGAATGTCCCGGCTGGGTGCCATCTTTAAGAATGCAGATATGAGCGTCCAGGGTCATACGTGGCAGATGTTGTGCGGAAAAGCAGAAATGCACAGGGACAAAAGATATCCGTGGTGTGAGAACAGCCAGCTTCGATGTTATTCAGAGCAGCTAATTGCATTTAGTTTGGCATCGTTATTAAACTTAACTGTGCATAACAGAACAAAACATAAAAATAAATGCGGTTATGCATTTCGAAATGATCACTTAATGGATGCACTTTTATGGCGACACAAATAATACCTATAATCTGCCATCATCCCATTCCGTGTGCATTGCAGTGCATTCTGGGATTGCTTCCTGCTACTAAAATGCACATCATATTAGAAAATATTGTGACGTTTCTTGTTACTCACACAGTAGCCCAATTGATGTTTCACAGTGAAAGGAGTAATCTAAGGGTTAATCTCTTCATCAATTCCTCATAGCCGCTGCTAATTACTCCACTCTTGATAACAGACCTCAGATAAGTCTTTGAAATGCAACAAGTCAATTACCTGTAAGGTGGATTAATGTAAGCTCACAGGGCCTGTGATCTTCCTCTCGACCCGCCCCTCCCTCTCCTCCACATTCTCCTTACACAGCAAGACGCATAGGCCTTTAAGGCATTACCCACGCATCTCATTTACATCGCCCTGCAGACAATTATCACACTTAGAAAAGTACAATTGTGTTTTCTACCTCATTAAGCAATAGAGCAACAAAGGCCTGGTTCCTTCTTCTTCCTCTCTCTCGCTCGCTCTCTCTTTTTCTCTCTCTCTCTCTCTCTCTCTCTCTCTCTCTCTCTCTCCTGTGTTGTTTCCCGTATGCATTCTGTCCAAGAGAAGTGGAAAAACGTGAAATGAGTGAAGAGTGAAATACACTGTAGGTCTTTTGAAATGCACATATATCCTGAAACAACAGGATATGTCAGGATTTAAAAACACTCGGGTGTCCTCTCATATACAACAATGCTGGGTTGTTTCCATGGTTGGGTAAAATATGAACAAACCCAACTGTTTTGGTTTGAATTAACCTGTTAGGTTTTTCAACCTATCGTTGGGTAACATATGGACATTTATAGGTTAATTTAAATTAATTTGGGTTTATTTATATTTTAAACAAACATAAAACAACCCACACTCTAAAACAGACTCTAAAACAGCGAAAAAATCGATAAATTTATTTGTGTCCATGGCACGAAATTCAGCTTTTTTCGTGTCCGTCGCACAAATTTCTATAAATAGTTTTTCGTGTCGGTTGCACAACTTTCTTTTTCGTGTCATTTTATTTATTGTTCTCTCATTGTTTTTTTCCTATTTTCGGACAATTGTCGCTTGGGGTTGGGGTCACTTTCTGTTACATTTTTAGACATCCTAACCCAAACCCCAACTCTAACCCCAACTCCAGGTGAGAATAGTTTTAAAGGTGGAAGAAAAACATGTAGAAACCAATCCATTAAAGTACATCCTAACCCAAACCCCAATTCTAACCTGAACCCCAAGCGACAATGATTAAAAAATAGGGGGGATTGAAAAAAAAACAATACATAAAATGACACGAAAAATAAAGTTGTGCCACGGACACGAAAAACTATTTGTGCTAAATGACACCAAATAGACATTCGTGCTCAAAAGGCGTGCCGTGGACAGAAATAAATGTAACAAATTTTGTGACTATAACACGAATTTCCGTGAGATCATGTTGCTCTAAAAATGCTGGGTTATTTTCAATCCTACTTGACAAATTAAGTTAAACTTGTTTTTATAAGTTATGTCAACTTACAAGTCAAAACGTAAAATAGAAGGTGGAATTGACTTTCATAACCAAGTTGATTTAACTTCATACTGCATTTGGGTAAAAACAACCCAGCATTTTGGGTTGAAACAAACCTTTTTTTTTTAAAACAGCTTTTTTTAAAGTGCATATTAAGAGATTCAAAAGTTAGCCTATATTTATATATTTTATTTTATGTTTGATGCTGTGGTGTTGTTGGACGTGGGAATTAAGAGAGGGTCTTTTAATTGTCGTGTTTGTTTTGTTTTACGGGGCAGGTTGGAGACGGCCCCATTTTTTCCTCATAACTGTTAAAGCCCAATAAATAAAATGTTAGGGAACTAAATATACGAGCTGCAAAGAAATCGCTGACTCCTGCAATTATACAAAGCAACAACTTTTCGAAAAACTACAAGTGTCACCTTGACCAAATAAAGAAAGAACGAAACTGGTCTGGGATCAGCGTGGATGCTGTGAAACAGACATCTGCCCCGAGACCAGCGGCTCCAACCTCCTGCCTCGAGTCCTGTGAACGCTGTTAAAAGCTCAGCGCTCCCTCTCTTTTCTCATTGACAGAGACCAAAGACTGTTTATTCAAAGAGTCATTTCAACCCACCGGCCCCCTGGTGCCTGGCTTTTTCATGGTAAAACTTTCAAATTGTAATCTCAGGAGAACCAAGCACACATATTTGTTCAGGCCTGATCTCCCACATAATCAACTGACACCAGATGGTAAGCCAAAGAAGATGCCAGTGGACGTATAAAAAATGCCATCATAAGAATAATGGAGAATCAATGTTATTTTATGAGTCTCTTGAAAGCCCTTACATTTGAACTCCCCGGGCAAATTTCCCACCTAAATAACCTTTCGAATCAAAGCTTTGCTTTCGTTTTCCATTGCAAGACAAAAGACATGCCTTATTATAAAATTGCACCCATGAGACCATCAAACCCTGATCACAAGAGACCCCCACCATAACCCTTTTTGTCACACCATCTTGCACAACAAGGCGGGTGCTGTGTGAATACTCCCATTAAGCGGCTTGAAATACAAACTCATGAATTCAAATGCAGATCACATCACCTGACTTCATGAACTGTATGAGTTCAGAGTTCAAAGGGGAACTAGCAGGCAAAGTTTTCATTTTAGCCACATGATCTGTGATCAGACACGCACAAATTTGTCTATTGGTGGAGTGTATTAACTGCGAAGCGTCACAAACAAAACGTTTTTCTATATTTCAATATCTAACTCAATACTCCAATGCAACATTGAGGGAAAAATACCCACTGTGATTCTTTCCAAGTGCTGGAATTCATACAATAGCTCGCGGTTCAGATGTGACCCCAGCAGTTAAAGCATAATTTAGGCAAGTGTGGGAGTCTTTGTGTAAAATAACACAGTGGATCTTTGGTCACCAACAACCTATGAAATCGTGGAGACATTCCTGGTTTTTGTGTGTGACCATGGAGCCGCCACAGTGGCGTGCATACACATACACAATCGTGCATACACACATTTTCAATCATGGATGATTTGTGTAAATATAGAATGGCCTTAGTAGCATTTACAAATATAGCTGCTCATAAATATAGACACAAATAGGCTTCGTTTCAATAAAATCCTTTTTACAATTACGTTTTTAAGTTGAATGAACTTGAATTTACAATGAATTTAAACTATAAAAATAAAGTTGAATTAGGTTATACTTTATTTTTATAATGTATCACAACTCCTCACTAGTCAAGAAAGTTTAAATTAATTGTAAATTGCAACCACTGGTGTCAAAAGTATTCACATTTATTAATCAGGTAGAATAGTTGGGTTTAAAAAGACTTCTGTAGAATCAACTCAAGCTTTTAACTCAAGTAAAAGTGTAAAAGTACTGGTTTCCAAACTACTTAAAGTATTCAAATAAAAGTAATGTAAAGGAAAAAATAAAAAAGCTTAGGCCACGCCACATGGGCCTCTTGTCTTGTGCATTACCCTATACCTCTTCAAAAAAACAAAAAAAATTAAAGGCAATAATAACTATAATGTTATATTAAAATGTTAATGTTTTAAAATTTGCAATGCACTAGGCTATGTTTCAGCCGCATATATGACCATTGAAAAGGAACGCATCAATGCAAAACATTTAATGAGCCAGCCCAGAAGTAAAGAAATGATAACTTTTAAGAAATAATCTTTTTTGAATAACGATCCCAACACTGGGTACGTCCTCCCTGCTGGGGTGTGACTTGATTTGTGTCATGTGCAGGCGCGATGGATCGCATACAAACCAAAAGGGTGTTGGAATGGTATATGTTTATACTTCTCATCCAACCACAATCAAATTCACTCTATCCAGATGGCATGATTTATCTGGATAGGTGTTTTTTTTAACAAGCCGGAATGAAATAGGATTAACAAGGCTATTTTTCAAATGTAATGAGTAGAAAGTACAGATAATTATTCTAGTAAAGTATAGATACTAGGGCTGGGTATTGATTCAGATGTTCCGGATCGATTCGATTTCGATTCTCGGTTCGATTGCGATTCTCTGAGCGGTTTTATACTCGGTTATCGATTCGACTCAATGAATATAGATTTAATACAAATACTATATTTATAAAAAAAAAACAGTGAACATAAGTTTACAAGTGGGTAATTAATAAAAAGAAATTAAGAGCCACCAAGTGTATTACACTTTTTTATTTTAGGTACACTTGGGTACATTAAAACAGAACCCAATTTTCAAATGCATACAACTATGTTAAATACAATACAATTTTGATGTTAGATGAAAAATGTATGCTGAAAAAAGTCGCATTCCTTTTTTCAAACAGGATTAGGTTATTTCATAAAAAAAATCGATTTGTGGCCTTTGAGAATTGATTTTTAATCGATCACGTAAAAAAAAAACAAGTAATCGAAAAATCATTTTTTTTGTCCAGCCCTACGGAGCCCCTAAGGGGACATGGAGAAAAAATTAAATAAAGTTTAGTTTCATGTGCTCACGTGAAACTTTCATGTGCTCACGCGAAACTTTCATGGTTTTAAGTTTATTTTTGCGTGCTAACGTGAAGCTATCGCGCGAGCACGTGAAACTATCGCGTGCTCACCTGAAACTATCGCTCGTCCACGTGAAAGCGAAAGTTTCAAAAAAAAAAAATCTGCACATGAAGGTTTTGCGTGAGCACATGAAAGTTTCACGTTGGCACATGAAAGTTTCACGTGAGCACATGAAAGTTTCATTTGAAGCACAAAATTTCTACTTAAGTAAGGTGACAAAGTATTTGTACTTCGTCACTTGACACCTCTGATTGCAATAAGGAATTTTTACAGTGTAGACTAAAAAAGTTGATTAAGTTGTTTTTAAGATGAAAAAACTTACATTTTTAGGTGGTACCAATTGAAGTATTTTTTTAAGTTGAAACAACTTTTCACTTTTTAGTAAGCTTTCTTGCTGTATACTACCTTAATAGGCAGCTTCCTTATAACAGAACCCAATAAGTGACTGATTTAGAATGCTCTGCATATTTGGCAAAGCTGTTACTAAGCTAACGCTATGAGAGAAAAAGTAATACGTTGGTGATCGTTTTATCCACTGTCTATGGACAAAACAGAAAACAACAGGAACTTTCATCACCTACTGAAGACAATGTTTGTTTACAGAGAATAACACATCTATCTATTAGTTGAGTAAGATAATCGCTGATCAGATCTGCCATCTGTTTCATAACACTGCCAGATACTCCCTATTATTATTATGTTTCTCTCTGGTGAAATTAGTCACCATTTCTGTCTCAACCTGTAGCTTAACAATCTATCTGAACGACAATAGCACAAGAAGAAATTACGGGGTTTAATTTTATACGTGCATTTTATACACTGTCAGGAAAAATTGTTAAATATGTATCCTAGCTGTCCCTGGGGTGATACCCTTTCAAAAATTAAAGCTTTTGGAGTTCTTCTTCTTCCTTTATTTCTTAACGCCATTCCAGCATCTACGGCTATATTCATGGCGAGAACCAGGTTATCCATACACAAGTTGGGGAAGGGACAATTTGGTATCTCCAAAACTTGCGTGTTTTTGGCCTGTGGGAGGAAAGCGGAGTACCTGGAGTAAACCCATGCTGACACACGGAGAACATGCAGAAACTCCACACAGAAAGGCCACCTGCCCTAGCCGGGGCTCGAACCGGGAACCTTCTTGCTGTGAGGCAACAGTGCTACCCACTGAGCCTTTTGGAGTTCATATTAGTATTTCAAAGGAACATTTTGGTACCAAATTGATGCATATCTGCACTTAATGTTACATATTAGGACCTTTTTTAAAGGGTACTGCCCCAGTAAAAAAAGTTGAAATTGTTACACAAAGTAACACAAAACTATATGTTGATTTGACACAATCTTTTAGAGTGCAGCTGGGATTCATATTTTAACAATTATTTTAAACAGCAGTTTGGTTTAAACTTAATTTCATTTCTGTAAAAAGTAAATTTATTTTTTTAACATTTTTGTTATTAAACCATGATTATAATTGATAAATTTACTCCAACTTTTTGAAGGTCGGGATGAATTAAAAAGGGATTGAAATGTGCACTTAATTAAAATGCATTCGTTACATTCGAGCAGATGTTTATGGTTTGCATGGATGAAAACTGACCGACGGACTGAATGATTAGTGAAAACAGATATATGTATGAACTCATAAATGGACTGAGAATTCTCGGAATGTCAAGCACAAAACAACCAACATTTAAAGCCGGTTCTGTGCAGCTCAGATGCTGCTAAATCTGACTTGGCCCCTGGTTTTATGAACTGACTGAGTGGTTTCAACCAAGCTTGAAAATGATTGGAAGTGACTCCATGTGAAAAGAGCTGTTATTGGCTATATAAATTACGCAGCCTGCAGAAGTCAGTCCTTGAGAGGGTAAATCTGCTACGCAGATACTGTTGATGGAAACCACATCCTTTTGTCGTAATGAGAACGGCAATGATTATGGCAATGATTATGTGCTTGTATCACTGTGCATGTGTATGTGCTTTTGTATTGGAAAATGTAAACAGTCCTGAATCTTATTGCATTTAATTTGATTCAAACTTATTATTTTGCTACAAGATTCAAATCTAGGCTATTTGACCTTTGGCGACTATTGAATCTATAGAAGAGCAAACAGACCATTTTAGATCAGGTATGACTTGGCAAATTCTGAAGCATCCAGTTAGATCAAATCTAATATAAGTTAAAGTTTTACACGCTTAAAAACAAAGGTGCTGAAAGGGTGACGCTATAGAGCAGCGGTTCTAAAACTGGGGTCCCTAAGATGGTGCCCAGTTTAATCACATTTTATAATTTATCATAAATTCTCAGAAAAAAAGGCTACTAACCAACAGCACTACATTGTATACTTTAATATGTTTTGTTAAAATTAATATTCAAAGTTTTGTAATGTTTTTTGTCTTACATTTTCTTTGGGGGGGGGGCATCAATGGATCCACGGTACATAAGGGGGGGGGGGCGCACGCTTAAAAGTTTAAGAGGAACCATTTTTGGTTTTCCATAAAACATTATAGGTAAATGTTCTTTAAAAAAACATTTATTTCTTACCTTTTCTAGTCTGAAGAACCTGAACATACAAAGAACTGTTATGCGACAGAACTCGAGGTTCGTCATTAAAGCTATTAAAAAGCTCTAGTGATCTCCCTGGTGTAAAAGATTTCCATTATTCAGATTGTTGGGTCGGGTGCAGGGGGTCTTTCTGCGGGACACCGGCGGGTCTGTTATGATATCCACCATGACAGATCTGTCACTCGTGAGGGGAAGCCCCGTTGGCATTTTAGAGAATAGTGGTGTGTCTGAGACCGTCTGCCAAATCGGTTTAGGGTGTTGCCAAGAATGCGTAGGCTAATAAAGTCAAAGCGAATTTACAACCCCAGGATTATTTGTCTGATTAATGAGCAATCATAAATCTACATAATTCAAATGTTATAATAATATACAAGTAATGTATAATATAATTTACAATAAATTATACAGTATAAATGCTATGAATGTTTTATGTATTATAGCCTATAGCAACAATAGTCATATTATATTATTATTATTATTATTATTATTATTCATAATCATAGTCATTTTATGAACATTACTAAATATTTTAGTTATTATTATTGTTGTTTTATGGTTATTATTAGCCTATTAATAATGTGTCAAAGTTGTTTGATGTTTTGAAGAGATAGTTGAGAGTCTTCAAACTTGCACGAGCACTAAAAGTTGGTTCGATGATTTTGTTTGGGAAGGGTGTTCGGAAAAGTAATAGTTCATTTTCCTGACGTCACCGTTTGGCCTCGCAGCTACGCACAGGACTACATATTTGGAGGACAATTGGTTAAGTGGAGTTAAACCGTTGCCTTTTCCTCCTCGAGGTACCTTCGCTTTTGATCGCACCGTCTCTGGCGCCTCGCAAAACGCAGCTCGTCTGGCTCACTAAATGAGAGAGAAGAAAACCCCGCTCGCTTCTCAGCTGAGCCTTTTGTAACCTTAAAAGCCCGTGACATGCCTTAAATTGCCTAAGTATTGTGTAACTTACAGCCCTCTCGAATCAATTTCTGCCTTTACAAAAGCTTTTCTCAATAAAGAGACCGTGAATAGTTTCCACGTAGCCTACCTCAGAAATGTTTTCCCGCGATTAGCACCTATAAGAGTTTGTTCTGCTTTTCTTTTTAATTTATGTAAAAAAATTAGCCTACTACTAAAATTATTACTGAATTTCTAGTAATTTAGCTATAGCTACCCTCTACATGAGTCGTTTAAACAGGCCTAAATGATACATCGTTTTATGCATTTATTTTACCTGTGCCGCAATTGACTTTGTGAACAAAACGGTCCGATTTGCTCTGAATTCCTTTACCAAAAGTCACGGCGTGGAATAATTCCTTTGTGTCTTTTCAATAGCTTCTTAACAGTCGGATACAGATACTTTGAGAGATTCCCCACTGTTTAATTGGGCTAAAATTGGTCTACTTTGTGCCCTGAAGAGTCAAGCGCCCCGAGGCCGTCTATACATCATCTCAGCAAGACATCCGCGATTAAGTACTCATTTTTCTCGATATCCCCTTGATGTCTCGTTGTCAACTTGACCACATGACTTCTAAAGGTTTTTTATGATTGGTCAGAACGCCCCCCAGGGGATTGTCGCGACCAATCAGATCGAGGCTGTTGGACAAGGGGACGCACTGATTGGCGGACCGCATTTCGTGCGTTCTTATAAGTGTACGGAGGCAGCGCAGGACAGTCTATTAGAAGTTGTTGAGACGTGACCGTGTATGCAACAACTTGTGGCTAATGGTTTACGATGAATTCTCCTAAGGGACCCGTTGCGTGTGAAACGACAGCTCGCGAGAAATCCGGCTCGGAGGGCGAGGAAAGCCCAAAGCCGAAAGATATGACCACCGACACGGGACATAAAATCAAGAAGTGCTTACCGTTTAGCGTTGAATCTCTGATGGCAAAGTCAACCTGCCAGGTCGTGTGCTCTCCGGTTCTCCAGCAGCCTTTCCCCCAGAGACTTGGACCGGACCTAATACGGACATACTTTGTAGAGAAAACGAAAGTTTCTGTGGACAGTTTGTCAAACGTGTCGGACGGCTTCAACGATGAAAGTGAAGAATTGAGCGATAAGGAACAGAGCACTTGGTTAAACTCGTCATCTTTTGCATCTCCCCCACGTAAGTAGCCTATTTAAAATAATATAAACTATTATTGGGTTTTGTTTTGTTTTTATTTAGAAGTGTAAATAAGCAAAGCAACTGGTAGCCATTGACTAGCATTGACGATCTCCTTTCTTACCCTTACAAAAATTAGCCATTGTTTTGCTACAAGTAAAACCAAAATCACATTATTACTAGTTACACTATAGTTACCACAAATTAACCATGTGTTGTTGTTTTTTTGTAAAACCAATAACGATTTAATAAATACGCAAAAAGCATGGTTATTATTACACTTTTGCTATTATAAAACCCTGGTTAATTTTCGTAAGAGATTGCTTAGAAATAATATAGGACAAACTACATTTTGTTTGATAATTTATTAATATTATTATCATACACACCATTAGAGTACTTATTTATAACTTCGTAATTATGATTGATACAATTTATGTAGCCTATTGTAAGCCTACAAAAGAGTAATATAGCCTATACGTTTTGGTAGTTTAAAAGTAGGACCAAATATTTAAAAAGTTGCGAAAGTAAAACACTAAAACAGAAAAAGATAGAATGGGAAAGCTTCCAGATTAACTTTCTTTGAGACTAAATGTTTTTCCCTTCATGTTTTCCAGGTCACCCAAGCCCAACACCGTGCCCCTTACGCAAGCACAAGACAAACAGAAAGCCCCGCACGCCCTTCAGCACCTCCCAGCTGCTCTCACTGGAGCGCAAGTTCAGACAAAAACAGTACCTCTCCATCGCCGAACGGGCCGAGTTCTCCAACTCTCTGAACCTCACGGAGACTCAGGTCAAGATTTGGTTCCAGAACCGGAGGGCGAAGGCCAAGAGACTCCAGGAGGCCGAACTGGAAAAGTTTAAATGCGCATCCAAACCCATTCTGGCACCGTTTGCGCTGCCCTTTCCTCTGGGTTCGCCATCATCTCTCTATGGACCACCAGCCAGTTTCCCACGGCCCTTACCGATGCCAGGACTATTTAACGGGCCCGTGTCCTATGGAATGTATTATTTGTCCTAAAACTTTTATATGATTGCTTCTTCCAAACTCGGAATGATTTTAAGAGACTTTAAATTATGTCCACCTGGCGCGCAAAAGTTAAATATTCCAATGTTAAAGTATATAAGGTGAAGATACACATTTTTATAGCCCTTTTTGGTCATACTTTATATTGCAGTGTTTATGTTACTCTTAAATGACAAGTGCTCACTTATACATATACTTAGTAGTATGTAATTATTTTGAGGAACTGTAGTTATTATTACATTAGTAATTAACTATTCTGTTTAAAATATGTAACATGAGCACTGTAATGCAAAGTGTTACCTGTAATAGTTATCAAGTCCGTACATCCGCGAAATCATCCCTCAGATATGAAAATGGATGGAGGTAGACTTCTGTATATTTTAGTGTTTTATTTTCTGTTGTATATTGACGTGCTCTTGTAGAGCAGGTAGACGTGTGTAACTGTTTTAAAATCAATTTCAACTGAGCTTATCCGTCACATGACGAAGTACTTATTGGCCTTATGTTGGAAGTGCCTTGAAAGACCAAATATTTATTAGTCAAAAAATAAAAAGTATTCTTTTATAAATGTAAATATTTTTCCAATTCTATTTTCTTTTTTCTAACCAATGTATTTTAATTGGAAATTTATTTGGAAACTAAGACGCATAAAAGACAAAATAACAGCAAGTTTCCTATAATTATCTGGTAAAGTATTCACCTGGATCCCGCCGAATTGCGCCTTATTATTAAAGTTTACATAGTTTTATGAAAGTCAATATACTGAACTTTATATATTGGTAGGCAAATAAAAATGAACAAGAGAAAAGTTAACATAAATGATTCCGCAATGTGCTCCGCTTTAAATACAACTTTACCTCTCCCACATTGGGATTATTATATCAAAATATAAGACTAAGAAAGAGAATTAAAACTATGCTTAATAATAACAATTAGACAGATAACCTATTAGTCACATCAAAGAAATTTAGGAAATAAACAATTATTTAGTGAAAACCGCTATAATAAAAAACCTGAAAGAGCCCAGCATTTATTACATAACTTGATGATGAATTATGTCTTTGAAATATTTATGTATATATATATATATATATATATATATATATATATATATATATATATATATATATATATATATATTATTCAATTATGCTACAGATAAAACAAATGATAAAGGGTCTCCTCAGTGCGGATTTTTATAAAAGTTTGTGCTTTTGTTTGTGTTTTTATGAAACACCTCTCATCCGGATCATTTCGTTTAGTTTTATTTATTGACATAAATATTGTTTTAATTAAAGCTTCACAAAAAATTCCGATTTATACTTTAAAAGCAAAACATATCAAACTTTTACAGACATTTATCATGCATGCGACTGTTTCTGTCCAGTAGATGGCACCATCGAAACCTCAAGTAGTTAAATCTAGGTTTCTTTTCCGATAACTTTAGTAGATAACTAAACATTAATCTTTTTAAAATATTTGTAATTAATAACTGGATGTAAAGTTGCTATGGCAATAGTTCTCCATCATTGTGCCTGCTTTTGGGATCTCAAAGAACACTATTGAACATCTGGTGCTCTCAGTGATTAATTGAAAAACATCTAAATGAAATCGAAAAGCAACAAGGATTATGTGTTTTGATAAATTTGTTTAATTTCCATCTCTTTAAAACAGCAGCCTATTTCACTTTTAAATAGATTTTTGCATGACATAAATGTTTGACAGAATAAAATAATATTATTTACGTACCCGAATTTGCACAAATCATCGGATTTCTTATAGTTTAACAGTTTTTATCTACTACTTTATTATTATTATTATTGTTATTATTATTATTATTATTATTTATTTATTTATTAATTATTGTTAATTATTTTACATTTGTCCCAACTGCAGAATGATCGAGATGTTTTTGCGATAGTATAGTATAGGTTTATAATGTATGACGTTAACGGTTGACATATATTTTGTAATGTAATTCAATAATTTCATAATTTATTCAAATATATATTAGCCATTTATAATCTCGTGTCATGGGTAAAAAGGTAATTATATATTTTTATAAACTAGTTCTGCCATGATGACATAAATTGTTTGGTCAGTTCCAGAGGTCGGTACTGCAGCAAACAACTGACACGTTCGCCGCCATGTGCATGAACTTCCAGCAGGACGACATTCTCATGCAGGAACGAAACAGTCCACATTGTGCCTGCAAGCATGAAATGGTTTAACTAAGAAAATGTATTATTAAGAAATTCATACACCGTGCAGTGTTGAGCTTGAGGTTCCCACAAGTCTGCACGGATGGAGTGCAACGGTCTGTAAACCCTCCGGAAATACACAGATTACATTCCAAGCCAGTCCAAAGAAAGAAATGCGAGAGAAGTCTGGGACAGAGAAAGACAAAGATGTAAATGTTCAAAATAAACATTTAAAATTGGAAATGAGGTTTAATACATTTCGTAATAGATTTTACACCAATTTAATGACATACAGGCTTAACATGGGCGAAAACCAGGCAAACAGCGATAAACAACTTTATCATCTCTTTAAAAGCTCACCAAAGGCAGAAGCATTGTAAACTAAATAAATGTAAATTCATGAAACTATAGCATTAAACAAAAGAAAAACTTTACGAGACGAATAAATATCAGTCTACTTACCAACAGGATGAACGTTATCACTGTCCTGAATGTGGACACAAGCAGATAGAAACTTTTAAAAAGTCAGTAAAATGTTGATTCGTCACTAATGCTTTAGTTAAATAGGAACTATTGTGGTTCTAAACTACGTCATTTATTTCTTCTGTCAGTTTATTAAGTTTACATATCAAGTATACATTCAAGAGGAAAAAACTGTAAACATACATTGAATATACAAGACTGATTATCTGAGAATTCGAACCCAGTTAACGTGAGAAAAATTGTATATTTTGTGTTAATACACTTTTGCTGGTAAATAGGTGGTAAATAGCACTAAAAGTGGTTCACTGGCTCGTAATCATAGGGGAAACATTTTTTTTGTGATAAACCTATGTGAAACCTGTGTAGCACCTGTGTAAAATTCTGCTATATTGAACAATAAGTGGTGCTATTTAGCACAACTAGTTATACAAGGGTGCTATCTTTAAAATGGTTCCCCTATGATTACAAGCTCTTAGTACACTTCAAAAACAAACGTGCCACTAAAAGTGGTTCACTGGCTCATAATCACATAGGGAACCATTTTTAAGTGCTATATAGCACCTATGTAGCATATAGCGCCTGTGTAGAAGCATTTTGTGCTCTGTAGAACCATAAGTGGAGCTATATCACCCCATATGGTTCTTCATAGGTGCTATATAGCGTTAAAAATGGTTCCCCATCATTACGAGTTTTTGGTGCTAATTAGCACCAGTTAGCTATATGAAAATATTATAAGATTAAAATTAAGTACAAATATTTAAATTTTCACAATACTGCAATATTTTATTTTTCTTTGTTTCAATTTACAATTTTAGCTAAACCATTATTGCTGTATTCTTAGGCACACGAGGCATTATTGTTTTGTTCCAATTCAGATTTGTTACATTTTTCCGGGCTGCTTTGTGAAAATGTTTCATTACTTCACAAAGGACATCATTCACAAACATGATACAAAACTTTAAAGTCTGGTGTAAAACTTAGCAAACGAGTATAACAGTACCAAGGTCATACAGCTTTCATCTGCAACATTTGCGTCAATACATTTTGGCACTTCCTATCTAAATATTTATATAATTTTATGTGTTGTTCTTGAATGTACAATTATTGGCGATTTACACTTTTTTTTTGGTTCTCTGTAAAATTGTTAACTTGATATAGCCTATTTAAGCATATTTTTCGCTACATTTAGAGTTAGGAAGAGAACTAATTCCTCCCAAAAAAAATAAAAAATTACAAACGGTGATATTATATTAGCTTATACCACCGGGCTGTTGAATGCTTCATTCTGATTGGTTGAGAAGTGTTCTATAGGTATTTATTATGGTTCTGTATATACTGCACAATTGGCCTGTCAAATGTCTTAAAAATAGGCACCAGAGCAATGTTTGTGGTGACCATAAGTGGAATAATTGACTCATTACCGCATTACCACCTTGGGTGTGCATTATTTTCTTATAATTCAATGGCCAAGTCAATTATTCTTTCCTTCAGCATACAAAGATCTTCATACTTGACTTAAAAGAAACATTTTGATGCAAAAACTTGCAGTAAATTAATTTGATTATTTTGTCGAGACAAAAATGTGGAAAAACACAAAATTGGACATTCAGTAGAAAGTCTAAACGAGTTTGATGTTGTGAAGGCTAACCTACTTTTTATTCAATGCAGGACAGTACCGGGTGAACCAGAACACAGAGGACATAATGCACATTGAGTTTGTACAAGTAGCATAATTCAACAGAGATAAGAAAACATGAAACAAAAGTCATTGACATTCAAGTAATAGCACTGTTGTAGTTGTTTTGTTCGCTGTTGGGTGGATAACATGGCTACAAACAGCTCTGAACCACAAAGGCCTACATTGTATGAATATTTCAAAATGAAGAGTTTGGTTCCAAAACAAGATATTTATGTTTTTTATCTCGTTTTTTGAATGTGCATTACAATTAAGATGATTCAAACTGCAGTTGTTTTGTTTTGATTTAGGCATTCATAAAAAAATAATACATCTAAGTGGCACAATAAAAACATGATAACATAATAATAAACAGGTTATCTCGTTTTGGAACCAAACTCCTATACGCATCTCGTCACTTTACAGACGCGACTCGCTGAGGAAAATGAAACAATGTTAGTACAATTCAATACGTATACTTTAACCAAACTTACAGTGCTAAATTATATTAAACCCTTTAAGTGCTGAGGAAAGTGATTTGGGACCCCCGCAAAAAAAAAAAAAAAAAAAAAATTGCCGCCGAGTTAATACTGCAGACGCGTGAGGTTAGTTTCTCTTTAAAATAATAAACAAGCAAAACACAATAAATATATACACCCCTAAAAGATTTTATCAGTTGCGTTTAAAAGACAGACAAAATCAAGAAAGTAGATAAGACAATGTCCTTCCTTCAAGTTAAAAGTACAAAAGTGAAGTTTAAAGGGATAGTTTACACAAAAATGAAAATTCTGTCATCATTTTTGCACTCTCATGTTGTTACAAACCTGTATAAATTTCTTTGTTATAATAAATATGGAGGAAGATATTTTAAGGAATGTTTGTAACCATTAGCCGCATTCACATTCCTTTTTTCTTCTATGGAATTTAATTGGGCGAACGATCGGTTTACAATAATTCCTCAAAATATCATCCTTGGTGCTCATCAGGAACAAAAAAAATATCAAGTTCGTATCAACAGAAGAGTGAATAAATTATAACAGAATTTTTATTTTTGGGTGAACTATCCCTTTAACCTGAGCACGAGCTCATAGCTGACATTTAAAGTCTTAGATCTTATTAGTCAAGCATAGATCATCCAAACAAATTAGTATTTTAATACTTAACTACAGTTATAATTGTAGTACGTTCATACAATATCACATTCAATATTCATACAATACCTAGGTTTGGCGATTACAGTTTGTAACCACTATTTTGCAGGGTTTAACAGCAATAAAAAAGCAGTTTTGGGAGAAAATAAACAGCTTAAGGTGTTTTTTGTGTGTGTGGCGATTCAAAACCGTGACTAGGAAAAAAATAAAACAGTTGTGATAATAATTGCAGTAATACACTTTCACATACACTAGAGGGCGCCAAAGAGAACAATATAGAAAAAGCACAAGAAAATGATGTTATGATGTTTCAGAGATCTCAAAACAGGCTGTTATTGGTTGATTTGTCATCAATGTGTCGATTTGTTTAGACAGAGGATATGTCTGAACAGTCCTTATGGTTACTGAGTGCATACGGATCCGAGTCACTCTGTTAAATGTCAAAACACAAAGTGACACAGTCGAGAGAGTACAAGCTGTGACATCATCATTGTAGCTGGGATTTGAAGTCAGCCCTATGAGGAAGAAGAAAAACCTGTTCCCGTGTTTAATCCTGATTATCATATTCGTGCTATTATTCGAGAATCAGCATATAGAGCATTTATAAAGTCGTAAGTCGTACGGCATGCTCGCACACACTCGCTCGCAGGAAATCATCCGAAGTTATGTGTGTGCTGACGGTACGTTTGTCGAAATCGATGAGGTATAGCATGACTACACCACGGGTAGTAGGGAGGAAGACAGGCAGGTGGAAGAGAGGAAACGTGGTTTGAAAGACACAGCAGCATACAATTTAAGCACACAACACATCCAACCACAACTGTAGGCCAAAGTCAGTACGTATTTCACATAATCTACTGAATGTACACAAGCCTTGGGAATCTCCCCATGCTGTTGAACCGCTCCGGGATGGTTTATAGTTTTGGCCCAATCGCAGGCCAGCTTTCGGGCATCATGGGTAAAGCTCTAGGTCCGACCTGAGCAGTCACGTGCCTTCTGTGTTACCTCTTTAAAAGCACAGTCATAGAAAACCCATCCTTGTGTTTGCCAGCCAGGTACTGGTGAGGAAAGCGCCAATGATGAATTCAGCTGTTGGTATGGTTATAAAAGGGCAACAGCTACAGATTTTACTTAAAAATGTCTAAGTAGACATATTCGTAGGTATAACAATATACATATACAGTTATATACATATTTGTTATAACTGTGTGTGTGTGTGTGTGTGTGTGTGTGTGTGTGTGTATATATATATATCTAAAATCATAACATCACCACACATAGTCCTGAGGTGATGTTTCCAAGCCCTCATTTTTGTCCTTTACAGCAAATAAATAAAAAAATAATAATTAAAGTAAAAAAATGACCAGGGTGCGTCCATCATATGAGCTTTTTATATTTTAGCCACGCCCTGGACTCTGGGCGTGGTTAATAAGCAGCAGCGTAAAATCGACCCAGTGATGGGTGGCAGGCGTTCAAGTCGAAGGATTGGGGGCGGCAGAGGCAGCGTTGGCGTTTGGACCACGATCGCCACTGTTGGCACCTGAAACGCAACAGAGAGTCACATTTAGGAAGTGAAGACATCCCTACATTTATAAAAACATAAATGAAAGACAGCGACCTGTCGCAACCGAGGCAGCAGAGTTTTCCACCTGGTTCTGAGCGTGTGGGGGGATGAGCACGGAGGTCAGCGATGGGTTACTGGACAACTCTGAGGAACAAAACCGACACAAAAACGTAAAGCATGTACAGCAGACAACAGCAACTATTACTAAACTGCCGAGCCCCTAAGGTGACATTGGAGTAAAAAAATCTAAAGTTTAGTTTTCATGTTCTCACGCGAAACCTTCATGTGCATAATATTTTTTAAAGTGTAGTTGCGTGTGCTCACCTGAAATTCGCGCACGCAAATGAAAATATAGCGCGCACGGGAAAGCGAAAGTTTCATGTGCAAGGGCGAAACTAAACACGGTAGTTTCACGTGCGGACGTGAAGGTTTCACGTGCGCACGCAATAGTTTCATGTTCTCACGCGAAACCTTCATGTGCAGAATTTTTTTAAAGTGTAGTTGCGCGTGCTCACCTGAAATTCGCGCACGCAAATGAAAATATAGCGCGCACGGGAAAGCGAAAGTTTTATGTGCGCGGGCGAAACTAAACACGGTAGTTTCACGTGCGGACGTGAAGGTTTCACGTGCGCACGCAATAGTTTCATGTTCTCACGCGAAACCTTCATGTGCAGAATTTTTTTAAAGTGTAGTTGCGCGTGCTCACCTGAAATTCGCGCACGCAAATGAAAATATAGCGCGCACGGGAAAGCGAAAGTTTTATGTGCGCGGGCAAAACTAAACACGGTAGTTTCACGTGCGGACGTGAAGGTTTCACGTGCGCACGCAATAGTTTCATGTTCTCACGCGAAACCTTCATGTGCAGAATTTTTTTAAAGTGTAGTTGCGCGTGCTCACCTGAAATTCGCGCACGCAAATGAAAATATAGCGTGCACGGGAAAGTGAAAGTTTCATGTGCGCGGGCGAAACTAAACACGGTAGTTTGCGCACGCAATAGTTTCATGTTCTCACGCGAAACCTTCATGTGCAGAATTTTTTTAAAGTGTAGTTGAGCGTGCTCACCTGAAACTCGCTCACGCAAATGAAAATATAGCGCGCATGGGAAAGCAAAAGTTTCATGTGCGCGGGCGAAACTAAACGCGGTAGTTTCACGTGAGCACACAAAACTAAACTTTATTTAATTTTTGCTCCATGTCCCCTTAGGGGCTCCGTACTAAACAAATCTTAGAAAGATTTAAAGTTTGGTGTAAAAGAAATATTAAATAAGTCTTGATTTAAACCAGATTTAAGACTAATCCTTGTTAATGATTATTTATGAGTATTTGGGTGATTCTCGCGAAATTAGACTTATGAGGTGTCATGAAACATTTTGATAAAAAAAGTAAATTCTATCAAAATAAGAAGCATACAGTTACAAACATCTCTTCACGTACTATTTTGCACATGATTTCAAATGACATACAAACCAATTTTGATGTTTTTTCCACATTAAAGGCACCGCAACGTGTCCATGACTGGATTTGGGTTCTTTGACATGAAAATATTTATAATTAAAAAATCTAAAAAATAAAAAGCTTCAGTGCATGTTATACTACAAACATTTACAGTAAAGAAACATGTGGTATTTGGTGATCATTGGTAAATGTAGAGACAATAATAAGGAATATAAATGTGTCCAAGAACAATTTTCTCATCCTATGCAACAATTTTCAATCATTGTTTAAGCCCTCAAGGAACTAACATTTTCAAAAAAAAAAAAAAAATTTGCTGGAAGGGACATAATTGACTGTGACACTCAAGATGGCTACCATGTAAACAGTTCTTATTTTTTCTCTCCAGATAAAAGTTAAAACTTTTTAGTTCCTATTACCGAAACATGAGTTTGTAAATGTATGTATTTAATGTAATATCATGTTGCGGTAATGATAATTTTTGATAATCTAAAAAAATGTAAATAATTCTATAGGAAATATTTTTTTAATTCTCTAAAAATAATGGTTATAGTAAGTTCAGACCTTAATCTTATATGTGCAAAAAAATGTCTTCAAGGTTTTTAAAAAAATTCTGATGCTGGACACCTTCTAAATCTGGATTTCGTGACAATCACCCATTTGTGTGTATGTAGCATACCCTGTGTAGTGAAATTAAACAGCACTGGTCTTTCTCTCCCATTGGGAAGCTTTAGGTTGGGCTCACGAAGCTCGTCGAAAAACGTGTGAGCGCACGCCTCTAGAGGAGTGAAGCGGGCCGTTGGCGTGTACTCCAGCAACCGCGAACACAGTGCTATTGCCTCCGGAGGGGTCCGGGGCCGAAAAACCTACCACACAACAGCAACAGCATTTAGCATTCAATAACCGTGTTGCGTATAGTCAACTAGGCATACATGATGTATTATACAGCATTATGTACACTAACCTTAGTCCACGGATGTGCTTTTATTTGTGGAAACTTGAACTCGGTGTAATTTGGGTTCATCTCACGGATCTGTTCTCGTGTAGGAGTACCCAACACCTGAGAGAAAAGATTCACAACGTTTGTTCGTATTCTGTTTTTCTTATTATTACACTTGAGGTGGATGAAACGTGACTTGGTGGAAAAGGGCGTAATGTCATTTTCATGTGTCTGAAGTAATCAACAATTACTAATCTAACTGAAGATCTGATCTGATAAATCTCACTATCATCCATCCACGGACATCCTTCTGTACCTTTATGATTTCAACCAGCTGATCCACGCCACTGTCACCAGGAAATATGGGCTGTCCCAGCAGCAGTTCGGCCAGAACACAACCCGCTGACCAAACATCTGTAGGGAAACACATAAACACGCATTAACCACAGGACATTCATGCTTTACATTTTATTTGTATGTGTGTTTCCTGGAAACTGAACCCACGTCCTTCGTGCTGCTACTGCTATGCTCTACCATTTATGACCCAGTCTGTAACAAACCAAGCTAAAGTCATTTTTTGGTGTTTTTTACATAAAATCATCCTACATTATGTTACGAATATTCTGTGAAAATAATGAATATAATCTTGATATCTTTAATATTGCCTGTGTTTTTATTAATGCGTTTCTTTATACATCCGACAACTGAATGCCTTTATGGTGAGACGTCTGAGACATCTGGCAGGACTTTGTATAGATGGCTGCATTAGTATACTGTACCTATGCTGGAAGTGTAGTCTGTTGCTCCGAAAATGAGCTCGGGGGCTCTGTAGTAGCGCGAGCAGATGTAGGAAACATTAGGCTCCCCACGCACCAGCTGCTTAGCACTGCAGGAGTCCGAGAGATAGAGAATTAGAGATATCATTAGACGGGAAAAACACGTTATCTGAAGAAGAATAAGGACGGATAACACTATGGACATTAACTATAAAGTTTTAAAAATCTTACTAGATCTGGGAGAAACTATAGCAACTGTTGGGATCACTTTCAGAACATTTTTTTTTCAGCTGCCAACATTGATTAACAAGACAATGTTGGAGTAACTAAATCAAGTGCATCAAAAAGCAACTCTTTTTTTCCTACCTTCCAAAGTCACAAAGCTTTAATATGGCCGTCTCCGGGTCCAGCAGGAGGTTCTGAGGTTTGATGTCACGATGGCAGATCCCGTATGAGTGAATGTACGCCAAGCTCCGAAACAACTGGTACATATACAGCTGAGAACACAAACATACACACAAACTATGAATATAATACACAAATAGAGTTCCCACTCTAAGTCCCTGACTTTCGCTGATTTAAAAGCGGAATTTCCAAGTCCGGAATGGCGTGAGCCTGATAATGTACTGTACACTATTTTATAAAAGTTATATATGAGTATATGAGTTTAAAAAAATGAATAAACAGTGGAAACGAACAGCTGTTTTAATTGTAGTCAGCAGAGGCTTGTACCCGGAATGGTATTCCTTACGTCATAAGTTATCAATTTTGTTAAATGGAAGCTAAAATTTAAAGCAACAAACAAAAATCCCTGATATTCCATGACTCAAACAAAATTATATGAAATATCCTGTCTGGAATTAGGGCTGTCACAATGATTAAATAATCATCTCATCTCAAATGTTTGACCGTAACACGATGATTTCAGATCACCACAATGATTGCACATCTCTTTAAAAACACAAGGGGGAGCTGCAGCGTCTGTATAAATGAGATAGTATCAGATAGAGCTCTTAAACTGCCAAGTAAAACCAAAATTTCCAAAACACCAAATTTACAGTATTGCTGTGTTTACACCAGACGCGGTAGAGGCGGCAAGCGTTAATGATTTCAATATTAAGTCAATGTGAAGACGCATTGACGCGCGTCTGGAGGTCCCACCGCGCGGATGAGGCGTGTAGCGCGGCAGACGCGTCTCCGCCTCTTTCGCGCGAATGCCGCGAATTGAGCACCGTGCGCGGTAGGCGCGAATGGTGCTTTTTGTGCATTTTGCGTTTCACGCGTATTTGCGTCTGACGCCCGAGTTGGAAAATTTGAACTTTGGCGGATTTTCGCGCCGCATTAACCAATCAGGAGCCTGCTTGCTGCTGTGGCGGCAGCCCCGCCCGGAGTCACTAATTCAGCATGAAGGCTTGATATTGTCCGTGAGCAGTCACCCGGAGCTATACGACACAAGTTCTTATTTCTATAGAGACAGGAATAAAAAGGACCTCGCTGGGAAGAGTGTCAGTGAGGACATTGGGCAACCTGGTAAGTGTAAATAAACAATTCACTTTTGAGTCACGTGACGTTTATCGACCCACGCCGTTTATTTCCCCCCTATAGTAAGGTGACTAAATACAAACCGGTAAACCTCTCGATAAATGCATATCAACATAAGTCATCTTGCATACAGACAACCACATAGGACTTGTCCCTCCCACAAGAAGCGGATTTTGCCTCTGACGCTTCAAATGCTTGCTTTTTCTGCGCATCTACTTCACTCTTGACACGTGAATGCATTCAAACTGTTCAAGCGGCAAACTAGACGCGGTAGACACGATTTTGACGCCTGAAACGCGGTTGGTATAAACGCAGCAAATTGATTTTTTTGCAGGCACTACAGAAGTGTGGTCCAGTACTAATATTATCTTAGTATGATTGGCTATTATTTAAGGACTGTTCTGGTATAGTCAGTTTATTTTAATCGCGTTTTTATTTTTAGTTATTTTTCAGACACTTTATTGTTTTTATTTCTGATGAAGAATTTTCAGTTTTTTAAGATATATTCATTAAATAATTACTTTGAAATATATGTTATGTGTATTAATATTTACTGCCAGGTAAACCGTGCAAAATATTTAATTTAAATAATCACAACAATGTGTGTCCTAAAACAGGCAATTAATCGTCATAATAGTCACAATTTATCAGGCAGTTAAAGACACACTATGCAGTTAATTTACCTTAATATAACAGCTTCAAAGTCATTTCGATGGTAAACGAAGTCATAGTATGGCGAATCATCCTCCTGTTGAAGCTCGGGGAGGACGCCGCTAGCAAAACCAGCAATGCAAGCTTGAGAAAACCGCCCCTGACAAATCTCGCGAGAATCACGACTTGCTTTACGGCAACGACGTCACACACGTTAGGCTTGTTCGACTTCGTGCAGCGCTGCAAGAACCGGCAGTCGGATGACGTAAAAGTACCGCGAGAATGATCCGAGACGGCACTTTGACGTCATCCGGCTGTCGGTCCTGCAGCGCTGCATGAAGTCAAACAAGCCTGTAACAACAACTGCACGCGCGCATTTGAGACGTGATGCTCGATGAGGGAAACAGCTAAGAAAACCCGTTCGGAAGAGAGTAGAAAGCGAAAAAGAGAATCTGACCGAGTTAGGAACCGGACAAGAGTCCCACGCGGTCAGGTTTTTACTCGTTGGCGTGAGCTAATAGACAGCACTGGATGCAAGAGAGATGCGGATCTGGCGATCTTGTTGATGGACAAGTAAGTAAATCTCTTATTTGTAAATTTGTTTGCGGTCTATGTTGTATGTGGTTGCGCTTGCTTGCGTATTTTTTGCTGTTCATTCATCCAGTGTTGATAATTAGACCAGTAAAATAACTTTAACATGGGTCTAGCTAGCTTACGATCATAAGAGCATTTAGCAGACTTGCTAACAAACACTCGTTTCTCTTACATGTTTTTTTTGCCATCTAAACTCAAGTGTTGTGTTGTGATGTGTACGTAGTCATTTGTCTAATTTCGATTTCTTATGGCCAACGAATAATGGCCAATGTTATGAAATAATGCAACGTATACATTACAATTAACTTTGTCAATGGATTTTGTAATGTTTACAATTAAATAACAAATGAAATTATACAGTAGACATAACGTTAGACTATAGACTGTTTACTTGTGATTAAGCTGCAATCTTGTAAAAACGTAATAAGCCAGCAAACGCGGTAGGCTACTTTATTATTATATGCCTACTCTACACTTGGCATAAACTTCTTATTATCCTATTACCATCATCTGTAGTTTAGTAGACATGCAGTAGCCTAATATTTGTATGAAATTGTGAAACATTCCCTGGTCATTATCTTCGGAGTCCATCTCTGCATATTCACGCCCAACACTATCCTTACAGGTACATACAGAGTGGGGGTGCGAAATTACGACAGTTGCAAATTTTCCCCAGTGACTCTAGGGGTCGCTGTTTGACAAAAACGTCAAACTGCATGGAATGCCTTTAACTTCACCCAAATGTAATAATTGTTACACCCCTATCTGGAATAGACCTTTTAAAATTGCAGAAATTTCATGACCTTTGGGAACCCTGATGAAACTACAATCTACAAAGAATCCAAACCCGCATGTGGCACTTCGAAATCCTGCTAAATGAGATTTTGAAAGCTAAAATTTTGCTCAAGAGCAGTCAACTGGCCAGTTGAAAACTTTAACTCAACCAACAAGACCACCATGATACGGTTTCGCCATTTTTGGTGCTTTGTTTAGATGGTGTACCGCACGGCTGTGTCCGTCCACCCGTAACTTTTCTACACCAGTATGGAAATTCCTGCTCATCTTTTAGAGCTAAACAAGTTTTTCAGAGCTAAACATGTTTTTCAGAATAAAAGTTACCTTCACATAAACCATAGGCAGACTTTGCTTGGCTCTACTGTAGTGTCTAGACACCCTGTAGACGTTCTCAGGAACGTAATCCATCACCAAATTCAGATACACCTCATCCTTCTGTGTACGTGACAGAGAGAAAATGATGAGGAGGGGAGAAAACAAAGATTAGATTCATCACAGAACTTCTAAACATTTAAAATAAAAAACTACCTCAATTTACTTTAAATTACAGAATTTGTATGTTTTCCTTCTTTCACCGTGTAAATGTCTTTTTTTATGCGTTCAGAGAATTTATGTCTTTGATCACAAATTTTACACGTCATCTGGGCACTGTGATACTATGCACAGTATGCATACTTCATACTACCGAAACTGTTCTGATAGTACAGAAATAACAGTATGCTTGTATATTATTCAGAACATAAAGCAGACTCAGTCTACACCTTTGCCTCCATGAAAACATGCCGTGATAGCTAATACCCATGAACTTTCACTGACGTCTGATACTCCAGGTAGGTGTGTATGTATGTGTGTACTGTGTATGTGGTGTGGTGTGATGCCACATGATAAGAGCTGGAAAGAGTTACATAACCGATCCTGTTTCTGTGACAGCATTTGGGCAGTCATGACGTGGTCGCATCAGCCAGACACTATGTCATTGTGTTGGCATAGGGGTTGATGTGGGGTTATACACGTGAGAGCTGCACTGCTCTCACCATCTGTCAATAAGACAGGCGCAGACCCCAGTTTCTCTGCACACGTGCCCTCACAAGCACGCGAACACAAATGATCGGGCAATGAATCAAACCGCTGTACATATTTAACATTCACTCTTGCAGTACTGTGGAAACAAACCAGAGTACCCTTGGGGGCAATACGGCTTTGCCAAAATACCTAATGCATTGTATTCAGGTAGCTAGGTGGAAACACGTCAACATGTTTAACTAACATGCACATCTTTACAGTAGATAAAACAGGCCGTAGAATGTGCGCTATATCTCCAACTACAGTATCATGCATTAGCGTTTTGAGGAATGATTTCTGCCAAACTTCATGTGACACTATTGGAATCTCAAAAACAATAAATACAAAAAATATGACCCAAATTATATTCAGTTCAGGTTCACATGCAATAAGGTTAAACAAGGGCAGATCAATGTCCACATTATTTGAGTACTAAAGCAAAACCAATTCTGGTTTCGAGTCAAACATTTCTGATCATGCAACTTTCTCTATCGTGTCGCTTTTATTCTTTCACCAAAGAGAGGCACTGACACTGTAAGAATAACTCTATTCTAAAAGTAACTGTACACCCGTGGTCCCTTGCTGGGGCAGCGGCATGTATGCGACCCTTTGAGATCAGACACCTGACATTTCAGAACACGGTGGGTTTATGGAAAGTTTTGACACCCAGCCACTGTAAAGTCCAACAGAGAGACCAGCATAAAGTTACTCTATACGTAATCCATCAGCTTTCATTCGTTGGTCTGTGACATGCTTATTTATAAGAATGTACTTATAATTAGCCCGTAGAAAATGTGGTCCTAAGTTTTAAAGGTACAGTGTGTAACTTTTAGAAGGATCTCTTGACAGAAATGCAATATAATATACATAACTATATTATTAGTGGTGTATAAAGACCTTACATAATGAACTGTATTGTTTTTATTACCTTAAAATGTTTTTATCTAAATACACCTTGGGCCTCCTCACATGGAAGTCGGCATCATGTTTCTACAGTAGCCCTAAACGGACAAACTGATTTATAAAGGCGTGTTTGTCCCAACATTGTCTCAGACGAGCTACCGTAGCTTCTCATTGCATTTTGAAATTGAAGTTGGTTGCCATTCGCAATCTTACCACTTGATGCCGCTAAAACATACTGTACCTTTAAATTTTGGATCTAATGCTCGTTTTTCCTTACAATGTGAAAACTATTTATCCAGTTGTTGTTAAACCATCAAAAAATACCAGGGTAATTTTGATGGGAATTTATTTTTAGTAAATTCCCATCTCTGTATCTTAAAGGCGCTGTAAGCAAATCTGTGTGACGTCACTTCTTGTTGACGTTCGAAGTGCTTTCAAACAAAACGGTGCATAGCTAACTCCTCCCTAGCGTAGCTAACGCGCCCAACCCCCACTCCCAAATCCTTCTTGTCATTTATTGGCTGGAACACTTTGTTATGTTTCATGGTGGTAGGTTTGACCACTTTGTTTTTTATGCAGTTTGCGAAGCCTATGCTGTCACCAGAGACCGCGTTTTTTACAGTGTGTTCAGAGGACAGGCAGCTAGCAGATAGTGAGGAGATGTTTACTGTATGAAACAAAAAAAAAATGTTTTATGGCCTAAAACGCATGAATTCGCTTAGAGCACCTTAAAGGGACACCATTTTATTTTTAAATAGGCTTATTTTCCAGCTCCCCTAGAGTTAAACAATTGAGTTTTACCATTTTGGAATCCATTTTGATGATCTCCTGTGAATTTGTGAAAAGGTTTGATGTGTTTTGGAGACATAAAAGTAAATTTGTTAATCTTATGGTTTTTTTTTTCGATTTCTGAGTTGGGTGTGTAACTCACCAAAACCAACCTAATGTTATTTTAATTTCTGTATTGTTACCCAACACATACACTGCAAAAAATTACTTTCTTACTTAGTATTTTTGTCTTGTTTTCAGTAGAAAATTATATATTATATATAATTCTTAAATTAAGATGTCTTTTCTTGAGGAGCAAAATTACCTAAGAAAATAAGTCTAGTTTTAAGACAAAAACTATACAATTTATGTGAATTTGTGCTTAAAACAAGCAAAGTTATCTGCCAATGGGGTGAGAAAAAAAAAATCTAAAAATAAGATTTCTTTTTTCTAAAACACTTAATTTAAGCAAAATTTTCTCATCCCATTGTCAGACAATTTTGCTTGTTTTAAGCACAAATTCACTTAAATTGTATAATTTTTGTCTACAAAATAGACTTATTTTCTTAAGTCATTTTGCTCATCAAGAAAATACATTTTGATTTAACAATGTTTAGGTATTTCTACTGAATACAAGATAAAAATACTAAGTAAGAAAGTCATTTTTTTGCAGTGTAACACAATGTAAATACTACACTGCAAAAAATGACTTTCAAGAAAAAAATTCTTACTATTTTTGTCTTGTTTTCAGTAAAAATATCTAAAAATTCTTAAATTAAGATGCTTTTTCTTGGTGAGCAAAACGACCCAAGAAAATAAGTCTAGCTTGTAGACCAAAAATATCAAATTTAATTGATTTTCTGCATAAAACAAGCAAAAAATTCTGCCAATGGGGTAAGCAAATTTTTTGATATTTTTACTCAAAACAAGTCAAAAATACTACGATTTTTTTTGTTCAAAAATCATTTTTTGCAGTGTATTAATCAAAATGATAACTGTTAATACAATATCAGAGGAAATAACTCACAATTATGTTTTTTTTGTCTTGATTGTGCAGCCCTTTCCAAAAGGCTAAGTACAGGCGGGTACAAATTTGCATATTTATAGATCTGTGTATACTGAAAAAGTTAAGGGTGTAAAATTACAAGAAAAACTTTCACATATGCTATTATGATGATAATCAAAGATGAGTTTTTAGTGATACAATAATCAACTACAGGGAGACTTTAAGGATAGATGCATGTGCTTTTTGAAGATTCACCATTTTGATAACTAAACAGCTTATTTTTAAATGAAATAACTCTCGTTGTGCAGAAACTTTGTGGGGAAAAATAAAAAATGCATGCAATTTCACCATAACGGCACTTCACATAAACTCTTTTAAACCACAAAGCTGCGATCTATATTTATATACCCTGTGATCAGACCCTCGTGTTTTCTGAAGTCGAGTACCTCTGGCATAAACTATGTATACATAAACATATGGTGAAGGTTAGGTTACACTGTGGTACCTTGTTCTGCTTTCTCAAAATTAAAGCCCCAATAGAAGTTATCACAATATGTTTTTGATGTCTGCAGCTTGCTTTGCGGTATGTAACACTAGTGTTCTCATTACATGATCTTAAGACTCAGACATTTGTGTGATTTTATACATTTAAAGGGACATATGAACATACTTAGGACTGCACTTTGTGAACTCTCTTTTCTCTCTCTCTCTCTCTCTCTCTCAGTGTGTTTCCTAGGTTTATTGCACAGGCTTGTCATAAAAATAGGACTGTTAACAGTTTATCTCCTATACTAGGTTGCCCATCAATCAAAAGATCCCTAGCGACCTGTCAATGGCCCCTGCCGTGGTGACAGGTTTTGACAGACAGTGAGCCCCGAGGCAACAGCTATCACTGGATTAGCAGAAATCCCATCTCTAGGTTAACAGCTGTAAATACTGTAACCGTCCATCTACCAGATGCCTGTTTGTCTAAGTGTGTGTAAATCTCATGAAGAAACGTCAGTCATACATCCCCTTTAAATTAAAAGAATAAATATGAAATTATGTTGTGTAATGAAAATAAAGTCTACTTTTAAGACTAAGACTGTCACATAACATTGACAACAGTTGCCTCCCAATTTCTCATGGCGCTCCTCAGAAAGATTGGAGAGATACAAGCGAGCGACACTTACTTTGTCTCCACTGGAGTAGAAGAAGTACCGCAGACGCACAATGTTACAGTGGTCCAATTTCCTCATGATCTGTAGCTCACGATTCTGATACATAAAAAGACAGAAATTATCATTATCAAAACAGTAGGTAGTTGATAAACCCAATGATTAAAAAAGAAATCCAGCAAATTAAGCAAGAAATCTACAAAACAAGAAAGATTAAATATTGCCTTTATCTTGTTATCAACAGTTGTGAGGTGTGGGTAGTATATCAGTTATTATCAAGATAACTGTTATGTAGATATCAAATTTCAGAACAGTGTGAATAGGGAATAGGGAAATGTGTCAAAGACGACACTAATAGCCAATTTCATTCATAGACTGTAAAAAAAAATATGGACGTAGTGTCCGTGACGTCACCCATTGGTTTATGAAGATCGTTTTTTAAGCCTAAAGTAGGCGTTGCCTGCCGTCGCCATCTTGGCCGCACGTCACCGCGAATCACTCACAGAAAACCGAAAATGGGTAAAGAGGCGGGACCGGGGTGAAGCTGAGGTGTCTGGCTGCTGAAACCACACCCGCCTAGCTCGATTCTAGTGACAGCCGTGGCTGTTCAACCGTCACTCAAGTGGCCACGCCCTTAATTATGCAGAACTTTAAAGCTTAATATCATTTAAACGGAGGAGTTACAAAACAATTCACCCCCCTCACAGTTGTCATGAAGGGCAAACTTAGCCTTTTGTACCAGACTGTAAACATATTATTTTCTACTGTAAAGTAGAATTGTAGTTTAAGTCACTTCCGTATTGGCTTCATCAGAGAGATCGGAAGGTTGCCCCTTGATTTCAATCCCCTTTTCTGTCTCACGGGTTGTGCAAAATGTAACTTGTCGCATTTAAAATGGCAAAGGTATGAAAAGTGACACAGGAGTGGATGATGAAGTAGTCTCTAAAATGCTGCCTTCAGAGGTGTGCGGGAAATGTGTTGGTTAAGCCTGGTCGAGTTTGAAACATTTTTAATGGTGGCCAACAAATTTTGAATAAATAAAGTTATATTTTCACTTTTTACACCTTTTAATTGCATTTCTATCAAGACATTCTAATGTGCGATTATTTATCAGAAAGGCTCTCTCTGTTTATATTTCAAACAGAATTCTGTTACGCTGCCTTTGACGGCTGTCCAAATTTGTTTCTGTGAGCGGCCTTCATGCCGCCGAAATCATTGGCTCATGAAGCAGCGAGGCAACATGTCCCCAAAATGAATACACGTTCCAGACAACTCGGATTTAGGATATTTCCCACTTCGACCCGGAAATGGCAATATTTTAATGGTAATAAAATACTTTTAACGGTACTTAATTCAGAAGTTTTTTTGAGGTGAGTAATATCCTAAATTTAAAGGGGACATTTCACAAGACTTTTTTAAAATGTCATATAAATCTTTGGTGTCCCCAGAGTATATATGTGAAGTTTTAGCTCAAAATACCATATACATAATTTATTATAACATGTTAACATTGCCACTTTGTAGGTGTGAGCAAAAATGTGCCATTTTGGGTGTGTCCATTTATGCAAATGAGCTGATCTCTGCACTAAATGGCAGTGCCGTGGTTGGATAAGGGGCGCATTTTTTCACATGCTTGCATTACTGGGTTGTTATTTTTGATAGAAGTACTAGGGACCCAATTATAGCACTTAAACATGAAAAAAGTCAGATTTTCATGATATGTCCCCTTGAAGTTGTCTGGACGCTAACGGCACATTCACACGGGGTGTAAGCGTGAACGCTTAACGGAAAGCTTGTCTGAAGCGTGGCCAACAGCCAATCACAGTGGCTTCAATACATGCTCCGGTCTTCCATAAACGTAATTGGCTGGCTCAGTCTATGTTATTTGCATAACGCGATCTGATTGGCTGACGCCACTTGAAAAGTTGAGAAATTTTCAACTTCTGCCGCGAGCAACGGCAGTGACGCGACACTGACGGATCCACAATTCATTTCGCCAACGCATGATGTCACCCATTGAAAGTGAATGGGAAGCGTTAATGCTGACGCACCGTGTGAATTAGTGCTGCACAATTAATCGCATCGCAATCGCAATCGCGATGTCAGCGTGTGCAATTATATGACAGCAAAATGTTGCAATTATATTAACTTAACACGCACCGGCCCGGCGGCGGTCCCTAGGGGGCGTTTTTACGTGTTTTTGTACTTTGTTTAACATCAAATATTCAATCAACAATCATAAACTTTGCATTATTTGAAAGTTTAAACACTCAAAATTCATGTTCTGAGCTTATTTTTGCAATCAATACACTGGTGTGGATAAGATTAAATAAAATGCAGACGGAATGCATATAAAAAAATTTGTGGGTACTCACATGTCTTGCCATATGGTTCTGATCATCTCTGACAATTCCCAAAAACTTCAACGTACATTGCAACGTAAGGGTCCACTCTTCAAAAAGCATCCCACGTTTTAATCCAAAACAACGAAAAATAGTGATAAATCCAGCAATACCCTCCTTTATTTACATCCGCGCTTCCGCTAAGTATGATCGATCATGTTTATTTTCTATCAAATATCGAGTTTTATCAGTGAAAATCCATCTCTTCCTGCTTCGTTAGACTCTTCCGATAAATATCCCGCCCTATTTTTCTGTTTTGTTCAATCAGATAAGGTTTGACAACTCAAAATGAATCGGGAACACCGATTTGCCCAGACAGATGTCCTTCAGCTAACCATAGGCTTTTGACTGGATTACGCCAAAACAAAGCCAGCCAATGCTTAGCCAGCAAAGTTTTGATGGGCAGGGGTAGTAACCAATCATGAAACGATTACAAGGATTCAACTTACGTCAGTAAAGTGTACTTCTGCGCAAATCTACAGAAGCGCATGGAGAGGAATGCCCACGCCCCCTCCCTGCGCGTTTGTTTGTTTGGGTAGCATAGCAGCCGGCTAGGCTCTCCGGAGCCGCTGAGAAACCTCTCAAAGGTTAGATATAACATCTCCATTGTGGATTGTCGACTGCAGAGGACTTGTTTGTGTTGAGAGTGTTTTGGAGAAGTTGATAAAGAGCATGATCGCGGAGCAAAGATACAAGATTGGATATAAACGAAACCGCGTCGTCGACGAGAGATGGACCGGACTATGAGCTCAGCTGCGCTCGCTTGGATAAAGTAAGTGGATTCTTTTGTTCATTAGTTATTTTACGTTACATTTCTAGTTTCTTGTTAGCTGTTTTGATTATAAAGTAACAGTGGAGATGACTAAAATACGAGTTTTACATGGTTTCATTTTCTATGACATGTTATATAAATGAATCATTTTTATAGCTATATGAATCAAATGCACAGAATATACAAACTAAAAACAAGATACGTGGTGGAAAATATGAGTATTACCAGCTGAGAAATATAGGTTATTTGGCAAACATAAGACATTTGTAATTATAAATATATTCATGTAATGTGTGTATGTGTGTATGTATTATGTTCATGTATATTACATCATAGTTTCTCATACAAATAGTTGTATGTCTCTAACTTTTGACTCAAACTAAAATCCTCTCTTGCTTTGTGTGTGTCTGTGTTGTGTTGTGTTGTGTTGTGATGTGATGTAACAGGTCTTCAGCTGACATCCAGAGGAGGACTGGAATCTGGAGTGCATTCATGAGCGACCACATTCAAAATAGCAAGTATTTTGTTATAATGTGCAAATGTTTTTTTCTGAAATAGTTTTTTCTATGTGCTTTGGTGGGCAGAGAAGTTCTGAATTGATATACATCATGTAATATGTAGTCCTGACTCATTTTCTTTTGATAATCATGTCATTTTGTTATCATGTGTATATTTGGAGTTTCCAAGTGCACTTTTTCTGAAAGGACGCCTGGACTTTTTTGAAATAAAAGCTCACAGAAACAACATTTTTTGGAGTATCATTCTCAAATTTGAATCACAGCATGGTCAGACATTCAGTTTACCTATATGGTGTCCCCAGGTGTCTCAGATGACCATTTCATACCTTTTTTGCTAAGTGAATGTTATTTAAAGAAAAACGGAAGTCATTTAATGTATATTTTACCTTGTTTTACTCTGTTTCTTTACTACTCTGAGTTGTTATGACTATTAGGCAACAATATGTCAAGTGTCTAGTTTCAAACAAGACCAGAATTATGAATATAGACCATAGGGTTTAAGAGCTGCAGACGTTTTAGTTTGGAGTTGTCGTTTTTCAGAAAATGCTCAAAAATAGAAGTGCTGGCTAACAGGTTAAATAAATAAATGTGTGGACTTGTTAACACAAACTTTCTGATAACAGTTTGATGATTTTCCTTGCTGTTTAAAAAAAAAGAAAGAAAAATGAACAAAAAAGGCAGTGCACGTGTGGCATGCACGTGTGTGGTGTGCTTCGTCACTTATACCAGAGCGAAGATGGATGCAGAGGAGGTTGACAGTGATCTGGTAGCTAAAAAAAACTCTATGTCTGTTGTATGGCGGTATTTTGGATTTAGGATTACTGACACTGAGCAGTTGCTACATCACGTGGCAATACGAAAAAAATTCTAGTTTTACAAATACAAATTTTAGCTAAACTGTGTGTGGATTTTCTTTAAAACCCATCAAGTTGACTCATGATACCATTTAGTATAATCGCAATCGCACATCGCAATTTTAGCATCAATAACCGCAATGGGAAAAATTACCCAAATCGTGCAGCCCTAGTGTGAATGCACCGTGAGGCTGTAACGATAAATCGCGTGTCCCATTAAAAAGACATGTCTAATATCTATTCTGCATCGCAAGGCTGCGATTGTGTGTTTCATGCACAGTTTGTGCGTGTACTATGGCTCTGTGATCAGTAGGAAGTCCTTATCAATCTAAAATCATTATCGGAGTCGTTTATAACGTGCATTTAAAAAGCAACACTCGTTTAACAAAATCATTCAAAATATTCTTTATTATCATGAAAATACCTGAAACAATCTGAAGAACGGCGATATAAATATCCTTCTAGACATTTCCTGGAATAGTTTCCGTAATGCTACTTCTTCTGTGGCACAATTGGAGTTTCTGCACGAGAGCGCCCTCTAGCTTTTGGATGTGGCGGCATTTCACCGTAATTCATTCAAATTCATTCATTGAGAAAACGCGCATTTGCACGATAAATCGTTACAGCCCTACTGGACACAGCAATAATCTGTAATATGGGGATGGTTTTGTTTTCAGAAACAGATACTAAACCAAATTTTAGGTGTAATTGAAGCGTGAATGTTACACATGTTTTGGTTTGTCATCTATACATTTAAAGCTCTTACCTTAAACCTTTTGTCCTGCAGAACCTTCTTTATAGCCACCATCTCTCCAGTGTCACAAAGCTTTGCCTGATAAACAACCCCAAACGAGCCATTCCCGATCACCTTCGTGTCCGTATAACTGACCTCCTGAGGTCGGTCGGGACCCTGACCGGGGGTAGCGGCTACCGTTGTGACCTTACTGCCGTCTTTATCTCCTAATGTCAGAGATTAAAGAGCAAGAGTATGAATGAAATATGCTTTAATACATTGGTGAATCAAGGCGTTATTTTACAGGATGCTGCAAGTGTATACCGAATCTTTGTTTATTTGAAAAAAAATTAGCAAATCATATTTTCACACCACTCTGCAAGCGTGATAAAGAAAATACATTCAAACATTTTTAAACCTGATGAGTTTAAATTTAAAATACTTAAAGTCGCCATGAAACGGAAGTAGCGATTGCCTTATTTTCCCCGTGGTGACGTATATCCGAATGAAACGGCTTTTGAGATGAAATAAGGCAGGGCTGGATTTGAATTTGTCCATCGAGATCTGATTGGATCGTTTGAAGTTGGGTCGTGTTGCTAATTGCTAATCACTGCGATCTTCTCCCGGACCCCGCCCACCTGCCATACTTTTGACCGGAAGTGAAGAGAGATCGTTTTGAGGAGGGGAGGAGATTTGCATTTTTGATTAAAGATTATGAGCACACACGAATTTTTAAAAAATAATGAAGCTCACAGATAAGTCATTTGTTAATAATACCACAATATTAAAAATACATATATAGTTTTTCATTTCAATTTCATTGCGACTTTAAAATATACCCATGCAATGGTTAATATGTACAATTTCATGCATAACAGCTGTTGTAATCCTGTCTGTGGAGCTTCTGTTAAGTTCTGTGGCTGTTGCTATGCTTTATTTCAGTCTATGGAACCCATTTCTAATAACATAAGATTGGTGTCATTAGTGTGAAAGTGTGTGTAAGCGTTCAGCAGATCAGGTGAGCAGTAAAAATGCAGATAGTGCACGTTCAGCGCAGAGAGTTGTGATGAGTCAGGGGGCGTGTGAGCACACACACTCGTGCAATGAGATAATAAAGATCTCTGCTCGCTAACTTGCTCAGCGTGAAGTTTGAATTGAGTCACGCTCCATTACGCATCCAGATCATCTTACCCATCACGCTCCTCCGACACCATCCAACTTTGAATACACTAGTCATTTATTAATATTCTCACGAACCCAATCTAACAGACGGTTATCAATATGATTGTCTTTTACTGTCAGGACTGCTAAGAAGAGATAAATAATTTATGAATAAACATTAATATTGAACTATAATGAATAATTTTTAGAGATGCACTGATATATCGGCCAATAATCGTATTGATCGATAAAATAACTTTTTCACACTATCGGATGATAGTTTAAAAGCAGCAAATTGTCCAAACCGATATATCCTATGAGTATAGGAAAATGCAATAAATATAAGTTCTGTGAATAGAAAATGTAAAGAAACATCACCAGATTAATGTTCAATATTAATCATCATTATATGAATGAACAACATTCAGAAAATTTAATTATACCACCAAACTATGGGCATCAGCAGATAGACAGATATCAGTCTGAAATATTAGCTATTGGTAACAGTGATATAATTTTATATTGGTTTATTTCTTATAATTTTAAAGAAACAGTAACCCCGCAAATTTTGACTAATTCAGTTCCTTGACTTTAGTTATTTGTGATTAACAGGTTAGGATTAGGGATGCAAAATATATCTTGCTAAATGATGCAATAAATTCTATGCAATTAGATAATGCTTTAAGTTTGTAATATCTATTTGAACTTATTAAAAGAAAAACACCACCGTTTTTTTTAATATTTTACTATGGTCTTACCTCAACTTAGACTAATTAATACATACCTAACTTTTATCAATGCGTGCACTTAATCTTTGTACAGCGCGTCGTGAATGTGTTAGCATTTAGCCTAGCCCCATTCATTCCTTAGGATCCAAACAGGGATGAATTTAGAAGCCAGCAAACACTTCCATGTTTTCCCTATTTAAAGACTGTTACATGAGTAGTTACACGAGTAAGTATGGTGGCACAAAATTAAACGTTACCATTTTTAAGCGGAGAAAAAAAAGAACTATATTGTATGGCGGAAGAGCACTTAGTTTGCAGCACTTCAACCTTGGCGCACAGTAACATCATCTAGTCTAGCTGATGCTGTCTTATTACCATAAATGGGGCTCGGCGTCAAAAAGATGCCCTAGTGCCTGCATCAAAAAGTCTGCATTCCTTCTTCTGTGCACAGCATTTAGTTTTGCAATTGTAAATTGCCCCATCGTGATTACATGCAGTCCAGTCTCCATTTTCAAGACGTGCCTTGTTTTGTTTGGTCATTTGGTCAATACCACCGTCATTTGCTCGAAGAACTTGGTGGAAACTAGGGATGTTAACAATTAATCGATCTTCGATTAATTGTCGATAAGAATTAAATCGATAAAACTTAACGATTGTCGAAAAAGCAAGCACGTGTGTCCGGCGCCTGTGCAAAGCACATACACAGCTGGTGAAAAAACTAACCAAGCGCGAAGAAGTTAAACTAGCCATGATCACAACGATGCTCGATGCCAAACACACACTTGGGCTTTTTGTCCTCATTCAAGAGGCGGGCTGCTAACGCAACAAAATGGCATCCGCAGAGGATCTGAGAGGGTCCTATGCCGAAAATCTAAACACAGTTAGGATACTGAAAGCAAAGACCCTCTTCAGGGAAGCCTGCAAGATTAGCATAGCAACGCTGCTAACGCTGCTTTACACAGGGAAGGAGTCCAGAAGCCGTTTTTAATAGATGGGTTTCAGTCATGTGACTTTTTACGTCATGCCGCCATCTTGAGGACCTACCGAGTACCAGTAGGCTACTGACAAGCATTGGCTGGCTTGTTACGATTTACGGATTTCTTATCTTACTGTCTATGATTCTTATGGATACGGGAAATGGCTACGAAAGACAACATGTCGCACCTCGACTGTTATGAAAAGAAACGCGACTTTAAAAAATATATATCTTGGTTAGGGTGTGATGCCTACTCAATCCCTGATACGTTCTTCCAGCCGCTGTTCGCTGCTACCGAATTACCACTATTTTACAACACTAAGGCGGCGCGACACAACATGAAACTTTGCTCGAAGTATCACCTGGATCTCTACTCATGAACGCGAGCATTGAGAACATTGTTTGTGTACACAGAGTTTAATAAAAAGAAAGTTTTGTACAACGGATTTTGGCTGTTATGGTGTCTGCTCGTCATCTCTGCCAGACGGAAATAATCGATTTCTGAATGCAAATGAATGAATCTCATGTGAGGCTCCTTTTTCAACTAGAAGGTCAATATTGTTTTTCACTTGCGACAAAACAACGAATTATCTGTGCATTTATATGGAACTATGCTTTAAGAGCTATCCATCTTTACTCTCCTCCCTCGATACATCTTGACTGGGAAGATGGCGGCGAGTGGAAGCCAAATCAACCAAAGTCAGTTGTTCAAAACCTTCTTTTTAGTAAACTCTTTGTTCACAAACAATGTTCTCAATGCTCGAGTTCACGTGTAGAGACACAGGCGATACTTCGAGCAAAATATCATGTTGTGTCGAGCCTTCTTAGTGTTGTAAAAATAGCGATTTTGATGCTCACAACATATTGAAGGCATAGCTTCTAGTTCTTTTGCGACCACTTCAGGTCCTCAAAATGGCGGAAGACAAGGGAGTGACGTCAGCTGAAACCCATGTATAAACAGATTAAAATGAAAAACTTAAATTCTGGCAAGAAACTGTTAAATGTAAACTGTAACTGACTGTCGTTACACTCTAAATGCTCGCAACATATATCATTGATCATCATCATGACTGGCTGAGGCGCTACATGCTAAACACTGTTGCGAGTTTTCTAATGGAAGCTTGAAGTCTTCATAATATAAGCATCTTTGCTGAAAGTACGCCGCAGGTCTAGAGGTAACGACGGGAAAAGTGCCCTTTCGTGTGGTTCTTGGATATAATTACAACAAGCGGTGTATCAACGACTCAGAAAGCGAGGTGAACAACTAGAAAAATAACACTTGAGGATAATGAAACTTTTATTTTGTCATGGATGCATGCGACTGTGCGGAGTGCCGTTATGAGGCGGAGTTTACTGTGTCTATTAGTCATATTTCATTACGAGATTAAATTGATGATTTTTATCAAAACACCAACTACATTGACTCCTTTTACAATCCCACTAGCATATTATTTAGACAAAATAAAATCTTTTTATTTGCGTGAGGAAGCTGGCGTTTTTACGCACACTTTTATGTCATTGGCTATATGCCACTGCTGTAATGGCTTATTGCACTATTACTGTTAATGATTATTCGATTGATTGATCGTTAATTTAAATGATCATCGAATATGGGAAAATGCATAATTTGACATCCCTAGTGGAAACGCACCTTATTCGCATTTGTTTGTTTTTCTTTTTTTTTTTTTTTTTTTTGAAGATTTGCTTCACGTTTGGATGGAAACCCAACTAAAGTGCTCATTATAGTTTTCCAAACGTCCTGACAGTTTTCATATATACTTCTGCGTCGTCGTCCGCGTCGACGTGCAAACACAGATGCAGAACTCTGGTAGGCAGTCTCCACGCGTGTAACCACAGTAGCAGCGCGACCGTCAATGAAAAAGCAGCTTTTCCAGTTTAATCCACAACTGAAATTTTGGCGAGATGCATGTCAGGCTATGCAGATGCTACAGGTAACCTACGGCAAAGCTAGCATAGACCTTACGCGCAACTATAAATTGGACGTGTCGGCCACGGATAATTATCTGCCATTTTTCATTAATTTAATTTTTATCGGCATATCTATCAAGATAAATATACAGTTTAGTAAATAACTGTAGGCACTGAGTTGTATAATGTCTAAGTTAAACATGAGTTTGAAACATTTCAGGGACAACATGATCAAAACAGCGATCTGTTAAAATGGCAAAAGTTAAAATTAGTTAAGTGAGAAATATCCATATTTGCCATAGTTGTTAGTTTAAATCGTATCAGCTAAAAAAAATCCTATTAGTGCATCCCTAACTAACAAACGTAAGACGCTTCATATATTTACCTACACTCTAATTATATTTTTTTATTAATAAAAGGACATATTTATGCATGTTGGCACAACATTCTGCTGACTTGTGCAGAGTTCACCCCAGACTTCATATCGACCTACAAAAAGTATAAACATGCTCTTTAGACAATCACCATTATGGATCTTTTTCTGCAGTGTTGTCAAACTGCAGTCCTGGAGGGACGCCGTCCTGCAAAGTTAAGGTTGCTCCAGCACACCTGTCTGTTATTTTCAAGTAACACTATGATTAGCTGGTTAAAGTGTTTCATTAGAGCCAAGTTAAACTTTGCAAAAGGGTGGCCCTCCAGGACTGGAGTTTGACAACTGTGTTTTAAATGGGTTCGCAGTTTTACATTCTTTAATATGAGCTAATTTCACATCTATGAGACATAGCCTGCTGCTATTATACACGAGCATGTCTATATAACGTAATGAACACATTACACAGACATTCAGGTGTAGCCCCTTATAAGGAAGGACACACCCAGCAGAGGCGGCCATGCAGCCTAAGGCCTGGGCGTTACTATAGCAACAGCATGAGTCAGCCGGTACGACTGATGCTGGGCTTTCCGATTAGACCACCAGTGACAGGATCGCATGCTTGCTTAAACCCTCTTATGCATGCATAATATTAAATATATAGACTCACACGCTCCCTTTCACTCACACGGGTGCATGTTACACCTCATCTACGCAATTTAATTTCATGAATTTCGTGAACGCAATTCACCTTTCACACCGATATAAAAATATTCAGGACTGCTTATGTAGAAGGATATACCTGCTGGCCACTATTTCCTATAGTAAATAGACTAAAATTTAATTTTTTAATAAAATTCACTCACATACAAGCTTCATATTTACTATGGAATTCTAACCCCCATAGACTTCCAAGTAAATATGTGCTTTTCAAAGACTTCCAAAGCGAACAAAAAATGGACTTCATTCCCAGACTAAAGTACTGAAAGTTACTTATGGACAATGTCTGTCAAATCTGTGACCAGAAACCAATTTTTTTATTTTAAATTGTTATATTTTTTGGCCATTTTTGCCTTTTTTTTAACAGTGAGTGATAAGAGGACAGGAAAGTACAGGGAGGAGAGAGGGATATAGGATTGGCAAAGCAAGAAATCGAACTCGGGTTGCCAAAAGTGCAAAAGCACCACATGTCGGACACTGCCCATCGGCTCCGACCACATACCAATTTTAATAAAAAAATAAAAAACACTTTTGGTTTTTTTTGGGGATGCATAACACACACAAGGATGTGTTAGAATGCCAGTCAGACGCTTGGACTAATTGCTCAAATCCACAAGTCTTCCCCTGCTGTCAAGCTTTGACATTAATAGTCACAAATATAGACATGACTGGGTGGGCAATGGAGACATTTGGGAAAGAACCGGAGTCAGAGGTGAGTCACAAGCAACCTTCTGATGCTCCTTTCCTGAACAGCGAGGTGGTGAGATATGCATCATTAGTGCAGGAAATGAGCGATCCAGCTGGGCTGGGCCACAGGAGAGAGGCCTGTCAATCACACACCGTGGGGCAGGGCTTCAAAGAGGTAACTGGTCATTTTAACAGATCTTATACCTATATGAGAAAGGTCCTTACATGGTAGACTCAAAAGCACTAAACATTTATGGATTAATATCCATTTGAGGATGCTATAATTGGGAATATTATTTTTTGCACATTGAACTCATCTAGGAATAGCCTTCATTTATAGTTATGCCACCGCCTCTGCTTAGTGTGGATGTACCACTGCAACCTCCAGGTAGTGTACTACAAAGATGTGAAGTGATGCCCAGGCAGGGGATTTCCCACTACACAATGCAGCAAATCACTTTACATTGAGCAGATCTAATCATAAGAGACAGGACCTGGCCCATCCCTTGAGATTCACCATTACATTAGGATACGTTTCAGAAACAGTGCATCACATCATAATCATAACCAAAAGCTCGTTTTGTGTTTTTTTAGTCATGATGTTTTACTTAAATTGGGTTGTGATATCAGATCTGAAATATAAGAAACAGTCACTTACTGCTGACTTTCATGTTGCCAAAGGCTGAAGGCTGCGGCAATGGTTTGCAGCTCTCGGCAAATGAGGTGGTCCTAGGCCGGCCTGACATCTCCAAGATCTTCTCTTCTTGTATCCTTTATATTTAGGACGTGTCTGACACGGAGACAAAATATCTGGATCTCCAAAAAAGTTCACTGTTTATGCGATTAACAGTAAACTCTGGGATGTATCTTTAAATGTAACGAATTCAATGGTGTGGTGGTGGTCAGCTGATTTCATCACCCCCGACTTGTAGATGAAGATGTGAGATTTTAAGCATCAATATGCGTTTAAAAACACTTTATAAACAAGATTGTATAAATTAAGTCCCGTTTTGATGTTAGAAAATGCCCAAGAAAAGTCCAAAAAACATACTCAAGACATATTCAGTCAACGACTGTTCTTCATATCGTGGACGCGGATCTCGTATGCGCATTGATAGAAATATGTTAGCAGGTTTCGGTTTAACCGTTCACTTCATATATTCTTCATACGGAGCCGGTTTGTATCGATAAAGCTGAGACTAGCCATGCCCGCATCAGCCCAATGAAATGGATCCAGATCCGATAAAATGAAATTAATTTAGGCCATTCGCCTCAAACCTATCGGATGGACGGTGTAGGCTTTTCCACGGTTCATCATAAAAGACGAAAACCCGTTTTGTTCTTCGCTTTTGAGTAACACAAGTGATGTTTAAACCGCGCTGGATGCCTCCTGCCGGAAAGTAAGTAAAGCATAGCGCAGTCCTATCCTATCCTCTCTGCTGCTGTTACATTTAGGGATCTTTGGGCGTGTACGACTTCGTGCAGCGCTGCGCAGCCTTCCATCCAATGACATACCGTAGTACCGCGAGATCGATTAGTAAGCTTTAAGTTGATTTCGCTCTCGCAGTACTTTGATGTCATACGCTGGACGGTCTGCGCAGCGTAGGACAAACTCGAGCATGCTCTCTTTTTTTGTGGCGCTGGGAAAAATGCGTCGTTTGCGTAGTCATCAAAGTTTTAACGCAGAGCGTTGCGGTAAGGAACGCAACAGTTATGGGAATTTGAAATTGTGAACGCGCATGGTGACGTCCTACGGGGGGGCGCACCCTCCATGCAAAAGGAGGGGTGGAGAATCCGCATGCCAATAATGTTCAAGATTAAAAAATCTTTGGGCGATTAATTAACATTTTTTATTATTTTTTTATAATTTTAATTGTCTACACATTGCTTTTAATTTAATATTGGGTCAGATACAGCCTTTAAAATATGAGGGTCTTTTTTGTCTTAAAGTCAGTTGGTTGGTGTAGTTTAAAGACATTCAGGAAAAAAATGGAAACGGCATATTTTGTCTGGGATAACAGAAAATTAAAATCAACAGCAATCAATTCACAGCTATTAAACATTTAACCGATTTGGAAATTATATTTTTTATGTTGGTGTTTCAAACCATGCTCAAAAATTCAGTCTCCGAATAAATGACTCTGCAATATTCTTCAATTATTTAAGTTCACTTCACAGTAGTTTGATGTTTTCTATAAACGGTTTATTTTGAATGAATACGTAACGCATAATACTATTAGCTCTAAAAAATATTCCACTCTCCCCTTCATTAACACGCACAAAAATAACCCTTCGTACGTCGACGTACTTCCCATTTCTTGCGTCGTGACGTCACTGGCTCCTGCGCCGCGCGCGCCGGGCAAAATGGCGGCTGTGCAAGACGGAACGATCGAGTTGGACACCGAGAAAGAAACAAAGCCTGAAATTCTCAGCGATGGATCAGTAAAGCTCGCGGGAAACACAGGGAGCGGGGCACTCTCCACGTTGCCCCCCGCCGGCGGCGGAGCTCCGAAGATGGAGGACCAGCAAACTTTGATCGCGGTGCTGCAGTTTCTGAAGCGGAATAAACTGACGGAGTCGGTGGATATTTTGCGGCGTGAAGCTGGTCTGTCGGACGACCAGGAGGACTCGCAGGGTGCCGATGCTGGTGGTGGAGGGCTTGGGGCTGGAGGGAAGGGTGATGGCGATGGAGTGGATGCAAAGTCTCTGCTCAACCGTGTGTCCATCGCATCAGCAGCCGCCCCCCAGAGCGCCCCTCTACCTGCAAAAAGTGAGTTTACCAGATGTCTTATCAATGATATGATGTTTTTAATGGCATGCAATGATGGAGTACAGGTTTTGTACAAAAAAACAGTTGAATTCTTATCAACAACATGACCTGCATCAGCACAAAAATAAAATATCAAAGCGTCAAAACTAGTTGTTTAGCCTCCTTTACTGTAATTTCACTTGCATTAACCACATTCACGTTTTCATTTTGATTTATGTTTATATTGTCATCTGCAGGTGGGGAAGACCAGCCAGATGTGAGTGTTGTGTTGTCAGCATACACCCAGCAGGGGGACCCATCCCTGTATAAGGTTTACTACAGTGACCTGAAGAAGTTCATTGAGTCGGTCCTGGACTGTCACAGGGCCGAGCTGTCACAGCTCTTCTACCCTCTGTTTGTTCACATGTACCTGGAGCTGGTCTACAATAACCATGAGACCGAAGCTAAGGCTTTCTTTGAAAAGTAACTATATTCACATCATGCAACGATTGAAATGCAGCACCCCAATTAGCAGAATATCCCAAAATAGTATTTAAAACTAATACTTTATGTATCCATGTTCTTTTCCACCAATAGGTTTAGTGGTGATCAGGAATGCTACTACGAGGACGACCTGCGCGTTCTCTGTGGCCTTACGAAGAAAGAGCACATGAAGGGGAATGAGGCTCTGTTGGACTTCCGCACCAGCCGCTTCGTGCTCCGGATCTCCCGGGACTCCTATCAGCTGCTAAAGAGACACCTGCAGGAACGGCAAAATAACCAGATATGGAACATCATTCAGGAGCACCTGTACATTGACATTTTTGACGGGATGCCACGAAGCAAGGGTCAGATCGACAGCATGTCTGGCAGTCTAGGGGGGGAGGCTAAGCGAGAGGTTAACAAAGTAAAGGTCAGTCGTGATGAGCAGCAGGTGTGTCTGTCGAAGCACATGGTGGATGGATGTCATGTTATTTGCTTGGATCACATACTAATATAGACCGAAAATGATCTCAAGATGTGCTGTGTTGTCATCAGGTATATTATGGGCTGCTAAAGGAGCCAGAGATTGAGGTCCCACTTGACGATGAAGACGATGAAGCAGAGAACGAGGAAGGGAAGCCCAAGAAGAAGAAAGCTAAGAAGGACAGTATGGGCTCCAAGAGCAAAAAGCAAGACCCCAATGCGCCTCAGCAAAACAGGTACAGCAGAACAACAACAATCATGTGCTATAACATTAAAATAAATAAAAAAAGGACACTTTTTACAGTAAATATAATTTTGTTATTGCCTGTAACATCTGGTGATCCATGACAATAAGTACCAAATGATAAAAAAACTAAATGTATCTGCATCTATATAATCACCATGTACATTTTGTGCATTTATCCAAAGTGATCTACAGTGTACTCAAAGCATACTTTTTATTATTTCCCTGCTTATGCAATGCCCTACCAGCTGACACACTAACACTGTGTTTGCTTGAATGTTACATTTATCCATTTGACTACAAATTGATTACGTTTTTTGAAACAAGTATATGCATCACAACCTGTTATTCTTTGGTATTTTTTGGGGTGTACCCTGGTAAAACAGGATACCTCTGCCAGAGCTGAAGGATTCAGACAAGCTGGATAAGATCATGTATATGAAAGAAAGCACCAAACGAATCCGACTCAGCCCAGACAACCTGCCTTCTGTTTGCTTTTACACATTCCTCAATGCCTACCAGGTAAGAGATGCTTCACTTAAAGGTACAATCAATGTGTAATTTTATGCAGAATTTATTGACAGAAAGGCAATATAATATACAGCGGGGAAAATAAGTATTTGACACATTAGCATTTTTATCAGTAAGGGGATTTCTATTTATTATGACTCAACTTGTATACTTAAATGTTCTGATTTCTTTGTATGCACCTTTTCTTTTGTACACCTTTAATAATTGTATTGTTTTTGATGTGTTCATTTTATTCTATTTTTTTTTGTTGTTTAGGGTTTGACGGCAGTAGACTTCACAGATGACTCTAGTCTTCTAGCGGGTGGGTTTGCCGACTCGACCGTCCGTGTCTGGAGCGTCACACCCAAAAAATTACGCAAGGTCAAATCTGCTGCAGGTATACACTACTTTACTCAGAATGTATATTTTAATGGCCGATATATCAGTCATCCACTAGTCATGTTAGCCGTTAATATCTTCTGCCGTGCATAATTTTCACTAAACCCACTGACATGTGCTTTTCCCTAGACCTGAATCTGATTGATAAGGAGTCAGATGATGTTCTTGAGAGGATCATGGATGAAAAGACAGCCAGCGAGTCGAAGATCCTCCACGGTCACAGTGGGCCAGTGTACGGTGTCAGCTTCAGTTCAGACAGGTATGTGAAACAATTCAGCCTGGGTGAACAAAAATTAGGATGTATATGCAAAGGAAGCGCCAACTAACTAGTATGATATGAAGTAAACATAACTTGTGTATGTTACACCATATAATCTGTAAGTATTATTAAATATCTCTATTGTCCATCTCTCTTAGGAACTATTTGTTATCCAGCTCTGAGGATGGTACAGTCAGGCTGTGGAGTCTGCAGACGTTTACTTGTCTTGTGGGTTACAAAGGACATAATTATCCCGTGTGGGACACTCAGTTTTCACCCTTTGGTTATTATTTCGTATCTGGAGGACATGACAGAGTGGCACGGTAGAAGATTTGTTTTTTTTTAACGATATAAATGGGCTAATGTTGCAGGGCAAATAAATATTTGTCTTTTATTTCCAGCCTTTGGGCCACAGATCATTACCAGCCGCTGCGGATATTTGCTGGCCATCTAGCTGACGTCACCTGCACACGCTTTCATCCAAACGCTAACTATGTGGCCACGGGCTCCACCGACCGCACCGTGCGCCTCTGGGATGTACTGAATGGAAACTGCGTCCGAATTTTCACAGGACACAAGGTACTGAAGTCTCAATTTCAATTTTATTTGAAACTGGAATTCATGTATTAGTAGTGGTGGACATTGTTTCGGCTTTATTGATGTTTTTATTCTATCACCAATTTTTATTCCTTGTTCTTCATCTAATCATTTTTTTCCAGGGTCCCATCCATTCTTTAGCATTCTCACCCAATGGAAAGTTCCTGGCATCTGGTGCAACAGACGGGAGAGTTCTGTTGTGGGATATCGGACACGGGCTGATGATCGGAGAGCTGAAGGGACATACAGACACAATCTATGCCCTCAGGTTCAGCAGAGACGGTGAAATTCTCGCATCAGGTGAGGACCCCTGAATGTATTATGGCTTGTTTATCATGCAAGTTTTAGATTTTTTTTTTAAAATTAATCTTCTGTCTTTCATAGGCTCTATGGATAACACAGTACGATTATGGGATGCTATAAAGGCTTTTGATGATATAGAGATGGATGATTTCACTGCAGCGACCGGACACATTCACCTGCCCGATAACTCCCAAGAGCTCTTGCTAGGGACGTACCACTCAAAATCTACACCCGTCGCCCACCTGCACTTCACCAGACGTAACCTGCTCCTTGCTGCAGGGGCGTATAACTCCCAGTGACAGGAGATGCAGTAGTGTTTTAAAAAAAACTAAACATGTTGCGTAATAAGAACTTTGACTCGCAGCTGCTAGTAGTTTGGATAACCATCAAGATCAAACTGTAACAAGCACCGAGCGTGTACATAAGATACCACAAATACCTCTTCTGTCACTGCAAAATCTGATCTGGGATCAGAATATTCATGTCAAAATGATTCAAGCTTAAACATCTCTTCTATAACAACACTGCCATGCTTGATTCCATTCCCCTCTGCATCATTTATCACTGAATGAGGTGGCTGATCTAGGAACAGCTCTTTTTGCCAAATTTTGGTATTGATGAAGAATTCCAATTCATGATGTATAGTAGCACTATTCTCATTTTCCACAAGCTTTTATATTACTGCATAACGTGTAAATAAAACAAGTTTTCTAGACAACGTAGTTTTCTGTAAGTGATCTTTTATTCTTTACATAGAACTGTGATGATATTGACACAAGGACATCAAACTTTCCGCACCCCTCTGCATTCACAAAAATGTCCTGTAAAAAGACAAAGAAATGAATTAGACCAAATGCTATACGGTACTTAAAAATAATTGGGTAAACTGTGCAATGGTACATGACATGTCCTCTAATCAAAACATCTGGCATCCTTTATAAAGCTAACATGCAGTACTTGGTGTTTGTGTGGGGGGGGGGGGGGTTATTAATACTCTTAAATAAACTTTCTAAATTAAAGGAATATTTTAACTAAATAACATTTAAGAATACATTTATTGGGACCTATTGACTTCCACTGGCGAAAAATTTATCATACAGGTTTTGAATGACATGAGGGTGAATAAATGTTGACAATTTTGGGTGATTTTTTTAAGCATGTGACAGCTAAATGGCACATCTTACCCCACTCTTTCCCTACCAATGAAAGTGAAAGGTGATTCATGGTCCGATATGAAAACAACTTACTATAAATTAACTTGATGTTACTGCCTTCTGCTTCTTGGGCTTCAATTTGAAGAAGAGGATAATGGCACCAATGCTGGCGTATGTGGCCAACACACACTGAGGTCAAAAAAAAAGGGTCATAAGAATTTCTTTATTAAAAACAAAAGCAAGTTACCACTGAAATGCAAATCCAGCCGTTACTTGACACGATTCACTTACATTTCTCCTGCCGGTAATGGTGTATGCATTGAAGTACTTGGCAATGCCAGTAAACTGATGATGCGTCCCTGCGTCGTGTCCACCCATGATTATTGTATTTTATCTGTTAAACAATTCAAAAATATTATTCATTTATATGAGTGCATTGTAGGCAACACCATAATATATACCTGCCAAAACCAAAACTGTGGTTTCTAATGATTTCCATTATAAAATGTCATCTTGGACCAATAGTAAGTTAGTTTACCACTAATGTAGTGCGTTTTAGGCCTATTTCAGTAGTTTTTAATGGTGTTCTATTGGTTCCCATCTGCCATATAAGATCCCACCAATACTACCCCACACAATACCAGCAGAGATCCACAGAGACCACAATTCCCATTATATCCATCAAATTCATTAGAATTTCTGTGATGGTATATCAGAAGGGACGTAAGGTCACGCGAAATATTAAAACGACAAGAATGCATAGGAAGATTGCGTTTGCGTTAAAATATTGTTGTACTTTATTCGATAAGATTTAATGTTCAAGCTTGTAATTTTCATCACATGTTTGAAAATTATATAATAGCGTATAAGTAAGCCCATTCCCTAAAACAGGCGTCCTTATAGTTAAGGCGACCTCTGGCTTTATTAAGTAGCATTTATTCGTTTTGCAAACATAACGATTTGAATAGCAAACAATAAAAGTCTTAATAGAGAAAATAAATTGTTATTAAAATGCAAAACGTGACTTACCAAGCAAATTTGAGCTCTTCAAATAAACTGGTGCCCTTCAATCGAGAGGCCGGAAAGTGAGCGATTAAAGGAAATCCCGCCTTCTCTTTGCATTCGGCTTCTGAAAATTTACTCTGCGATTATTGGATTTCTTTCGCGTCAATCACATTTTTCACCAAATTATTGGTCGAAAGAGACGTCAATCTAAATTTCACGCAATTCCATTGGTTCAATATGGGTATAGTTTTAATTCCCACCCTTCAGTGTTTACATCCGGGTCGTAATGATGGCACGCTTGTGAGAGCTACATGTGAGTTTCTGCATGAGGATATTTACACTGATCTACAAACAGTTTATAACGTAAGTACTATCATGTTAGTTTGATTTAAACCGCTGTTTGAAATCAAATGTTGTCTGTTTAAAACTAAAGTAAAATAAACTTTGTGCTAAAGTTATTGTACGAATGCAGGCAACTGTTCATATCTGCATGTTTGTAAAATATTCGATAGCTTGGCATTTCAAAGAAATGTGTGTTTTTAAATATCAAAACACTAAAGTTTGTATTGCGTTTTAGTTGTTGTGGCTATTTTTATTGCTTGTTTTGTTTTATTTTAAGTAATCTTGAGGCCCCATTGAATGTCTATTCTTGAGGCCCCACCGGGCCCTGGACCCCTAGTTCAGAAATACAGATCTATGTGTTCTCTTTAAAATAAATAAAGTTAAGGAGTTTGTTTAATGACTGGAATTTAAATGTAGGTAATTGGTGCGAAATGGAGTCCATGGAGGAAGATTTCCCCCGAGGTGGCACACAGAAGCCTTCTGTGGACAAACCTGTGAAGTCCCATGAAGTGGACAATCTCTTTCAGGTATGGAGGTGATGATGGATAATCAGTGACTTTTGTTTGAGTAATGACCGTATGTGCATTTAATGAATGTAATAAAATTTCTTTCAGTCACACGAACCAGAGGTTAAAAAGAAGAGAAAGACTGCGAAACACGATGATGGGAAGGATGTAAAAAGGCAGAAAGTGGATGCAGGGGGTTTAATACTCAATACTGCCACCAGTGTGGAAATTCTTCATCTTCGGGTAGGTTAAGATGCGTATGAACGACATAAATCTAAAATCTATAGATGCACCGATATTACATATTTGCACCGATAGCCGATTATTCAGACTGATATGTGCCCATACCGATAGTTTGGTGGTTAAATTTACTTGTATTAACAAAATTCTGACTATTAAATTTTCTGAATGTTATTCATTCATATAATGACCATTAAAGGAACACGCCCACATTTTGGGAATTTAGCTTATTCACCGTATTCCCCAGAGTTAGATAAGTCCATACATACCTTTTTCATCTCCGTGCGTGCTGTAACTCTGTCTGACGCAGCCCCTGCTAGCTTAGCACAAAGACTGGAAGTGAATGGCTCCAGCTAGCATACTGCTCCCAATAAGTGACAAAATAATGCGAACATTTTCCTATTTATATGTTTTGATTTGTCTTATTACCTTGTTATTTGTCCACGGTGTGACTATACAAATCACAACTTATAAATAGGAAAATGTGTTATTTTGCGTTATTTTGTCTTTTATTGGGAGCAGTATGCTAGCCGGAGCCATTCACTTCCAGTCTTTGTGCTAAGCTAAGCTAGCAGGGGCTGCGTCAGACAGAGTTACAGCACGCACGGAGATGAGAAAGGTATGTATGGACTTATCTAACTCTGGGGGATACGGTGAATAAGCTAAATTCCCAAAATGTGGGCGTGTTCCTTTGAGATTGAACATTAAACTAGTGAAGTTTCTTTGCATTTTCTATCCACAGAGCTCAAACTCGTTTCATTTTCCTGTTCTCTTTTGATTGACAGGATATATCGGCCATGACTATCGGCCGTTTAAGCTGTTTCACACTATCGACTGTTTTAATTTGGCAGATAGTGTGAAAATAGTTTTTATCGACCGATTATTGATTGATATATCATCTCTAATAAAATCCTTTATTTTTACAATACACACACTTGCACTGTAATGTATGCAATTGTTTGTACATTTTTGATAATAATGCACTTCAAACTAGAGGTCAACCGATATGTGTTTTTCAGGACCGATGTCGATACCGATTATTAAAATAGTGCATTAAAAAAAATTACGGGTTTTTTTATAAACAAAGCGTTTTTTTTTTTTTTTTTGACCGATGTCGATAATCTGCTAAATGTTTCATATTTTTTTATTTATCCATAATCGGCCAGATTGATAATCGGTCGACCCCCCCCCCCCCACATTAAAGATGATGTTTAGTTCATATAAATAAACACAAAAACTCGTGTTAGTGTTACATTACCCTGCTCTTTTCTGCTTTTTAGAATCTAAAAGTTGGCACTCTTTTGCTGGGCTGTGTGCGGGAAGTTTTAGATTTGGAGATAGTTGTGGGTCTGCCAAGTGGCCTTGTTGGTTACCTTCCAATCCACAACATCTGTGACACCTACACCAAGATCCTTGTTGACAAACTGGACTCTGAACACAATTTGGAGGTAACATACAGTAGATATGCACAAAAAACAAGGTGGAAATATATGGGGGTAATTTTAGGCCAATATTATTGAAAATGGATAGAGTAAAAGTCATAAATAGATATTACAACTTGTAAACACAAAACGCAATCTACAAATAGATTAAAAATCCACAAACACAGTCCTTGTGATCCGCAAATGTAAAACAAGATCTACGAATCGTCTTTGTGATCCACAAATATAAAGCAGGATTTACAAAAAGAAATCAGTGACTTGTACTTGAAAACCAGAATTTGAATGAATGTAAAGTGACTTCTTTGCAGATGAATATCATTTTCTATTTGTAGATTGTGTCACATTTGTTTTCAGAATTCTGACACTATTGTTTCGCTTTGGTGACAAAATAATGCCATAATCGTTGAAAATGAAGAGACTACAATTTGTAAACACGAAACAAATCTGCAAATAGGTTCCAAATCTGCAAACAAACTCCTCATGATCCGCAAATGTAAAACGAGATCTACAAATATATAAAAATCCACGAACAGACTCTTCATGACATACAAATATAAAATGCGATTTACAAATAGATTTAAAATCCGCAAACCAACTCTTTATGATTCACAAATAGAAATCATCGACTTGTACTTGACAAACAGAATTTAAATGAATGCAAAGTGATTTGTCTGCGCATGAGGGTCATTATTTGTTTGTAGATTGTGTTGCATTTGTTTTCAGAATTTTGGCACAACTGTTTCGCTGTTTTCCATTAAAAAAATCTACAAATGCCCTCCTCACAATTTGCAAACAAACACAGTCTAACTTGTATTTTCCAACCATTGTAAAAAGACATTCTTACACATTCTGTGCAAAGTTCAGCGTGCAAGTGTTGAATCTGTGTTTGCAGATCACAGGGCATTCACGAATCCTTCTGCACAAGTCTACAGATCTTTTTGGCACTATCTTTCCGCAGAGTTTGTCACTACGATCCACGCGTGTAGTCAGCCAATCAGGGGTATTGCTTCAAAGTAATGCCACGCCCCCTCAATAAGCTCTTTTCAAAATAAAAGCTGGGCTCACTGCCATTTACCGTTGCCGGTGTTACAGCGCTGAAAGGCGGCCAGACCGCGTTATCGATATTATATTAATGATATTAAAGCATTTATGTATAGCATGGCAAATATGTAGCATTAACGTGAACTAGAACAACCCCTCTTTTAAGTTATTATCAGTGCCTGACAATTCAGCCGAGGTCATTAAATCGTTAAAAACACTGCATGAAGCGGTTTTATCATTAAAACATCAGTGTCTCTTCAACGAACATTTGCCGAATGTCAGCGAGCCAGCTGGATGGAGTGGAGCTGCTTAGGTGACGCAGCTAAAATAAAGCAAGCGGGTGCAACGATAATATTGGATGTAACTTGCTGTAATTAACAAAAACATGAGCCTTATTTGACAGCAGCACTAATTGAACTATTTGACCATATGCATTTGATATACATACCGTGACCGGAATGCACTTACAAATCGCGCTGTTATTAGAAACATTTAACTGTTTCCAGACTGAGCATGGAGACAAACAAGCGCAAGCCGTTTATAGAAGCAGCTTGTCAGCGTGTACGGAATGAAGTCAAAACGGTCTCGGTTTTTAGACCGGCAGTCTGCCTGTGCCATTCCACCCTAATCCGGACTGCAAATTACATGTTAATATTATATCCACCATTTACAATCCTTCCTTTAAGGTCTGTTCTGCTTTTAACAGCTCAAAGCTATTACTCTCTGTAGCTTTCGAGTCCGTTGTAGGCTACAGGTAAATTTTGCAGTTGTTTTAGTTAACTTTGCAGAGCATTTTATTGTCGGAAATGGTCCTGGGCTGGGTTTTCCTATAACGATTGAACTTAGCACTCAAGAGTGCTTTCTACAAGGTAAAACGATCGCTCGCAGCTGGGTTTTAAGTGCTACTAACGAGTCGCTATCCCTTTGTCAAGTGCTGAAATGTCACTTACTGAATGACTCGTAATTGTAGCAGAAGCTTGTTTAGGCTAATGATCTTCAGCCGATGTGCACTAATATTTTTTAAAATATTATTAATTATTGTTCAATGACTTATTAAATGTTTTAATAATTTGTGCATCATGAAATATTCTTTTTTCATATTTAGTTAGGACTCGTCCCACTGCGCAATGCCTTCTGCATTTTATAATATAGTTTAGATTTTTCTTTTTATTTGTTGTTTATTATCTATGTTTATTTATTATTAAGGATTATTGCATTGTACCGTAAATATTTATTTGGTTTCTTTAATCAGATGCCATACCCTTCAAAAAAATATTTTTTTACTGTAGCCTAGATGAATTATAGCAGCAATTGGTAGGAACCATTTATCAATTTGCTAGTACCAACTTTTACCAAAATTGTACCAAATACGTTTTCCTTCTTAATTAATTTATGTTTAGTAATTTAAATTTAATTTCTCGTTTGAATTTTAAATATATTATATTAAAGTAATTTAAACAAATAAACAAAGAAAAAAAAACCAATAAATAAATATAGCCTACATTTAAAACATTACATTATCGTTATTGCAGGAGTGCAATTTGCTGGTTGTCCTGCAGGTGACCTTGTAACACTGCTGTCTTACGATGCACTTATAAATTAACGATTACTCCAGAGCACTCGTAGATCTACGATGATTTTCGAGTGCTACTTAAGCTACAAAGCTTTTGGGAAACGGCCCATAATTCTAAGATGAATTTTAAGATTGTTTTTACGATCTACTTAGCGATGCTTTTGGGAAACCCAGCCCTGCTCGTTTGGAATTTGCCTGGCGCACAGCTCTAGTCAGAAAGATTAAAAGGCGGGCTTTGTTTTTAAAAAATGTAATGCATTTCTTGATACTACAATAATGAACAAGTCACCCATTTATCAAGTATCGATTCATTATTTTCACTTAATCCTTTTTGCTTTTTTCAAAAAGTAGAATAGGCACGCATATTCTGCATTTAGCCAAAATTATGACTGTGGCATGAAGAAACTTTCCTATTTTAGTGAAAAATAAATAAGTTCTTTTGCTATTATTACGTAGCATATATTGATGATTTTTAATAACAAATATGACCGTTTTAAACAAACTAAGTACACTGATAAAAATAATATGAAAAAAATTATACGCTGGATTTACTAAAAAAAAAAAATACAGTGCATCATTTTTACATACACTTTTTAAAAGTAAGTTTTACATTGAATTTAAGCCTTTGCAATTTAAGCAATTGCAATGTTTAAGTAAGTTTTACATGGAGAAGCAATTAGGCCTACTAAAAATTCCATGTAAAATTTACTTTAAAAAGTGGATGCAAAAATGATGCACTATATTTTTAAGTTAATACAGCCTATTATTTTTTTTATAATTATTTAATTTCCTTCTCACAAATTTTACATGATAAAATTTAGGAATTAACTAAATAATGTGTTAATCTAGAATTACTCACATTTTTGCATTATTTTCTACTCAAAAATAGTTTTTCTTTTAACCTATTTTTTATATAATTGACTAATTTTATTTAGTTAAATTTACTAAGCCACAAAACATTTTTTACAGTGTAAAATAAGAAAAACGAAGTAGATAAAACCGCATACCCAGCTAGACACTCAAATCGAGCTAGGCACTCAAATCGAGTCAAAACAGTCTTGGCTTTTAGACCCGCAGTCTGCAATCCACCCTCACCCGGACTGCAGGTGACATGTTAAAATTATTCCACCCGTTACATCAAATTATTCCCCCCCTCCCCTTCATTGTCCCCCAACCCTACCACCAGTGAATAAATAAATACATTAAATAAAAACAAGCACTTTAAACAAAAAGCACACAGAATTCTTTTTTTGGTTTTTAACTGAATTCTAAACACTAAAGTTAATTCCTTAAAGTTAATTAAGGGTTAATCCCTAGTCCTCCCCTCGCGAGTTGTTTTTTGTTCAGGGCCTAAATGTGCATTGAAATATAGTTGATGTATTTCATAAAATTAATAAAAGATATACAATTATAAATTATTGTTGAATTATCCCTTTTTCCAAGTATGTCATTATGCACAATGTATCAAACTTTGAAAATGAAACAAAAACAATAACTTAAAAGTCCTTTTAAAAGCAGTAGTTATTAATGACATAACTGTATATACTGTACATTGTATATTTTGCACGTTTCTCATCCTCTTTTTAATCCTGCTTGACTGAAGGCTTCCGTTAGAACGTTTCTCGTTTGTCGTAAGGTTTTTGTACATTAAAGCTGTTGAGTTTCTCCCGCGGACTTTTCCCCCTCGCGCTCGGGCACGCTGTCTGCACGCTGTATATGAACTTGAACGCACCGCCTAAAGTCGAGGGCAGGGCGAACACTTCTAGTTCTAAACAGGTTAACTGAAAGCACAATGACATTAAATGAGCTGACGCCTATTTCGTTTTTTTTTTTTTTTCGCAGACGCGCACAGCTCCAGTCAGGACATATTAGCCAGTTTTGTATATCAGTAGGTTCCAAACTATTGCAACCCCATACGTATTTACAAGACCTACATTTTTTTATAGAAATATAGGGAAAAACACATTTGTTCCCTTTTAGTAGTTTTTTAACAAGTTTACTTAAATAATATTAAAATATAGGGTTGCACAATTATGGCAAAATCATAATTGTTTAGGCTACTGTATTTGCACTGAATTGGAAATGATATATTAGAAAAATACAATGAATTTTCAAGGCTGCAGAGAACATTATAGCAGATATGGCTACTGAGGATTTAATTATATTATTTTAATAGTCAGCGAGTCCCACTCCGGCCCTCATTTTGAGTGTCTAGCTGGGTGCACATTTTTACCGACTTTCTTTTTCTTATTTTGGTAAAAAATTAACAAGTTCTATTATTATGTAGCATACATTGATTTTTTTTATAACAAATATGACTGACTTATTCATTGGCAAATGCAGAACAATGAGGAGAAAGCAAAGGTAGGCTACACGCCTTTCTCCCTTATATGATTAAAGGCTTAACTGTCATTTTTAAAACGAAAGCACATGCTTGTCAAATTTATGCTGGGCTGGATAAATGCAGAATCAACAATATCTTAATTTTTTTTCGATTTATTTGTTCGTATTCATTGACACTTTTTTTTCTTGTGCCAATAGCACGATTTTCTTTTTCCTGTCACTCAGCACGAATTTCTATAGCCTATATTGTTTTCCATGAACACAAATACATATATCAAATACTGCCTGACGAAATTTTTTGACCGAGCCAGCATAAATTTGACAAGCATAAACAGTCCGCTTTCGGTTTAAATTTGTTTTTAAATTAAATACATTTTAAAATTACATTTAGCTTATGTTCCCCATGATTAATCTTCTCATCGCAAGGTAGAGGCGTGTCGCCTATGTTCTACATGTTCCTTGTTGTTCTGCATTTGCCAATAAATAAATAAATAAATAGGCTACTTAGTTTGTTTAAAACTGTCATATTTGCTAGATAATAATAGCAAAATAACTTATTTATTTATCACTAAAGGAAGGTTCCTTCAACGCCACAGTCATAATTTTGATTAAATTCAGAATATGCCTGCCTATTCTACTTTTTGTAAAATGCAAAAGGGATTAAGTGAAAATAATTAATCAATACTTGATAAATGGATAGCCTAATCAGTCCTGACTAGAGCTGTGTGCCAGTCACATTCCAAACGAACAGGGCTGGGTTTCCCGATAACGATTAAACTTAGCACTTAAGAGCGCTTTCTACGAGCTACTTAACGAACATTCGTTGTTCATTTACGTGCGTTTCCCAAAGATACACGTATAACGATCGCTCGCAACTGGGTAATGCAATAATCCTTAATAATAAATAAACATAGATAATAAACAACAAATAAAAAGAAAAATCTAAACTATATTATAAAATGCAGAAGGCATTGCGCAGTGGGACGAGTCCTAACTAAATATGAAAAAAGAATATTTCATGATGCACAAATTATTAAAACATTTAATAAGTCATTGAACAATAATTAATAATATTTTAAAAAATATTAGTGCACATCGGCTGAAGATCATTAGCCTAAACAAGCTTCTGCTACAATTACGAGTCATTCAGTAAGTGACATTTCAGCACTTGACAAAGGGATAGCGACTCGTTAGTAGCACTTAAAACCCAGCTGCGAGCGATCGTTTTACCTTGTAGAAAGCACTCTTGAGTGCTAAGTTCAATCGTTATAGGAAAACCCAGCCCAGGACCATTTCCGACAATAAAATGCTCTGCAAAGTTAACTAAAACAACTGCAAAATTTACCTGTAGCCTACAACGGACTCGAAAGCTACAGAGAGTAATAGCTTTGAGCTGTTAAAAGCAGAACAGACCTTAAAGGAAGGATTGTAAATGGTGGATATAATATTAACATGTAATTTGCAGTCCGGATTAGGGTGGAATGGCACAGGCAGACTGCCGGTCTAAAAACCGAGACCGTTTTGACTTCATTCCGTACACGCTGACAGGCAGCTGCTTCTATAAACGGCTTGTTTGTCTCCATGCTCAGTCTGGAAACAGTTAAATGTTTCTAATAACAGCGCGATTTGTAAGTGCATTCCGGTCACGGTATGTATATCAAATGCATATCGTCAAATAGTTCAATTAGTGCTGCTGTCAAATAAGGCTCATGTTTTTGTTAATTACGGCAAGTTACATCCAATATTATCGTTGCACCCGCTTGCTTTATTTTAGCTGCGTCACCTTAGCAGCTCCACTCCATCCAGCTGGCTCGCTGACATTCGGCAAATGTTCGTTGAAGAGACACTGATGTTTTAATGATAAAACCGCTTCATGCAGTGTTTTTAACGATTTAATGACCTCGGCTGAATTGTCAGGCACTGATAATAACTTAAACGAGGGGTTGTTCTAGTTCACGTTAATGCTACATATTTGCCATGCTATACATAAATGCTTTAATATCATTAATATAATATCGATAACGCGGTCTGGCCGCCTTTCAGCGCTGTAACACCGGCAACGGTAAATGGCAGTGAGCCCAGCTTTTATTTTGAAAAGAGCTTATTGAGGGGGCGTGGCATTACTTAGAAGCAATACCCCTGATTGGCTGACTACACGCGTGGATCGTAGTGACAAACTCTGCGGAAAGATAGTGCCAAAAAGATCTGTAGACTTGTGCAGAAGGATTCGTGAATGCCCTGTGATCTGCAAACACAGATTCAACACTTGCATGCTGAACTTTGCACAGAATGTGTAAGAATGTCTTTTTACAATGGTTGGAAAATACAAGTTAGACTGTGTTTGTTTGCAAATTGTGAGGAGGGCATTTGTAGATTTTTTTAATGGAAAACAGCGAAACAGTTGTGCCAAAATTCTGAAAACAAATGCAACACAATCTACAAACAAATAATGACCCTCATGCGCAGACAAATCACTTTGCATTCATTTAAATTCTGTTTGTCAAGTACAAGTCGATGATTTCTATTTGTGAATCATAAAGAGTTGGTTTGCGGATTTTAAATCTATTTGTAAATCGCATTTTATATTTGTATGTCATGAAGAGTCTGTTCGTGGATTTTTATATATTTGTAGATCTCGTTTTACATTTGCGGATCATGAGGAGTTTGTTTGCAGATTTGGAACCTATTTGCAGATTTGTTTCGTGTTTACAAATTGTAGTCTCTTCATTTTCAACGATTATGGCATTATTTTGTCACCAAAGCGAAACAATAGTGTCAGAATTCTGAAAACAAATGTGACACAATCTACAAATAGAAAATGATATTCATCTGCAAAGAAGTCACTTTACATTCATTCAAATTCTGGTTTTCAAGTACAAGTCACTGATTTCTTTTTGTAAATCATGCTTTATATTTGTGGATCACAAAGACGATTCGTAGATCTTGTTTTACATTTGCGGATCACAAGGACTGTGTTTGTGGATTTTTAATCTATTTGTAGATTGCGTTTTGTGTTTACAAGTTGTAATATCTATTTGTGACTTTTACTCTGTCCATTTTCAATAATATTGGCATCATATTACCCCCATAGAAATATGCAACATGTCATATTAAACAACACTACAATATAATTTTGTGTTTTTCTCATTCGTAGGAAGTTGTCGCCCTCTCTGAACTTGTTGCTCCTGGAACTCTGGTCAGATGTGTTGTATCTTCTTTAGAGTCCCCTGTAGATGGCCATCTTAGTCTTAAACTGTCAATCAACCCAAAAGAGATTAACAAGGGTTTGAGTGCGGGCGCTTTAAAACCTGGAATGGTGAGATCACATGCTTGGGATGGGTGTTTAAAAAAATGTGTGCAGTTATTAACAGGATTGGATGATATCATGAATAAAACTGCAATAGTTCAGAGCATTCATAAATATTGTGCATTTCATAACACAATCATTATTTTTACATTTATAAGTTTTGTCAAATCAAACCCTTTTAATATTTTAGACGCTGAGCGGTTGTGTGGAAAGCGTGGAAGATCACGGATTCCTGGTTGACATCGGGGTCAGTGGCACTAAAGCATTCCTGCCCAAAAAGAGCACGTCCTCGAAACAAGGTGAGAAATCCAGAATCGAAAATCGCATTGGCTAGCTCTCGTGAGTTTATGATGTTGAGTGTTTGTTCATCTCAGATCTCAAGGTGGGCCAGTACGTGTTGAGCCTGCTTGAGGAAGTGAAGAACGAAGGGCGAGTGGTGCGCCTGTCTCTGGATCCAAAGGCTCTCGGTAAGGCTATTGCTGGGACTCAGCATGGATGGACGCTGGACAGTCTCCTGCCTGGCCTGCTTATTCGAGTGCGCATAAAGAAGGTACGAAAAATCCCTCATCTCAATTTAAAGTGCATTTGCACATTTTATGAGACACTTAAATGCAGCTCTGATGTCCTCTCATGGTAGGTGACTCCTCATGGGCTTCTTGTGGAGTATTTGTCATCTTTCAGCGGAGTCGTTGATTTTTTGCATATTGATCAAGGCAAAGCAGCTAGCTACAAAGTGGGAGATGAGGTAAGAGATTTTAACCATGCATTGCAACACGGTTTTCCCTATTTCCCTCTTGTACTTTTTGAGCACATGGCTTTGGCCTGCAGTTTTATCTATGAAGTCTAATCTTCTCCGTTGCCCATTCCCAGGTCCTGGCAAGGGTTTTGTACATTGAGCCTTCCAATCGGCTCATCAGCCTTTCCCTGCGCAGCCATCTGCTGCCACCAGGGGGCATCGCACTGGATAACTTCAGCAGTGAGCGATTGGGTGAGGTTGTCGAGGGCTGTAAGATGACTGCCGTACACCATCACTCTGGGGCCCTGATGGAGATGCCCGACAATACAGTGGCCTTTGCGCACGTAAGCATACAATGCAAACATTGCTTTTGTTCAGTGTTTCATACAAATTGGTGAACACTTGAAAATTTGTTAAGATTTTTATGCGTGATTTTATCTCAAAGTGACATCAAAGTATCCATAATTGTGTTTCCTTGGAATCTAACCCATAAACCAATGACATTGGCATATGTAGTGACACCAACTAATACTAATGTGCTATTATTGTGACACTTTTCTTCAAAATTTCAATCTAGAAAAACCAAATGAAGGAGCCTAAAGAAGAATTCAACCCAAATCGTTTGCTGGCTAAGCCCAAACATACTCTGAGAATCACAGATTACAGCCCAATGGAACAAATGCACATGGTTTCACTACGCAAGTGAGGGTTTACATTTGACAAGTTATATGTTTAATATAACACAGAATTGTGGCCATCTAGCTGCTGCGTTCATTTTTTTTTTTTTTAAATAATAAATTTGTATTGTTTTGTAGGAGCACCATTGAAGTAACATTCTTCAGATACCAAGACATCAAAGTGGGGCAAATTGTTGAGGTGAGCAACAACACAAAACTTTAATGTAACAAAATACGATTTTTAAAACTTAATGTGTGACATGTTTGTGTGTTTCAGGGCACAGTTATTAGTTTGCAGAAATACGGCATGTTTGTGAGGATTACGGACCACATCAAGGGAATGATACCCTCGATTCACTTTGCCGACGTCACCCTAAAAAACCCAGAGAAAAAGTTTCACGAGGGCATGAAAGTCAAGTGCAGGGTTAGGCCTGTTTTTAGTCTTTATTATATAAAATGTGTAATGAATTAAGGTTCTCTGTCTATTTTAGGCTATTTGCTTTTGCTCTCTTAAAGCGACACTCCACTTTTTTTTTGAAAATATGCAAATTTTCCAGCTCACCTAGAGTTAAACATTTGATTTTCACCGTTTTGGAATCCATTCAGCTGATCTCCGTGTCTGAAGCATAGCTTAGCATAATTCATTGAATCTGATTAGACCATTAGCATCGCGCCAAAAAAAAAAAGAAATAAATAGTTTCGATATTTTTCCTATTTAAAACTTGACTCTTCCGTAGGTACATTGTGTACGAAGATTGACGAAAAATTGAAAGTTGCGATTTTCTATGCTAAAAGTGGTAGCGCCAGAGCCGGAGATCAGCTGAATGGATTCCAAAGCAGTAAAAATCAAATGTTTAACTCTAGGGGAGCTGGAAAATAAGTATATTTTCCAGAAAAGTGGAGTGCCCCTTTAAAAATAAATTTTTTGTGTCTTTTTTGTGTAATGATAATTATACTGGATAATAACTAATTGAATATAATTTATGTTTAGGTCTTAACTGTGGATGCAACTACTAAGCGACTGCACCTAACAAACAAAAAGGCCCTGGTGGAGTCCACGTTGCCCATCTTTAAAGCCTACTCTGACGCAAGGGTGGGCCGCGTCTCTCACGGCTGCATTGTGTGCGTGAAAAAGTTCGGCTGCATTGTGCGTTTTTACGGAGAAGTGAAGGGCTTGGTTCCTTTGAGGGAAATGTCCACAGAGCTTGTGGCTGATCCAGAAGAGCTTTTCTTTGTCGGTCAGGTCAGTGAGAAGATGCACAGTGGTTCTGATTTGCTAAACACATGCTAGTATATTAAAGGGCACTTTTTTGTCTGATTCAAAATTTTACATTTCCATTTGGTGTGTAAGTGTGTATTAGTATGTTAATAATATGCAAAACCCCAAAGGAAACAATGACGCGAGTTATCGTCTCCAACGTAAATCTCTTTTCATGGACTACAACAAACACACGGATTGTAGGCAACAGTTTACTTCCTGGGATTGTTGATGTAGACAAGACCGACATTATCATAATTCCCACTTCGGACTCACGGCCTGTAAGTGAACTCCAGTTAGCATTGCTTTGTGAGTGAATCTTTCAAACATGGTAAGAAGCGGCACATTTCCGGCTGACGTCAGAGGTATTCAGGCCAATCACAATGTACAGATTAGCTGGCCAATCAGGGACACAGAGCTTTTCAAATCAACGAGTTTTGTACAAAATCAATGCGTTTAAGGAAAGCAGTATATCTTGAGATTTCACACACCGATCAATCTGTGCAGCGCAACATGCGGAAGTAGTATTGTAGTGTCTGGCACACCACTGTTGTTTTTATATAAAGGCTTTCTGTTTCTAAAGTTATAAAACTTTATTTCATTTCATCATCCATTAACATGATTTGTGAGTCCCGTCGGACTGATTTCCAATCAGCAGTGGAGGTAAAAGACTACAACTCCCATCATTTCACGCTCCATTATAGTGTATGGCGACCTCTAGTGACGAAAATGACACATTGTGCCTTTAAATTTTTTCCTCTCTCACACATTTTTGTCATTCGGCTGAATATGTTTAGTTCACAGTAACTAATGCTATTGATGTTTTTCTTGCAGGTCGTCCAAGCCAAAGTTTTAAATTGTGATGTAGCAAACGAGAAACTGCTCTTATCCTTCAAGGCCGTAACTGAGGGCGATGTAAAGGAGGCACAGACGGCACAGTTTGATTTTGAAGTTGGAAAGGTAATTTTTTATTGCAAATTCTTTAAATGATTCCATTCTTTTAGTTTTTGCAACTTCATTGTTGTTTTCCCTTTAGACGGTTGATGTAAGAGTGCGCCACAAAGTCCTGGATGGCCTCGAGGTCTCCATTCTACCCGAAGGGACGCCGGCTTTTCTACCCACGGTGCATCTCTCTGATCACGTGACCAACTGCATGAATTTGTGGGAAGCGCTGGAGGAGGGGGACGACATCTCCAATGCAGTGTGCCTCAACAAGTCAAAAAAGGGCGTTGTATCCTCCCAGAACCTGTGTTAAGGAGTTACTTGTTTGTGTTTTTTGTATTTTCCTTGATGGGCTTCAGATCTCTAACAACAAACGTTCAGTTCTCCTTAACCTATAAAATTATTCAGACCCTTACCAAGAAACCTTCAATAAAGGCCTGTCTCGAGGATGGAGGCCTTCCTAAAGTGTTCTCAGAGCTGCATGTGGGGATGCAGATGGTGGGTTGGGTGAAGAACGTCATGACTTACGGAGTCTTCATCAGCTTTCCTCACGGTCTCTTCGGCCTCGCCCCCAAAGCTGTACGTCGATTTTATGTGTTGCTTGATCGATCGTAAATCAACGCAAAGCTTTTTGAAAGCATTCTGCACGGTGCCGTTGTAAAATTGATGTTTTTTATCTCACAGGCTATGGGTGAGCATTTTATCAAGGACACCTCTGAAATCTACGCCATTGGGCAGACGGTGGTCGCTAAGGTGACAAATCTGGATGAGGAGAAGAAAAGGTTTCTGGTCAGTCTTAAAGTGTCAGAATTAATCCCTGAAGATGACGCCCAAGACAGGCTGATCCAGGGCCAGAAGGAAAGGAGGGCCATAGCTGAGATGGTGACAGGCAGAGGTTTGACATTCACACTTTTGTAGGGAATTGCATATGGATGATCCCATTAAAATGAAACGCACTCAATAAATGTATTGCCCATTATAAGATGTGTGTCTCTTCAAGGTGAATCTGACCTCCTTCAGCAGCTTGCATCTGTGTCAGTCGGAGATAAAATAAAGATGGTTGTGGAAGATACCAGAGAGGACGGCTCGGTCACACTGACCTCAGATCAGCTCAGTGAGGCCACCGTATTGGCACCAAAATATCACACGACAGGTGAGGATCCTGAACTGAATTAACAGTATAAAGGTCATGGGTTTGATTCTAAGGAAACACACGTACTGCTAAAAATGTAAACCTTGAATGCCCTTAAGGTGCTTTCGATAAAATTATCCGCATAATTATCCGCTTAAATCTGAAGTAAGTGTAGAAAGTTGGTGAACCACCATCTTTTTAAAATCTGTTCACATTTGTGTTTGTGTTTTTAGGAGTGAATGTGACTCCAGGTTTCAAGCTGACAGCTGTTGTGCTTCACATCAACCCTTTAAAATCTCAGGTCATTGTGTCGCTGTTGCCAAAGTTGACCGCAAAGAGAAAAACTGTAAGTACAACTCAGCTTTTAATATATAAAAAGTACATATGTGAAGTTTTAGCTCAAAATATCATATGGATAATTTATTATAGCGTGTTAAAATTAGAGCTGGCAAAAGATTAATCATGATTAATCGCATACAAAATAAAAGTTTGTGTTTGCATAATATATTTGTGTGTTGTGTGTAATTATTATGTATATATGAATACACACACGTATACATCGCCGCTTGAACGAATAAAAAATTCATGTATATATTTTTTATATATAATATCAATTATATCAAAATCTAAATAAATATATATATACTAGCCCTGGGCATAGATTAATCTAGATTTATCTCATACAAAATAAAAGTAATTTTTTGCATAACATATGAGTTTGTGGTGTGTGTAACTATTATGTATATATAAATACACACACATTCATGTATGTATTTAAGAAACGTTTACATGTGTGTGTATATATTAAAATTATATTTTTATATATTCTATATTATATGTCAATAAAAAACTATATAAATAAAAAAATTCTTAAATGTGTGTATATATATGTATGTGCGTGTGTTTAAATATACATAATATTTACACACATCATAAACTCATATATTATGCAAATAATAATTACTTTTATTTTGTATGAGATTAATCTAGATTTATCTATGCCAAGCCCTAATATATACATGTAAATGTTTCTAAAATACATGCATCCATATGTGTTTATTTATATATACGAAATAATTACACACAGTGCACACACATATATTATGCAAACACAAACTTTTATTATGTATGGAATTAATCGTGATTAATTCTTTTGACACCCCTAGTTAAAATTGCCACTTTGTAGGTATAAGCAAAAATGTGCTGTTTTTGGGTGTGTCCTTTTAAATGCAAATGAGTTGATATCTGCACTTAATGGCAGTGCCGTTGTTGGATAGTGCAGATTAAGGGGTGGTATTATCCCTTTCTGACATCACAAGGGGAACCAAATTTCAATTACCTATTTTTTCACATGCTTGCAGAAAATGGTTTACCAAAACTAAGTTTCTAGGTTAATAGAAGCACTGAGGACCCAATTATAGCACTTTTCAGATTTTCGTGATGTGTCCCCTTTAATATTTTTTTTTCTAAACGTGTTTTGATTTTGTTGTCTTTGTTCAGCTGCGTCAAGGTTCAGAGCTGGCTGCCACAATCCAGTACATTGACGAAGACTTCGCCGTCATCTCATTGGATGATACCGGTCACCTGACCGTCATCCCCACCAAGACTCACTTAAACGACTTCATCAACTTGGAATCAAAGAAGTACTCAGTCGGTTTCGGTCTAAATGTGACCGTGGAGGACCCGGGCTGTGAGGAGTTGGGAGGGCTTCCTCTCGTAGTGTGCAAAGGCCAGGACGAGCACGCCAAATCAAAGGGCAAAGGCTCAGCACAAGCCCACAGTCTTGGGGCGGTGGTGACTGCTAAAGTCACAAAGGTGAAACCCCTGGCTGTACTCGTGACGTTGCCGACAGGGATCACAGGAAGCATCCACGTGTCCGAGATAGAGGAGTCGCCTTCGGTCGGCAGCTTTCCCACATCATCCCTGAGGGTCGGGACGGAGGTCCAAGCCAGGGTGATTGGAGGACACGCAGTTCGCGGTCACAGGTATAATGCTACGTTGTCATTTGCAACATTTATGACTTTAATGTTGTCGTGAAAAAAGTAAGAAAAATATGAATGCATGATTTAGTGATGTAACTCCGTTTGAGGTGTGTAGTCTTCAAAACACTAATTTTAAATAGTTATATAAACATGTTTGCTTTCTCAACAGGTTTCTGCCGGTGACTCATTCCAGTTTTAAGTCCGCCCTCCCTGAACTTACACTTTTGCCAAGGTACATGTTTGTTCATACAACCTCTCTCTTTACATAAAAGGAATATGCTTGGTATTGCCCACATATTCATGTTGATAAAGAAACAATAAGGGAATGAGTTTGGGTTTAAAGTTACTCCTCGAGAGGTGGAAAGTAAATTGAAATATTTTGGAGAAATGTCCTCAAACTTGCCATCTTTTTCAGTAAACTAAAAAACACTGGCACACAGACCGCGGACAAAGTGAAAAACTACAAACCAGGCGATGAGATCATATGCTTTCCTTCAAAGGTAACTGATATAATCATAAAAGGCGAAATAATAATCGTTCTGCAAAAGCGGTTTAACTAACTGGTGCTTTGTTTTTTTTAGTACAACACACAATTGAAATGCTTGGAAGTTCAAGTCAAACCCAACATTCTGGGGACAGTTGAGCTGTTGGCTATGATTAGCAAACCTGGGGTGAGTCTTCTGCTAATCCTGCATGTACTCTGTATGTGCTTGTCGTGGAATTTTAGCCGCATCAAATAATACTCACTAAGAGTCAAAGTCAAGGATCACACAGACACACTGTCGACAGAATTTTCTTTGTCTGAATTTTATATATTCTGCAGAATAGGGTCTCACCCCCGTGGTGCTAGAAGTTTTAAAACCTAAGAGCCCCATTTACAAGGTTGAGCACATATTTATAGTAAGATACTGAAAAACACAGTCATCCCATCTCCGCCCATGATCCAAAGATTTCATCATAGTTCCAGCGTCACTTAGAAAATAAACCTTCAATTTATCAATGACTAAGAAACATATCAGTTGAAGCACATCTTGTCAAATAGAAGAAATTATTTTGTTCTCAGTGAAGCTCTACCGTTTACTGAGTTTTTCCACTTGTTCATCATTTGTTACTTATGTCATTCACTAGCCCCCCTTTATCTTATCTGGTAGGACTTTGCATAATGTTCTAGTCTTTGGACATTTTACTACTGAACAGATGGAAAGAACAGAAATCTTTCACTAGAACAGAAGAACAGGATTTTCCATTTAACAATTATAAGTTCATAAACTATAATTAAAAATAAAATAAAAAAATCTTCCACTACACTCCTCCCTTTTTATGATTTATTCATAACTTCATGACTCTCATCGTTGCATAGGGTCTTTTGAATTGTACTGAAGGTGTTGAGCACAGTTAGAGTTGGGGTCGTGCGCCCTTGATGATTCCTTTGGATTTGTGGTGAAGAAGTTGAGCACAGTTATAGTTGGGGTCGTGTGCCCTTGATGATTAATTCCCTCTGAAGATTCGGGTATGGTAGCACCACACCATGCAGTCGGTTAGTCATCCTCCCTTTGGATCACCCCTTGAATTCCAGCACCAACCCTTCGGCAATGGGCAGCGTGCACCCATGTGGCACGCTCTGCGATCTTTACGGCGGTATGAGTTGTCAGCAGAACCTGATAGGGCCCATCCTACCATCAGGCTTTCCAGGATTTCCTCCTGAGGTTCTTTACCACCACGTAATCCCCTGGTTTGATGTTGTGTAATGGTTCTTCTACTGGACGGGGTAGGGCTGCTTTAACCTGCTTTGGAGATATTTTGAAATACAGAGGACATAGAAATACAATACTGCAACATGTCATTTTCATTTTGAAGAGTATCGCCTGTCACCGTGGTCCCCATGTGTCAACCTAGGAAAATGGGAATAAAATGTTTAGGTAAGCAAGGTTTTTGATTTGGACCCATCCAAATCCCTTCAGGAGTTTTGGTTGCTCCACACGATTTCCATAGAGCTATTTCTGTTGGAAGAGAAAATGTTTGCATGCTTATTAATGACTCCTGTGGTGTTTCAGCTTCCTTTTCCTGGGAAATCTGTGTAAGAGAAAAGTCTATGTTAGTAGAAATGAGAGATGCTTCTTTTGCAGCCGCGTCCTTGCGTGCATTGCCTCTGGATACCACGTCCTGTTCCTTGGTGTGTGCTGATAACTGCTCTGAGAACTGTATGCTATCTGCCAATGGTTCCCAATCAACAGCCTCGCTGCAGGCCTTTGCAAATTCACCTGCATTTCTAACGGCTGACTAGTATTTTTTGCAATGGAGATGTGGGGTACTGAATTGTCAAAATCAAAAATTTGTTCCTGCTTTCCTGTCAACTGAACGAGTGCCACACACCATGAGTCATTCCAGCATATATGGGTTAAAGTCAAAACCCTCTGTCTTTACAGAAAACCATCTCTCTTGCCACTCTCTTTCTGTTATGTCAACAACATGAGCTTGTGCAATGCATGTTTTCAGCTGGAATGACCTCGCTGGCTTGTGGCAATCTTATCTTCCCTTCAGCATGCAACTCTTCATTCAGAAAGGCCCATTCATACACATTTAACAGAGACACACACATAGACAACATTCTGGGATCCCAACAAGAAATATTCAGGCCTTGGTTGTTACATAAGATGCTAGCATTCATTTTACACATCAAATCCCTCCCCATGAGGTTTACCGGACACGCGTCAGATACAAGGAACATATGCATAAACTCATTACCGTCATGCATACAACAGAGTGGAGCAGTAAATTCTTCCCTCACTATATGCCCCGTAGCACTCATAGATGAGTTAAACTGCCCACTCAAGGTGACAAATGGGAATTCATCTTTGCGTATGACAGAGTGAGTTGCATCCAGAGTCTACCATAAACAACAATACCTGTCCCTCAAACATTATTTCTTCGAGAGGCAGTTTAGAGTATGCCTCTCGTTCAACATCAAGCAAAGCAAGTTCTTCATTGCATAGAGCGTTTCTTTCCCTTTCACACACATCAGAAAAAACAGAATTAGCAAGCAGATAATATGGCATTTGAACCGCAGAAAAAACAAGATTGGACTTACCCGCCTCCGTACGATGCTCCCCTTCCCCCTCCTGGCTTCAGTCGCCCCTTTCTTTACACACCGGCAGGTTTCCCGTGTTCCCTTGGGATTCCGGTGTCCCTTTAGTTTTCAGGAAATGGAAACATTGGTTTTTCAAATGTCCTTTCTGTCTGCAAAACCAGCAAACATTTTCTTTCGGATCTCCTCTTCTCTCATTCTCTCTGCTGCCCGTTCTCTCGGGAGCGTTGTCCTTGCGAAGAGAAATTGCGTTATGTTGTGGCTGTGCCCATTCTCCTATCTTGGCAAAAGCTGAAGATAGCTGTTTCTCTGGTGAACGGCTTCTCTGCTGTTTCCTTAGGCCTTGCCTCCCGTTCCGTCTTTATCTGAACATCATCTTTGTCCTCTTCAAAAGTGCTGTCAAGGATGTGGATGATCTCTGATTCTGGTCCACGTGGCAGTTCTTGCATCGGCGGTGGCGGGGGTGCAGAAGGTGGTGCTTGTCGTGCTGGCTGTTGTATCTGTGCGATTTGTTGAGCTGGTTGTTGTATCTGTGCGATTTGTTGAGCAGGTGGTGGTGGAGGGCGACGTTGTGGAGGGGGTTGGAGGTCATCGTCCAGAAGCGGTACCCTTGTGAATTGGAAATGTACCCCAGGTGGGGTACGTGCAGGTGCATAGGGAGGAGGGAAAAAAAAAGAAAGTTAGGTTCATCATGTAATGAATCTGATGTAGGAAAAACATTTGCTTAATGTTTAGCTCTGACTTAGTCTGAGTCAGTTCGTCCTTGGTCTTTATCTTACTCTGTGCTCTCATTTCTCTGCCATCCGCAATGATTTTTCCCTTAATAAAATGAGTGCTTTTACACTCAGTGTTCCTTTAGGAGGAAAATCATACCTTTTCTCCCAGATTTTACGCTTTCCAACGCCCCCGTGCCCTTTGATTTGATCACTCGAGCATACACGCCATTTTCCAGATCCATTGACTTTGTACTCCCTTTCGAATTACCCTGACCCATGGTCACGAACGAAATAACGCTTACCGTATTATCTATTCAGATGCCACCACAACGGTTCTTTTCCAGATTCCGTCAGCCTTGACTTCAGAACTGGTTGAGACTCTCCCTTCCCTTAGGCCTGGGGTACGGAGCCCGAGACCTCTTGTCTCAGGGGTGATCAGTCAGTCTCTCCCAAACCTGGAGTCTACAGCTGTGGAATCCGCATCCTCGTCGCCATTATTGTCGTGGAATTTTAGCCGCATCAAATAATACTCACTAAGAGTCAAAGTCCAGGATCACACAGACACACTGTCGACAGAATTTTCTTTGTCTGAATTTTATATATTCTGCAGAATAGGCTCTCACCCCCGTGGTGCTAGAAGTTTAAAAACCTAAGAGCCCCATTTACAAGGTTGAGCACATATTTATAGTAAGATACTGAAAAACACAGTCATCCCATCTCCGCCCATGATCCAAAGATTTCATCATAGTTCCAGCGTCACTTAGAAAATAAACCTTCAATTTATCAATGACTAAGAAACATATCAGTTGAAGCACATCTTGTCAAATAGAAGAAATTATTTTGTTCTCAGTGAAGCTCTACCGTTTACTGAGTTTTTCCACTTGTTCATCATTTGTTACTTATGTCATTCACTAGCCCCCCTTTATCTTATCTGGTAGGACTTTGCATAATGTTCTAGTCTTTGGACATTTTACTACTGAACAGATGGAAAGAACAGAAATCTTTCACTAGAACAGAAGAACAGGATTTTCCATTTAACAATTATAAGTTCATAAACTATAATTAAAAATAAAATAAAAAAATCTTCCACTACATGCTATCAAGTTTTATTCTCAGGGATCCAAACCGTTATGTTGCACCAACGTTTCTAACACAGTTAAGCACAGTTTATACTGCTGTGTCAAGGTTATGGCGTCACAAACCCTGGGTCGCGAAATTAAAAACTGGGTCGCCAGAAAGATTAAAAAAAATGTTACTAAAATAATGTATTCAATTTTATTATAAAAACTATAATAATTACAACACACTTGAATAAAAGCACAGTAAAAAATATCTTTTAAATACACAAAAGAAAAAATACTCCACCACTGTGTCACATGACCCATGTGCATGCGCAGCTTACTGTATTAAATTGCGCGTGATGGGACACAGCCATTTTTTAAATGATGCAAGGGGAAATAAAAACTCCTAAATAAAAATAAAAATGTGTTTGGTCTGATTTATTTATATATATATATATATATATATATATATATATACTTTGTGTTTGCTGCGCTTATTTGTTTAACTTGGCGTTATTACATTATGCACTTTCGGTTGCCATTGAGACTAAAGGATGCAGAATCATTATCGTGTTTTGGTGATTGTTATTGCCGTTTTAATCTAACGTTACTTGTCCCTGATAAGCGGACAAGTGTTGATGTCGAGCCCTGCAACGTGTTTTTAGACTTCTTCAGTAGGCTAGGTCCAATCTTTACGACTCCTCCGTTTTTTTCCATTATCATAATTAATGATTTTATGAATTGCAGTGAGGTTGATCTCATTTGTGCCCCCTGAAAAAATGAAATGCCCGTCCGTGAATTTGTGTCTGGCATCGGGTCTGCTCATTAGGTAATTTATATATACACACATACAGATGCACGCGTGCACGTTTCACCGGGATCACTCCACTCTGATGGCTTTCGGCCCCGCCCTGCTTTATGCTACTAAGAGGGGGGGTAGAGTGTGGGTCGCATAATTTTTATTTAAATTAGGGTCGCTCCTAAAAAAGTTTGAAAACCACTGACCAAGACAAAACTCCGCCTCCCGTGTCATTCTACACAGACCGCAAGCGTAGTGATTGGTCTGCAAGAACCCCTTCCTTAGGTCCAAAAAGTTGGTGATTTATAGCGTAACATGCTTTTCCGCTTCGAACGGTAAAAAATAAAAACAACAATGGATGTTGAGGAGCGATATTTTACAACTTAACAAAAGTCATCCGCCATCACTGCTGGTACTCCTAAAAACAACGTACACAACAAACCTTTGCTGCTTCGGCTTTTGGCTTGATTTTTTAGGTTACACAAGTAACATCCCCAGCCGATGTCTGCCCAGTGACCACCGACCGATTCCCTTTAATTTAAATCTCCGGGTCTGGCGCTAGCACTTTTAGCATAGCTTAGCATAATCCATTGAATCTGATTAGACCATTAGCATCGCACTCAAAAATAAGCAAAGAGTTTCGATATTTTTCCTATTTAAAACTTGACTTGACTCTTCTGTGGTAACATCGTGTACTAAGACTGACTGAAAATTGATATATGGCTAGGACTCTCATTCTGGTGTAATAATCAAGGACTTTGCTGCCGTAACATGGCTGCAGCAGGCGCAATGACATTACACAATGCCCGAAAATAGTCCCCTGCAATTGAAAGTAACCAAGGGGAATATTTTTGGGAGCTGCATAATATCATTGCGTCTGCTGCACACATTGAAAAAAATCACAACTTTTAATTTTCTGTCGGTCTTAGTACACGATGTAACTACAGAAGAGTCAAGTTTTAAATAGGTAAAATATCGAAACTCTTTGGTCATGTTTGAGCGCAATGCCAATGGTCTAATCAGATTCAATGGATTGTGCTAAGCTATGCTGAAGTGGTAGCGCCAGACCTGAAAATCAGATGGATGGATTCCAAAATCGTAAAAATCAAATGTTAACTCTAGAGGCGCTGGAAAATAAGCATATTTCCAAAAAAATTCAAGTGTCCCTTTAAATATATAGTATTTTTCTACCGGATTGCCGAACTCTGCCCAGTGACAACCATCCACTTCCTTTAACTTTTAATTTAAATTCAAACTAAATTTCACCACACAACAGTAACCAAAAATTTCACTGCATCTTGCATGTATCATGGCAAGTTGTCAAATGCATTTTTCGTCACGAGACCCACAAGAACCAATAAGATTTGAGATTATATTTTGAGAGAATTTGGGTGAACTGTTCCTTTAAATGCATGTCTGCTGTATAAGTTGAAAAATCTCAACTTTTAATTTGTTCTTACAGCAAGCTAAACACCCACAGAAGCTCTTTAAACCTGGAGAAGCCGTTTCAGCAAAGGTGGTTGGAATTAACCCCCACAGGAGCGGTCAGCTTTCCCTGTCACTCACAGGTAACCCATACACATTTATCATATTAAGTATAAATAATGGATGTTTTCTCTGGCTCTGTCTTTTAAATCATTGAGATCGTTGGTGGCGCTCATGCCACCGTGACGCACATCCGACCCTCCCTCGGGTGTCTTTAGCATTTCCTGTATGTGTTTGGTTACTGTAGGGACCTACAAGCTGGAGCAAGGATCGGTCGTCATGGGGATGGTTTGGAAAGTCGAGCATCACAAGGGACTGTTTGTCAAACTTCCGTTTGGGAATTCGGGGTTTGCGTCTTTGACGGATCTCTCTGACGCATACGCAGACAACCCGCTGGAGGCTTACAAAGAGGGACAAGTTATCCGGTGAGTCAAAACATGACCTAGTTAAGATGATTTATACATATGTGACCCTGTCTGTGAAATCTAGGCTGAAGACTGATCATCTAATTATGAGATGGCGAGCATCAAAGTTTGATTTCAAATCGATTTCAATCTTTGACACTCAGTTAATATGTAAATATATCAAGGTTGTGTCATCATAGGTTTTTGTCTAAGTTGAATATGTTTGTGTTTGTTTTGTTCAGGTGCTATATGATCGGGGAAGAAAAGGGACATTTCGATGTTTCACTACGTCCTTCTAGGTAACAAAATAAGATGAAATCTTACAAATGTTAATCGCTCAATCATTTTCTTGTATTGCATTAGAGTTGATGCCATTTTCTAGGTTCATTTACGGATTGATCAGTCCATATTTTACCCAACCACCGTTTGAAACAACCCAATATTTTTTTGCAGAGTAAATAAGGACCAGCAAATAAATGTTAAAGACCCAGAAATTGATTCTGTTGCTGACATACAAGAGGGCCAGATTATCAGAGGATATGTGAAAACCGTTGGGGATGAAGGCATATTTGTGAGGTAAAATAACACTACTTGGTCATTTTGTATAATGTTGTTTTAGTTTCCAAGTATTATATATTTTATTTTTTGTTTTAAAGGTTATCCAGGACCCTTGACGGAAGAGTACAGTTCCAACACGCTACAAAATACTTCATGAACGATCCTAAAATGATTTCCGAATACATTACCCAGAATGCTTTGATATCCGCCAAGGTTCTCAGGTACGCGTAGTGCAAATGTAAATATGTTTATATAATAGGGCTGCATGATATTTAAGGAAAATGTTATATGCATTTGCTTGTTAAATATTGCGATTTATGTTACAATAATGCTTTTAGTTTGTAAAAACGATATTACAATTAGGTTGTATTAGTAAACATTACTAAATGCATAAACAAACAATATAGTTCTACAACACTTCTAGTCATTCTGGTTAATGTTAGTTTGTGTCAAATCAGTATAATTATTTATGTTAATTACAATGTTTGATTAAAATAGATTATTAGTAAATGCCAAAATTAACATGAATTGAGATTAATAAATTCTGTAAAAGTATTGTTTGTTGATATTTCATGTTAGGTAATGCATTAAAGGGACACTCCACTTTTTTGAAAAATGCTCATTTTTCCATCTCCCCTAGAGTTAAACATTTAATTTTTACCGTTTGGGGATCCGTTACCATTTTGGAATCCATCTCCGGGTTATGTTACCACTTTTAGCATGGCTTAGCATAACCATTGAATCTGATTAGACCATTAGCATTGCGCATAAAAAAACCCCAAAGAGTTTGGATATTTTTCCTTTTTAAAACTTGACTCTTCTGTAGTTACATCTTGTACTAAGTCCGAAGGAAAATTACAAGTTTCGCTCTTTTAGGCAGATATTACTAGGAATTATGTTTTATACTGGAAAAGAAGTTACTCTGGTTTATGTGTGGTCTTGTAATTAGTATGCCATCATAAATACTGCAAATAAATGCATTTATAAATACTATAAATCTATGTAACACTGCATAGTACTGTAAAAATATAAAAAACTGGAATTAGGGCTGTCACAATGATTAAATAATCGTCTCATCGCAATTGTTTGACTCCATTGCGATGATTTCAGATCACCACAATGATTGCACATCTCTCTAAAAAACACAAGGGGGAGCTGCAGCACCTGTACAAATGGGACAGTATCAGATTACTTTTAAATTTGTGTTATGTGTATTAATATTTACTACCAGATAAACCTTGCAAAATATTTCATTTAAATAATCACAACAATGTGTGAAAATTATTTCATGAACAAACAAAAAAATGTATGAGGATTAAATGTCAAAGCCCTAAAACATGCAATTAATCGTCAAAGCCCTTAAACAGGCAATTAATCGCCATAACCGTCACAAATTATTAGACAATCAACTGTCAACCAAATTTTATAATCGTGACAGCCCTAACTGGAATCTTTATTTTCTTTGGTACATTTTCTAATTTTCTCGAAATGAAATGCATATTTCTGCTATATGACTGAAGCTTCCTGTTTCTGTCTGATTCAGTGTGAACACAGAGAACGTCCACGTACTCCTCTCACTTCTCACAGAGGACACTGGGAAACCAGATATTCTCCCAGAATCCCTTGAGCTGCCACTGCGTCTGATGGGGGAGGAGAAGGAAAAACACGACAAAAAAACAGTCAAGAGGAAGCGCACTTCCTCTGAGAGCCAGGTGTGTGTGTACTTTTGTGCCTGTGTTGTTAGTTAAAGGGACATATTATGCAAAATCCACTTTTCATAAATGTGTGTTAACAGTTAACCACCCTACAACTAAAAAAAATCTTTTTAATCCCCATTAAACCAAAGCAGTCTCATAAGACATGCTCTTTTGATTCTCTTATCAATGTGATGTCACACTAACAAAACCCCGCCCACAGTCACTGACTGACTGGTTAATTTTACCCAAAAACTTTTTTAAATGTGTTTGTTAGCCCGTTGTAGCTTAAATGCGCTGAATATACTATTGTCCCAGACTGAATTCACAGGAATCAAATCTATTTTTAACCATTTGCATTTAAAGGTAGACGCATTAAAGCAGCACTTTTTGGCTCCCGTCCAAATAGGGGCATTTCGGACATGCTAAACAAATGTTCTGTGTCGTATTTTGAGCCAAAACACCGGAGACTTATACTACATCTTGTAAAAATGGGCATAATATTTGCCCTTTGAGTTAAACGATGATCGAGCATTCTTTTTAATTGTTCTTAATGTCCCCCTCTATATTCAGTCGGTCCCATAAATGGAGATCTTGAAGTCCCCATGTTATCAAAATTTTTTTTTTTTTGCTTTTAGTATTACCGGAAGTATGTTGAACACAGAGGAAGTTATTTTGAAGTATGTTTTTAACAAAACAACCAAGTTCAGATCTGCGGCACCATTCATCTCCATAGTAGGAAAAATATTATGAAAGTGAATGGTGCCCCAGATCTGCTTTCATGAAGATGGTACTAAACTTGCGGTTTCATTCCACAGCAACAAGATAAAGATAAAGATGGACAAAAGGTAAAAAAGAAAAAGGTTTGTGTGGTGGAAAGTGTGGAAGAGACCACCACTGTGAAAAAGAAGGGGAAAAAGAAGAAAAGGAAAGGGAAGACGGACGACAGTGACAGCGGCGTCGAGGTGTTCTTCAGAGAAGATGACGAAACCGAGTCCAGTAAACCGTGTGAGGAGGTAAAGTTAATTTCGTCTTTTTTTAGACCTTGCACACGCGTGTGTTGTATCACGTGTGTCATGGCTTTTCCTCTGCTGGTTGTTTAGAAACAGAAGAGACCTGACTGCAAGGAACGGCTGAAGGGATTATCTGGTTTCTCCTGGGACTCCACGTTGAGCTCTTTAACACCTGCAGCCGTGGGAGACCATGCCCAGGGGTCCAGTGATGATGAGCAAGAAGACCAAAGCAAGGTGAGCTCACACACAAACTTGCTTTAAATTAAAAAGCTGATTTTAATACTTATTTTATTACTTTTAACTCTATGTGCAATGGTTGTAGGTTTGAATCCCAGCGAACACACATTTGGATAAGTGTCTGCTAAATCCAAACTCCTAGATTGATATTCACTAGGACGTGTTTTTATAACTGTATGTGCTGTAGTTACATCCCTGAATTGTGATTGGATGATTAGCTGTTGTCTTTAAAACGACCATTTTAAAGGAATAGTTCGGCCAAAAATGATATTAAACCCATGATTTACTCACCCCAAAGCCATCTTAGATGCATATGTCCATCATAATTTTTTTAGACAAACACATTTTCAGTTATTTTAGGAAATGTCTTATATCTTCCAGCTGCTAAACAGTTAAGTTACGACTTCCTTTATGTCCAAATGTGCATATATCCTTGCCCAAAGAAATCCAAATGGCTCCAGGATGATAAACAAAGGTTTTCTGAGGGTAATCCGCGTGGTGGTGTTGTAGAAATATCCATATTTAAAACTTTATAAACGAAAATAACTAGCTTCCGGTAGCGCCGCCATCTTAGACTCCTTTGTATTCAGGAGAGAGTAGTTGGGGGCGTGCACACCAAAGCTTTTACGCCCACGGCCAGCACATGTTTTCAATTGTTTCCAATGTAAGCTCAGTGTTTTTTAAATAAGCTAGCAGCTAGGGGTTTTTTTTTCGCGCTGAAAGCCAGCGCTCAGCAGTTTTTGCGCATTAAGCTCTGAGCCCCGAAAGTTGAAAGAGATTCAACTTTGGGTGAAATGCTACGCTCGCTAATGTCAGTTCTCACACGCCTGTCCAATCGGGGCGGGACAAGTATCACAACAACCAACCGACTCACAGCTCAAGTATCATAGCTACCAAAGCGCTCAACTGAAGAAAGCTGGTGCTAAGCTGAAAAAACAGCTGGCATTCGGCGTCCTCCAGGCGTTTTCAGCAGTGTAAAAAAGCTTTGATGTGTCTTGCCCCTTAGCCTAGTGTACGCACTTCACTTAGTGACGTATGACAAATTCGGAGGGCGGGGGCACAGGGAAACAGCAGAGAAACCTCTGTAAGCTGCGTACGCTCTTATCTTGAATGCGGACGCGACTAAGATATCTGCGTTACCGGAAGCGAGTTATTTTCGTTTATAAAGTTTTAAAGGTGACATAGAATGATTGAACGTGGTATTTATCCTTGTTCTGTGATGTGACATGTGACAAAAAAATGTTTGTTTGGGTCTGTAATCCCTTAGAAGCTTCCTAAAAACCTCTCTCAGATAGCTCTATTAGGGTGGGGGATTTTAAACAAGTGGTTTTGCACCTATTTGGCTCCCCCTACTGGCTTAACTTGCAATCTCATTACTGATTGGCTGACTTTGCTTCCATTTAAAAAAAATTAAGCCAATATTTTAAAGTGTGGGGGGGTAGTGAGATGCCTGTGATGTCATAAGCATCAGTTTTTCACATTGGGCCGTTTTCAGGCTGAAATTTCTTAAAGAGGAATTTCTATGAGACTGAGATGTTTAGCATGTTTAGCACTTTTTGTATGTTCGTGAATGCGGGTAGACTATTAATATTTAACAAAGACAAGGTAAAAATGGTTTTTCATTCTCTGTCCCCTTTAAATGTGGATATTACTACAACAAAATTGCACGGATTACCCTCAGAAGGCTTTTGTTTATCATCGTGGACTCGTTTGGATTTATTTTGTGAATGATAGATGCACATTTTTTGGACTTGAAGGACGTAGACCCCATAACTTATGATTAACTGAAAGATCTAAAACATTTTCTAAAATAACTGAAAATGTGTTCGTCATATGCATCTCGGCTTCGGGGTGAGTAAATCATGGGTTTAATTTCATTTTTGGCCGAACTATCCCTTTAATGTGCCAGTGTTGCTTAGCAACCATGACTTTATTCATATTGCTACTAATAATAAATCAGACATTTTATTAAACATGGACTGTTTTTGTCACATTCCTCTTGCTCATGTTGGTCCTAGAACCCTCTTTACCCATGGTAAAATCCTCATAACGCACACTTTTATAATTTATATATAACACTGTTATAATTAATATAATGTTTTTGTTATAATTAACTCATCCAATCAAAAGCAGGAGTTGTAACTCTTCTCTCTTTCTCTTTAGACCGTGAAGAAGTCCCGTAAAGAACTTCTGCAGGAGCAGCAGACCGCGGAGCAGCAACTCGGCAAGCTGGAGGCGGAGCTTATGGATCCGTCGGCACGGCCGGACAGCGCGGCTGCGTTTGAGCGCGTGCTCCTTTCATCCCCAGACAGCTCGCTCCTCTGGCTGCAGTACATGGCTTTTCATCTGCAGGCCACGCAGATCGAGCAGGCACGAGCCGTGGCGGAGAGAGCCCTTAAAACAATCTCCTTCAGGTATAAAAGGAGACTGGGATCGTACAGCTTTATCATACCGCTTTCCAGTATTGTACAAGTCATACGGACTGCTGTAGTATATTAAATTGATGTTTGTACTTAATATAATATAATATGCATGCATATAATAGAAGGTTCATTGCTGGCTCCAGGTCTCAGTCAGTGAATTATTTTTGTGTTTGTGCGTGCATGCATTTTAATTCAATTTGAGTTTCAAATTCAATTAGAATTTGTTCCACTAATTGAAATAAATGATTGTTTATGTAGAGAGGAGCAGGAGAAGCTGAACATATGGGTGGCTATGCTGAATCTGGAGAACATGTACGGCACAGAGGAGAGTTTGCAGAAGGTTTTCGAACGGGCCATTCAGTACTGCGAACCCCTGCCGGTGTACCAACAGCTGGCCGACATTTATGCCAATTCGAACAAGATCAAAGTGAGAATTATCTCTATTGAGTACTCGTACTGTATATTTTGGCTAGGAGTGTGTTGTGTTATGAATCTTCAGGCACATCACTTATGTGTGTGTATATATAAGTCAAGTCCTTATTTCATGTAAATGCCGATATTGGGTGTACAACGCTACTATGCACACAAGTATTATTTTTGCCTGTTAAAAAGCTATACCATATTAAATGAATTCATGCAATGGCATGAAATGGTAAATTTGAAATGGTAAAAATAAGCTTTCAGTGCAGATAATAAATAATACAGTGACAGATTGCTTATATGTGGCAAATTTCGAAAGGTGATAGAAAGTAGATGGTTTATAACAATGCGGATTGTAGATAAGACATTGTAACTGTGCTGTTTTATGTATTTGTGTAGGATGCGGAGAGTCTTTATAAAAGCATGGTGAAGCGCTTCAGGCAAGAGAAAGCCGTGTATCAGAGTTACGGCAACTTTCTGCTGCGTCAGGGCCAGAGCAATGCTGCCAATGCCCTCCTGCAGAGGGCGCTACAGAGCCTGTCCACCAAAGACCGTAAGTTTTAAAATGTTTGTATTATATATATTAATATCTTTCAAAATATGCGAAAAAATATGTTGTTGAAAATGCATTTTTAACGTATTTCAAAATATTTTTTTGTATATTTAAAATTAAATATATTTTTTGCCATATGGGTACAGCAGGCATAAGCATAACATCTTTTAGATTATCTCTATGAGCTCACGCATCTATTTTTGCTTCATTTCTAGATGTCGACTTGATCACCAAATTTGCACGTCTGGAGTTTCAGTATGGGAATACTGAGCGAGGCAAATCCATGTTCGAAAAAGTCCTCAGTACCTACCCCAAGCGCACTGACCTGTGGTCAGTGTTTATAGATCTGACGGTGAAGCATGGCTGTCAAAAGGAAGTGAGGTAAACATATCTGTCAGCTGATGTTACCCAAGTGAAAATAAGTTTGAGGATGTTACTGTATGTACGTAGTTTATAGAGGCAAAGGTTTTCTGCAACAGGTTGATCTGATCAAATCCTCTTAATCAGATTTGGTGTAATCCAGATTTCATTGTAAACGCAATTATACATTATCTGAAATATCTTCTTATTCATTTCAGAGAGCTTTTCGATCGTGTGATTCACCTGAGCGTGTCGGTGAAGAAGGTCAAGTTCTTCTTCAAGCGTTACCTGGAGTACGAGAAGAAAAATGGCACACCTGAGAGCATCCAGGCGGTCAAACAGAAAGCTCTCGAATATGTGGAGAGTAAAGGAGCAGAAGCCGCCAGCTAAAAACATCTGATCTTATTAATTATAAATACGATCAGAAACTTAACTGTAAAGGTTTTCTTTGTCTCCATATACACCTTTGGCTATTTTAGAGACACTTCTGTTTCACAAGTCTGGGCCAGATTTCCTTGCTCGTATTGAAATGGTCAAGACGTGCATTTTTTTTTTCATATCAGTGAATGAATTATGAATAGCTTAAGTGTTATCTATAATGTATATTATGCTTGATATGGTAAATCTGTTTTCACCTCTCATTGTAGAGGTTTAATAGTAATATGCGAGCATTTTCTGTATGATAAATGATTTATATGGAAAATTAGAGTTATTGAAAACTTTGAAGTTTTGTAATAAAGATTATTCGAATGCTTCAGATACACAGTTATCAAAAAGCATTAACCACAAAACCATGACATTTTATTTAAAAACAAACAATACAAAATAACAATTAAAAGGAAACAATTCAAGCAAATGAGCACAATGTTGGATAAAAACTGCTGGTTACGGTTTATACATCTAATATTTCTTGAAGGACTACACGAGATCTCGGTTAAGATCCGTAGTACCGGTCAAACAGACAGTGCACTATACCTACACCCTATTATCATATATATATATATACGTATATATCTGTCCGCGGACAGCTGGAGTTTAATTGTGGATGTATAAATTTGTTGCTTGGATAGAGCCCCTGTGGCAAACTCCTGAGATATTTACCTCTCGTTTGATGTCCATTACCCGGCATGCAAGAACCTCTGCGTGATACTAAGAGCAAATTGTGGCACAATATATAGGAGATTATGTTTGGCTACTGGCAATATGGTACTTAATCACTAGTGGAGGTTGAACGTTCTTGTCTGGAGTTCGTCGGCTCCTCTGTGGCGGTGCATACAGGCGGCTTTTGGAGAGCCGTGGCCGATCACGTGACCGTTCCGACAATCGCAGGACTAGAGAGTGCTAATCTGGCCGTGGGCCGTGCAGTTTTGGGGGCTCACACTTCTTCGGGGTCTTGGACCCCTTCTGCTCCCCGCGGGGTTTCGGCATTCTGCAGGCGCATGATTGGTTTATTGCACATCGGGCAGACGCTACGGATCTCTAACCATTTCAACAGGCACCTGTAAATTTAAAGAAGACGTACTTTAAATGATTTTCCCAGTTCTGTGGAAAGCTGCACTTTTCCGTGGAATTCTGCGGTTGCAGATTCTTGGCATAAGTGACTATGACGCATCTTCCTGATTAAATGCTACTTACTTCTTATGGAAGGTGTGTGAACAGGGGCACACCCCAAGCTCATCTCTGGTCTTGAATTCTTCCAGACACACGGCACAGGGCTGCTGTGAAACAATAGACAAAACAACTTCAGCTTCCCTCACTTTCACAAAAATGAAGCAACATGAATTATTTCGACATTTACATATCTAGATTGAAGACTTGTTTTTTGTTTGTTCAGCAACACTATTTAACACTGCAAAATGGGGCGTTATCCTACTAAAAACTGGCTTATGACTCCAGGTCATCCGATGGTAGAGAGGACCAGAAAATCCTGCAAGGTTTCTTTGCATAATCAAGAATTTCCCCTGAGGTTTGCACTACTCAAATGAATACGTCATAAACAAACCGACTCTGTTTTGAAGAAATGTTTAATGTACCGATAAGAAGATCTGAAGCACAGAAATATTTTTTAAACCAATGACCTCACACGCTTTCATTTAGAAATGATGTCTGGGTCATTCACAGGAAATGCTGATATTTCGGTTTTAGTGACTCACTACTGATATAAATAACAGGACATGAAACAATGGTTACATTATTTAAAAATATATAGCTTGACAGACTTAAAGGTGCAATGTGGGACTTTTAGAAGGATCTCTTGTAATTCAATATAATTTAAAGACCGAAATGTTTCTACAGTACCCCTAAGTGGAAAAACTGCTCTACAGCGAGCGCTTCGTTCCCTACGTTGTCTCCGACAACAACATGTTTTTACTGTGTCAGCTACCGTAGCTTCTCCATGCGTTTCGAAATTCAGGTTGGTTGCAATTCGCAATCTCACCACTAGATGCACTAAAAAACCACATTGCACCTTTAAAGCAATATTAAATGCAATTATTAATGCATTAGCTAACATTAACTACCAATGAATTCTATAATATGTGACCTTGGACCACAAAACCCAAGGTGCATCGTAGGATGCACGGGTATATTTGTAGAAAAAGGAAAAAATACAATGCATGGGTCAAAATGATTGATCTTTCTTTAATGCCAAAAGAAATTGGGATATTAAGTAAAGATCATGTTCCATGAAGATATTTTGTCCTTTTTTTTTTACCATAAATATATCAAAACTTTTGTGAATATATCAAAACCCATAAACTCGCTTACAAACTTTGCTACCCATTTCTTTGGGTTTTCCCATTCAAGTTTGGTTTATGTAACAGCTTACATCTACACCATTCAGTCAACAAGGTCATTATAGCGCAAGTCTGTAAAGAGCACTAAAACAAAAAAAAATGTATATGCGTTGCTCTATACAAACTTTTAGACTTTGAACTTTAAATGCGATTTTCCCAATATTTCAATTTTTTGCACTCTCAAGTTCCAGATTTTCAAATTGTTGTATCTCGGCCAAATATTATTTATTTAGCTTTTAGATGATGTATAAATCTCAATTTGCCAAAAAAAAATTGCCAGTGGTTTAGTGGTGCACTGTCACATATTAGACTAGACTAAAATAAATGTAAGAGCCGTCCAAACTGAAAACAACCTGCACTGCCATATCTTAAAATGCATCAGTGCTCTTTGTTTTGCCTCAAAATAATGTTTTTAGTAAGGCATGTTTGTTAAAACTAGTTATATTTCCCAATTAAACTAAGACCTAGTCCTGGCATGAGCTAATCCCTGTTTGGGAAGCCACCCGATAATGTTTTTTTCATCTTTGTTAATACAAATGCAAATATTCATTGTTTGCTTATGTTAGTAGTATAATGTCCAAAAATAATGTTAAAAGATCATATTTTGATTTAAAAAATAAAAATGTATTCGTAAATGTAATTAACATGACTTAAGATTAATAAATTAAATGTTGTACAAGTATTTTAGTTAGTTCATGTCAACTAATTTAAACTAATAATAATCTAACTAATGTTACCTTTTTATATTGCTCTGTTGTTCTTTATTAAATTAAAATCATGTTTTCACTGCCTATTTCATTTGTTTTACCAAGTTTTCACACAAAAAGCAGAATTCGTTCTCGGCACTTTAATTTCTGTTCAACCCTGTCAAATGCTGTGACATTTGTTTTAAAAACAACCGTATGATTGCCCACACTGTTCAAACAATGGTTCTGTTTACCTTTATCACTATTTCATTATGTTCACACTTGTTTACTACCATATGCAACAGTTAAAAAACCCAGTGGTCAGTTTTTAGAGTAATAAATGTTTGCACAAACCTCGAAAACTGACTATAAATAATGCTGTGACGAAATCGGAAGATAAGCCTGTTATGAAACAAGTTCCACAGAACCTTTTTAGTTCCCCAAATTATCTTTAAGTCAAGGTTTCTTAAAAAAACCTTTCTTATATTTTAAAAGTCTGCAAAACCTTCTACCATTTAAAAAAAACTTAATGTTTTAAACCTGACAAAACACCGTTTATTAACTCTTTTTATGTGTCAAGCTGATGTCATTGGCTATTAAGTTTAAAATGATGTCATCATTTTTTTTCACTCTCATGTTATTTGAAACCTGTATAAATGTCTTTATTCTGATGAATACAATAATTGTGTAAATAATGTTTGTAACCAAACCATTTATGAGGCCTGTTCACTTAGTATTATGGAAGTGAACGGGGCTCATGAATGGTTTGGTTACAAACATTACTCAAAATATTTTCTTTCCTGTTTATCAGAACAATGAAATGTAACAACGTGAGAGTGAGATAATGATGAAATAATTTATTTTTTGGGTGAACTATCCCTTTAAAATGCACAGCCGAACTACAGAGCACATTATTGTTCTACTTACTCCCAGCAGGCTCAACTTCTTTCCTGCTCCTTTCAACACCACCTATAAAATAAAATGAAAATATGCCATTCTTCTCTGTACAATTTGCAACCACTCAATAATAACTTTTTCCATAAAACTCAAACTTTTCCAAACCAAAGACTGAGAAACCAAAGATTTTGTTTAAATGATGTGACTTAAATTACACAGTTAAACAAGTACAGTGCCAGTACCATGGATGGTTTAGATGGTAATACAATGATACATTGTTTCTCTGACTCAACTTAATGGCACATGCAATGCAAAGAACAGTTTAATACCCAGAAACGCATATACTTTTATAATTTAACCATTTTATACATGGTAAATACCAAATGAATACACGTAAATGATATATATCACTTTGATGGTACTTTAAAGAATACTGTATTACTTTCTGAATGTCACATTTCGTGCATCATACTTGCCAACTCTATTTATATAGGTGAACTATTTCACGAAGGTCATCATTTCATCATCACGGTTGCAAAGACTATGCTATGTTTATATTTAAAGGGACATTCTACTTTTTTAATGAAAATCTGCTCATTTTCAAGCTCCCTAGAGTTAAACATTTGAATCTTACCGTTTTTGAATCCATTTAGCTGATCTCTGGGTCTGGCGCTAGCACTTTTAGCATAGCTTAGCATAAATCATTGAATCTGATTAGCCATTAGCATCGCGCTACAAAATAACCAAAGAGTTTCGGTATTTTTCGACGGAAAAAAATTGTCCCCTGCTATTGGAAGTAACCAAGGGGACTATTTTTGTGCAGTGCGTAATATCACTACGCCTGCTGCAGCCATGTTACAGCAGCAAAGTCCTTGATTATTACACCAGTTTGAGAGTGTAGTTAGTTCCTAGCATATCTGCCTAAAAAAAATCACAACTTTCAATTTTCTGTCGGTCTTAGTACATGATGTCACTACAGAAGAGTCAAGTTTTAAATAGGAAAAATATCGAAACTCTTTGGGTATTTTTTAGCGCGATGCTAATGGTCTAATCAGATTCAATGGATTGTCTTAAGATAGGCTAAAAGTGCTAGCGCCAGACCCGGAGATTAGCTGGATGGATTCCAAAACGGCAAGATTAAAATGTTTAACTCTATGGGGGCTGGAAAATGAGCATATTTTCAAAAAAAGTGGAATGTCCCTTTAACAACACCCATAGTTTTGTGTACTATGTGTTTATGTGTTGTGCCTACCTCATTGTAACTGTACTGTTCCCTTGTGCCTTGCTGTTTCAACCTGTAAAGTAAAAGAAAAGTAAATATGTTAAAAAGTTAGCATGCATGCAATGTTAAAGTGGATCAAAGTGGAGACCAATGCTATCTGCCATAGGATAAATTTTGCGCCATATAAAAAAACTTTTGTGCCATGTTTTGCAAAGACGAAGTCTCCAAGCCTTTATATGGGAAAAACTTCCAGGGTTAAGTTTATATAACTTATTAAAGTTTTATGAATATGTCCAAAACTGATTCTGCAAGTATTTACAGGGCCTGAGATGTTTCATGTGTCTAACAGGTATCAGCAGAGTTGTGTGGGTGTGGTGTGTGTGTGTTCATGCTTTTGTATCCCATCCCGGTGAGGATTTCAACCTACATAATAATATTTTTAACAGTCTATAAATAAACATTAACTCTGAGGTTTAGGTTTAGGGATAGAGTTAGGGTCAGGTGATAGAATATACAGTTTTTGTACAGTATTAAAACCATCACCTCTATGGAAAGTCCCCACAGAGATAATAAACCAGACGTGTGTGTGTGTGTGTGTGTGTTCTTGCCTGAAAAGATAGCAGCAGAAGATTACACTCAACATGAAGATGAACATGCCGATGCCCAGTACTATGACGTACACATTGAGCGGCAGGCGGTAGATGTCTTCCTCTGACATATCACAGTCTGAATGCTGCAACCCTAGACCACAGAGGCAGCCTACACACAAACATACACACAGTTATTTAAATCGGTAGGCCTAAAGCTTTGCACAAAAACCAAACAGGAAAAACAGTCCTCTAGTACGCCCACCTAGTGCCAAGGGAATTCTGGGTAATTAGTTATGAACAAACAAATAAGAACAACCGTGGGATCACCTCCAACAAACCACCATCTGGCCCTTAGAGAAGTCATATGTGTGCTGTGCGCATTACAATCGTACGCAAATAAAACATTACAGTTTTGTAATCACGTGAAGCCTTTATTTGCAATGCACCTCTTACGAAAAATAACCATGGTTGGTTTTACTATAGTTAAAAACAAAAAACCATGGTTTTGCTAATAGTAATGTTTACTATACTTTTACCACAAAAAACATGGTTAATTTTCGTAATGTAACGAGTTTAAAGTCCGATATTAAATGTGTCACACTACAGAAAATGTGGTATTAACCATCCAGACAAATTTGAATAACGAAAAACAGCAAATAAATAAAATAAGCGTTAAGAAAAATAAGCAGGAGTCAGTGGGGGCGTGTCCGCTGGCGGCGCTGAAACCACGCCCACTCGCGGGAAAGCTGCCGTCTCTCTCAATCTCAACTTTAAAATGCCGCTAAATGGATGCTCGCGATTGTGTTAGGGGCGGAGCCATGCTCGGTGGCTCCGGTGCGTCATAGAGCCACCCTTTTAATCCCGCCCAAATAATCCTGATATCTGAAATGAGGAAAAACTGTTTAACGGTTCAGTACATAGTTCAGTCTTTGTAACGTGTTTAACATTTCTAACATTTATAATGTGTTAAACGCTCCTTAAAGTGATAGTTCACCCAAACATTAAAACTTAAAACCCTCGTTTGATCACCTTTTTTTTTTCATTGGAACCTACTCCAAACAGATTTTTTAAGAAGTGCTGCTAGGTGTTTTCTGCTTACTATAGGGGTGTTACCAGAAAGTGTCCTGAAGACATTACTATTTTGTTGTGCATTTTACTGTTGTTACACATTATTTTAAAGTAAACATCTTAAAACTGCCTAAACATCAGTTCAGACACTGTGAATGCGAAAAGCTGTTATAAAGAACAAAGAAAGACATTGAAATGACACGTGAGTGAGAAAAAATTACAAAATTTCCAGTTTTGGGTAAACTATCCCTTTAATGTGGTGTCTGAAGGAATCCCCTGGTATAAATTTGTAGAAAGGTTCATCTAAGGGAAGCATATTAGACCCCGCCCACATTGGAAGGGGGGCTTGCATAAAGATTATTGTAAATTTGTGTCATTTATCATTTGATCAGTAGCCTACAAAAAAAATATTTTCCATAAACTGAGAGAGCAGATCTTAGATCTTAAATGTCTTTAAAGGGTTAAATATACTATTTTACAAAAAAATTACTCTTTTGCTGAATTATTACTGCAAAAAAATATAGGATTGTACTTACAGACCATATGCCAGAAGCATGTTACTTTTTGCTAATGGCTGTTTTCCTCATCTATTTTCTGTGTATGACTAAAACTTATACCGCAACATTTGACCTGTTACACTTGAATCCGTGCTTACATCTAAAAATAAAACACTAAACTCCCGACCTATCAATTTTCAGAGGAGCAAAAGCCCAACAACATAGGGCCAACGCATAGTACGAATATTTCCCAAATCTTGACCTTTACGACACTTCCCTTTAGTTAAAAACACATTGACTTCTTCAAACTGGTTTCAACATCCCACTCCAATGACTAATGCTGGAGGGAGAAGAAAACAAACTCAAGCACAGCTTTGGCTTTTTGGAAAGGCCACTCACCGTTACACCATTGGAATGGTTGCATGTAATCTGACTCCAAGCAAATTCAGTGCTTGTCAAAAACAGGCAATGCTGGGGCTGGAGGCACAAATCGACTATCAATTCAAGAACAATTTTGGGAAGATGTACTGCTTATATTTCCACTTTTATGGCAAAGTCGAAGAACAAAAGCACACAGTGATGTGAATATGCACAATGTGCTTTGTTACGGAGACAAAGGGAGCATATTGTGCCCTTGATAGTCGCCTTGTCGAGTTTATGAGCGAATGGCCCTTTAAATCAAATCCTCCCGTGTTGTCATACGCAAAATTCCTTAATAATTCAATCGTTTTGTGACAGCATCCATAGATCCAAAACTGACAGTCCAAACAAGGTGAGGAAAACTCAAAGAATCCAATTCTTTGTGTAGTCTTAAATCAAGAAGTTCCTCTTCTTTAATCTCGATCTCCGTCAAAATTATTATTTTGGGTGGTGTGTAATCCTTTATCCAACATCGGGCCCTTTGGAGAACCCAAACAAAAAAACGAAGAGGACAATAATTTCCACCATCTATGTGTGTTTGCGTCTATATGTGTGGGAGTGTTGTTTAACTCCAGCTAAAACCATCTGCTGTTTCAATCCTCCCATCAAAAACGCAGAAAAAGTCCGATTATTATCCAACGTTGCTCAAATCATAGCTGAAATATCCGCGTGCGTGCGTGCGCGAGCTGCTCGGTTCAGATGTTGATTATGGCTGTCTGTGGTAAGGTTAGATGCGTCTCTCTCTCTCTCTCTCTCTCTCTCTCTCTCTCTCTCTCTCTCTCTCTCTCTCTCTCTCTCTCTCTCTCTCTCTCTCCTCTCACACAGTTTCAGTTTGTAAACAGATCTCTGCTCATGTGATCATGGTTTGCCTCGCAACGCTCTCCTCCAATCCCTCCCTCCCTTCCTGCGATATTCCCCTCCTCCAATCTCTCTCTCTCTCTCTCTCTCTCTCTCTCTCTCTCTCTCTCTCTCTCTCTCTCTCTCTCTCTCTCTCTGCAGTCACAGGATGGCCTCTGTATGTCTCAAAGGGTAACTTGCAACATTGAAAAGGAAGGAAGAACGACAACTGCAATGCAAAAACCAGAAGGTGACAGACAAAACCAGAGTGAGAAAGCGAGAGTTCAAAAGCTCTGTGACACAAATATGCGCAGTGCATTAGATCAGATAAAGATCTTGTTACTGTTTGACCTACAAACTTAATGCACTAAAAGGTTTTTGATAAAGTACTGAATATGATTGTATGATGTCTTACTGCATAGTATAGTAAGGAAAAAACGCTGTATTATTTAGAAATATACAGCAGTAACAACATAAACAAACAGCTTTCGTGGAACAAACGTAACTTCCGGTAAACTCCGCTAAGAATCAATTACAGCACAGTCCTTTAGAGTAGTTCATTTCTGATAACAAGCTAAATAAACAAGCAGTATATAAACTTAGTTCAAGTCATAGCTAAAGCGTATCAAAAACTACACTGAGTTAACGTTACTGTGTAAAATGAATGTATGAGATGTTAACTACGGATCAACTACCAAACCTCCCTTCACATAGCAGTGAACCATGATCGTCGTCTCCCTATTTGTTCCAGAGTTCAGTTTAGCCACTACTCAGAACATTAAGAAAAGATCGGAAGTTAAGTTCAGTTCAGACACGTAACCGTGACAACGCACGTGCGTCCAATGAAACCATTTATAGCAAATACAATTATTGTATACTTTAGTACTTACTAAAGTAAACTGCAGTAACATTACTTGATACTATATTGTTTTAAACATTACTAGCCTATAGTAAATATTATTTTCTACAGTTTTTAAAATCACTACAATTAATACAACAGAATTCTATAGTATGCATTAACAACATGAAGTAATTACTAGTTTATTACAGTATGCTACAATTTACTACAGTTTACAATAACAAATAAAGTACTTCAGTATTTTCATGTGGGAAAACAATTTTTAATTACTAGTGCTGGGAAAAGATTAATCGCGATTAATCGCATTCAAGTTAATTTTTGCATATTATATGTGTGTGTGCTGTGTGTAAATATTATGTATATTTAAACACACTCACATACATATATACATTTCAGAACATTTTATTTGTATATAATTTTTTTAAATGTATATATAATATAGAATATATACAAATATGAATAAATATATAAACACATGTAAATTTTTCTTAAATACATACATGAATGTGTGTGTATTTATATATACGTAATAATTACACACAGCACACACTCATATATTATGCAAAAAAATCACTTTTATTTTGTATGCAATTAATCGCGATTAATCTTTTCCCAGCACTAGATAATATACTACAGTATACTACAAAAGTAGATGTAATTGTTTATGTGGGAAGAAAAAGCTGTCAATGCCAGGGGCATTAAAATAATCTTGTATAATGTTTCTCATTTCGAATTTGATTATATTTACCCCATTGGCTTTAGTTGTTTTAAGCAAAACATCACAACATTTTGTTTTAGATATATAAATGTGTACAATTTTATATCTTAGATAAATACATTTTATAAGGATGTTTAGATAATTTTCTTGGAAAACATGGATGCATTTTCTTGCACTTAACTGCTCACATTCCTGTCATTTCAAACCTTCAAGTGAAAAATATTTAACATATTTTTCACATGTGCTGTTTAACATGCAATGGAAATTAAGGGTGCCACAATTTTTTGCATTGCAGTCTTTGGCACAAAGCTGTTTTGGGGCTTTTGAAGACTTAAAGAGCACATGCTGTGTAGACAATGTTCATGGCACTGTTATTGTGCTATTCTGGAGGTCTCGGTCAGCATTCAGCATCAATGTCAAATGTGCACCCATTGTGAATTTTCTGAACATTTTGAAACTTTAATTTTCAAGACAGAAAGAGAGAAAATACAACTTTAACAAATAAACAAAGCTACCAACCCCCAACACTAGAGAGAAAGAGATTCTGGTTTAAAGACAACAGCTGCGGCTTGCCTAACAACCATGTGCGCTCTCTCTCTCTCTCTCTCTCTCTCTCTCTCTCTCTCTCTCTCTCTCTCTCTCTCTCTCTCTCTCTCTCTCATATGCATGAGTTAAGTTTCAGGTTAAACAGCTTATTTACTGTATATCTAACAAAACATGAATTACATCAATTCCATTAATGCATGGAGACACAGGGGTGGGTGTCATGGCTCCCACCCATACTCGATAAGAGGCACTTTGCAGTGACAACATTTTCTTGCATTTTCATGACAGTTTTAACTATTTGAATAAAAAGTTAATATTCTTAAAGCATTTTATGATGTTGACAGGCTATAAATCTGCTCGGGGGATATCTCTAGTTTGTTTTGTAGAGCTCTAGTTGAGATACTATTAAAGTGGCAGTGTTTATTATGTTGCAAAAATGAATTTAAGACTTTTACAAATGCTAACACATAAAGTTAACACTTTGAAAGAAAAAATAGTTGTCTGGAAAATTGCTGTTCAGTATGTTTTGTTTATTGCAATGCCACTGTTGAGAAATAATGCTTTTAATATGAATTTCAACAGTGAGTATTGTGCGCTCTGGTGGCTAAGAGTGAAACAACATGCGATTTAAAATCTTTAATTTGGATTTTGTAATCAGGGTTTTTCAAACTTTAATGCCAAGGACCCCCAAACATGATGAACCATTTGTGAAGAATTACCTAAAATTCTCAGAATTGTTTTGGGGTCCTGGTTTGAATACCCCTGGCCTAGATGAAGGCATGCATTATACATTTTAACAGATATATATTATATAAAAATAACACATTTTAAAGCAAGACAAAGTTATGTACATATCAAACTAAAAGACCTTTTTAAAAAAATAATAAATATATGCTACAGGTAATCAAACTTAAATTCACATCATCATTATATATTTATATATTATTTATATATATTTAAACTATTTACTTTTATATTGTGCAGTCTTTCATACGAGTACAGCAGTACCCTTTAATAGTATTAATAAATAGTCTATAGTAACACTACAATAAGGTTGTTTTTGTTAACATTAGAAAATGCATTAGCTAACATGAACAAACAATACTTTTACAGCATTTATTCATCTTAATTCATAAAAATAAGGTAAAACATTAGTTAATGCACCATGATCTAACATGACTGGATTGGCATTAACTAACAATAACAAAGATTAGTAAATTCTCAATGTTACCAAATACATCCTTATTCTAATATGTTACCACTTTTTTCATTAAATCAATGTTAGTAAAGTTAAAATTCATTTTACTGCTTTATAAACTAATTCTAACATTTAAATGATTATGGCAAATTAGTTCAGAAAATGTCCACCACTATTGCTTTGTCATCCATTTTGTGCTGCTGGTGCAGGTTACATCTACTGAAATAGGATGTATAATAAATACTATTACATTTTTTTGTGTAAATAAATGTTGTTTAACCTCAGACTTTAGAGTAATACACAGCCCACGATTTCGTCTGAGCACTGCTCTGAGAAGAGACTCCACCATTATTAGTAAATCCATTCTGTCTTGTGCTATTATTTGTATAACTAGTTAAACTATTTTTATCTGCATTGAAGCTAGCGTTGTCATAACCCTTGTCCAATTCGCATTGCCCAACATCAAGGCCTGGATTAACATAACCGCCATTTAAACCATTCTGGCTAACACCTAAATCTCCATTTTTCTTAGCATTTGTGCCACCGACGCCATTTTGTTTTTCGGCGTCTGTGGGCTTTATTAGATTCAGCGGAGGCTTGCACGTGTGCCAGTCCCACAGCACCTTATTCATAGAGTCCACCCGGCGAACGCCCATCAGTTTATCATCGTCAGACGGGGGTTTATCGTCGCCGTCCACGACATCTGGCGAAATATTGGACAAGCTGGGAATCTCTCCGCTTATGCCTTCGAAGTACTGCTTGATGCAAACCTTGGCAAAACCTTTTGCGTGTTCAGTGCAAGTCTCGTCGAACATCTTGCGCTCAACGTCTAGATAGTGGGACCAGTATTTGGTTTTGAGGAAGGCCGCTTGCGTGAAGCAGGGACGTATGGCTCGGATCAAGAATGCAATGATCATTATGATCATCAGGAACAGCCATCCACAAGCCTGCATGAAACATTTAGAAGATAGACAAAACATGTTTTATTTTTAATTTGTGATAGTTTAATCTTCCAAAAAGATTGGAAGGAGCGAATGATCAACATTGCAGCTAATGTTTGGTTCCCAAAACGTTCTTATCGGGTAAAACCTGCTAAATGACATACCTGTGAAATACACGTTATGTATCTTCTAGCTGCCTCTCTTGATACGATGTTCTGCCCGTCAAATATTTGTTTGCATGGGATTTTGGCCAGCATCCGTGCGAGATCCTCTTCCGAAAGCCCGTGTCCGCTAGAATTTTTCCAAAACTCAGTCATATCCAGGTCCATGCTATAAGCACACAGGAAACTTTTACCGTCCATTAACGTTACCGCGATCCACACGGCCGGTGCTATGAGGGAACGCTGGGATATGGAGATGCACATGTAGCGCAGGACGGCAGGGTCCTTCCTTCTCTGACCGATCGGCCGTTTCCATTCCTCCGCCAACATCGATACGTTGTTGTTCAACACAAAACCTAGCATGAAGAACCATATAGGTGGAATAACCAGCATGCTGATCCCATAGGAGTAGTTATACTCAGGTATACAGGGACAGTTGAACTCAAAAGATGAGTAGAGTTGAGCGCTTGCCAACGCCATGATACCACATATGCCATTCATGAAGGACTCCTGGTTGGATTGGAGAATCTGGGCCATCATACGAAACTTATCCATGTTGATATGTCGGTTGGTTTATATCCTGATACGCCTGTATGAAATGCAAAAACATTTTATAGTCAAACAGTATATCAAACCTTTTGCACTGTTAATGCAATGCTAAGGGTCAATAATTTATTAAGGTGTTGCACTTCTTTATTTACTGAAGGCTTGAGCAGGTAACCAAGGTTCATTTTGATTTCATCTTCACTTTAAAAATTAGCATAAACGTAATTTGCTAACTAAATCAGTCCATGAGGTCTAAAACAACTAAAAACTAAAAATATGAGAAAAGACCTACAGCTCAGTCTACTTACTGAAGTTTGCAATGTGTTGCTAGATGTTGATCCGCTTCAGTCAAGTCAATGGTAAACTATAACTCTCTGGTCCTTGACTCACAGCAAAAGATTTGTTTATCTGTTGTAGCCTCTCTCTCTCTCTCACTCGCGCACATGCACGCACGCACGCGCACACACACACCTACATCTGATGATCAAGTGATGTCTGATTTCCATTTCTTATCTATCAGTTTGTTCTCTGAATTATCTCAAACTTTCTATATTTTCCTCATGTTTGGCCTTGCAGTTTTCTACATTAAAAATGTTTTTGTGTTGCGTAGTTAATAAAGACGAGGTGGTGTAAAGGTTGCATATATTAACATACCAGGTGAAACCGAGAACAGGCAGTGTGGACCAGAATACATGCAAAGGTATTGCCTCACCCTATTCAAATAAAATTGTACCCAATAGAGTTCCTGTAAACCTTTAAATCATTTATGTGCATGTTTGTCCAGGAGAAGTTCCTGCTATAATGTCATTCAATTCATTCAATAATTACTTTGATGTCTTAAAACTATGTTTAAACGTGCCATTGTGTAGCCACATATACAGTAAATACAGCTCCATGCTACTGAAATGAAGGAAGGCCATAATATAGAGATCTACCTAGATTTTAAAAATGTCTATCAGGATTAAAGGAATAGTTCACAAAAAAATTAAAATTCTCTTAATTTACTCACCCTCGTACGTTCTCAGATGCACTAACAGAAAAAAATGCTCCCAAACTGCTGAAAAGGTTGAATAAAGATCGATTTGGTATCAATACTGTATGTAGTTCAGAGGTACTTACATGCACTCTTTGGTATAGACATCATATGCCATGCTTGATCCCAATATTTACCTCTGAGGTACTTACGTGCACTCTTTGGTCCCATTTTGTACCTCTGAGGTACTAACACGCACTCTTTGTTCCCAAAATGTACCTCTCAGGTACTTACGTGCACTCTTTGGTTCCAATATGTACCTCTCAGGTACTTACGTGCACTCTTTGGTCACAATATGTACCTCTCAGGGACTAATGTGCACTCTTTGGTTCCAATATTTACCTCTCAGGTACTTACGTGCACTCTTTGGTTCCAATATGTACCTCTCTGGTACTTATTTGCACTCTTTGGTCCCAATATGTACCTCTCAGGTACTTACGTGCACTCTTTGGTCCCAATATGTACCTCTGAGGGACTAATGTGCACTCTTTGGTTCCAATATTTACCTCTGAGGTACTTACGTGCACTCTTTGGTCCCATTTTGTAACTCTGAGGTACTAACGCGCACTCTTTGGTCCCAAAATGTACCTCTCAGGTACTTACGTGCACTCTTTGGTTCCAATATGTACCTCTCAGGTACTTACGTGCACTCTTTGGTCACAATATGTACCTCTCAGGGACTAATGTGCACTCTTTGGTTCCAATATTTACCTCTCAGGTACTTACGTGCACTCTTTGGTTCCAATATGTACCTCTCTGGTACTTATTTGCACTCTTTGGTCCCAATATGTACCTCTCAGGTACTTACGTGCACTCTTAGGTCCCAATATGTACCTCTGAGGGACTAATGTGCACTCTTTGGTTCCAATATTTACCTCTGAGGTACTTACGTGCACTCTTTGGTCCCATTTTGTACCTCTGAGGTACTAACGCGCACTCTTTGGTCCCAAAATGTACCTCTCAGGTACTTACGTGCACTCTTTGGTCCCAATATGTACCTCTGAGGGACTAATGTGCACTCTTTGGTTCCAATATTTACCTCTGAGGTACTTACGTGCACTCTTTGGTCCCATTTTGTACCTCTGAGGTACTAACGCGCACTCTTTGGTCACAAAATGTACCTCTCAGGTACTTACGTGCACTCTTTGGTTCCAATATGTACCTCTCTGGTACTTATTTGCACTCTTTGGTCCCAATATGTACCTCTCAGGGACTAATGTGCACTCTTTGGTTCCAATATTTACCTCTCAGGTACTTAAGTGCACTCTTTGGTTCCAATATGTACCTCTCAGGTACAAACGTGCACTCTTTGGTCCCAATATGTACCTCTGAGGGACTAATGTGCACTCTTTGGTTCCAATATTTACCTCTGAGGTACTTACATGCACTCTTTGGTCCCATTTTGTACCTCTGAGGTACTAACGCGCACTCTTTGGTCCCAAAATGTACCTCTCATGTACTTACGTGCACTCTTTGGTTCCAATATGTACCTCTCAGGTACTTACGTGCACTCTTTGGTCACAATATGTACCTCTCAGGGACTAATGTGCACTCTTTGGTTCCAATATTTACCTCTCAGGTACTTACGTGCACTTTTTGGTTCCAATATGTACCTCTCTGGTAATTATTTGCACTCTTTGGTCCCAATATGTACCTCTCAGGTACTTATGTGCACTCTTTGGTCCCAATATGTACCTCTCAAGTACAAACATGCACTCTTTGGTCCCAATATGTACCTCTGAGGGACTAATGTGAACTCTTTGGTTCCAATATTTACCTCTGAGGTACTTACGTGCACTCTTTGGTCCCATTTTGTACCTCTGAGGTACTAACGCGCACTCTTTGGTCCCAAAATGTACCTCTCAGGTACTTACGTGCACTCTTTGGTTCCAATATGTACCTCTCAGGTACTTACATGCACTCTTTGGTCACAATATGTACCTCTCAGGGACTAATGTGCACTCTTTGGTTCCAATATTTACCTCTCAGGTACTTACGTGCACTCTTTGGTTCCAATATGTACCTCTCTGGTACTTATTTGCACTCTTTGGTCCCAATATGTACCTCTCAGGTACAAACGTGCACTCTTTGGTCCCAATATGTACCTCTGAGGGACTAATGTGCACTCTTTGGTTCCAATATTTACCTCTGAGGTACTTACGTGCACTCTTTGGTCCAATATTTACCTCTGAGGTACTTAAGTGCACTCTTTGGTCCCAATATGTACCTCTGAGGTACTTATGTGCACTCTTTGGTCCCAATATGTATCTCTGAGGTACTTATGTGCACTCTTTGGTCCCAATATGTATCTCTGAGGTACTAACGTGCACTTGTCAGTCCCAATATGTTGCTCTTAGGTACTTATGTGCACTCTTTGGTCCCAATATGTACCTCTCAGGTACTTACGTACACTCTTTGGTCACAATATGTACCTCTCAGGTACTTACGTGCACTCTTTGGTCCAATATTTACCTCTGAGGTACTTAAGTGCACTCTTTGGTCCCAAAATGTACCTCTCAGGTACTTACGTGCACTCTTTGGTTCCAATATGTACCTCTCAGGTACTTACATGCACTCTTTGGTCACAATATGTACCTCTCAGGGACTAATGTGCACTCTTTGGTTCCAATATTTACCTCTCAGGTACTTACGTGCACTCTTTGGTTCCAATATGTACCTCTCTGGTACTTATTTGCACTCTTTGGTCCCAATATGTACCTCTCAGGTACAAACGTGCACTCTTTGGTCCCAATATGTACCTCTGAGGGACTAATGTGCACTCTTTGGTTCCAATATTTACCTCTGAGGTACTTACGTGCACTCTTTGGTCCAATATTTACCTCTGAGGTACTTAAGTGCACTCTTTGGTCCCAATATGTACCTCTCAGGTACTTATGTGCACTCTTTGGTCCCAATATGTATCTCTGAGGTACTTATGTGCACTCTTTGGTCCCAATATGTATCTCTGAGGTACTAACGTGCACTTGTCGGTCCCAATATGTACCTCTCAGGTACTTACGTACACTCTTTGGTCACAATATGTACCTCTCAGGTACTTACGTACACTCTTTGGTCACAATATGTACCTCTCAGGTACTTATGTGCACTCTCAGGACCCAATATGTTCCTCTTAGGTACTTACGTGGACTCTTTGGTACCAATATTTACCTCTGAAGTACTTACGTGTACTCTTCAGGAGCAAAGCTGTACTTTTTGAGAGGGTACCGCCACAGTGACATCTAGGGACCATTGTTTGACTCTTTTTTCTGACAATATTTATATTACTTCCTTTCATCAGTCGTGTCTTCTAAAGTGAAACATATAAACAATAAATTTGTAAGAGAAAATGTTTCATATCTAGTGTTCAACTGAAGAAAGGAGTCACAGCTGGTATGAGGGTGATAAAATTAAGATTTTTCTGGGGGGGGGGTGAACGATTCTTTTAATATTAAACAATAATTATTCAGATTGTTTTTTTAATAAGTGCTTTAGTATTTGATGCATACACTGCCCATATATTTATAGGTGAAGGTATGAAACCAGCGTACTATTTAAAAAACAAAAAAAGAGGAAAGGGGTGTACAGAGTATTCAGGAAGTGTGCTTTCAAAAACTGACAGTGTGCATCCTGTGTGACACAAGCTAACACAACCCTTCAGTCTTTTGTCATCTCATCATCTAGTCTACTTTTGTTTAATGGTGCAGTACTAAGAGGTAAGCTGGTTTAATTATATTTAGTATGTATTTAGTATGTAAGCAGGTTATATTTCTGAGTTTGATTGCAATAATAAAGGGAGGAAAATGAATGAGTCTTTCTTAGTATTCCCTAAAATTGTAGTTTAGTTTGTTTAAAATCAATATTTGTTTGTTGTAATGCTGCTTTAAATGCTTGAATATTCAACAAAGGAAAACATGAAAAAGTTTTGATCAAACAGAGAGAACACATACAGTATATTCACGATAAAATGAATGTCTACAATTGAATAGCATTCGCAACCCTGTGATGATGAAGAGCTTTTTATGTTACCTTTTAATTTTAGTGGCCTTTGTAAACAAAGTTTATTATTTCTTAGTTAATGTGATGTAGTTATTAACCGTAACTTAGCTGTGATAAAACATATTGTGAACAGGAAGTCTGTTTTACTCACAGGATGGAGGACACATTTCTGAATGTGCTTTTCGTTGTCGTCAGTCTGCTGCTCTCGAAAGAGCACAATGTCATTCAAGACCAAAATGACGACGCCATAGTGGGCATGCGAGACCACGAGCTTGTTCTCCTGCAGGAGGCTGCAAAGCTGGAAGATGAGCGGGCTGTTGCCATGGAGCCGCCACTTCCGAATCAGGAAGCATCACAACGTCCAAACTACAAGCTGCCGGGGAGAGAGGAGGATACGTCAGATGTTAAACAAACAATGGCAAATGTCAGGTCCACAGCACCACATGATGAACAAATGTCCACAGTGGGTGACCAAAATGATTTTCGCCAAAAGGCGTTTGCAGCAGATGGCCAGGAGAAATTGCATGTGTCCAATACTGATATAGACCAATCGGAGTCCAGTGTAGACCTCTCACATGGAGAAGAGAAACTAGAAAAGCGAAACCATGTCCAGATTGACACCAACCAAGCTGATGAAGCATCCTTTATGGATGCGAGTATGTACAGTTGGTACATTTGCAAGGCCATCTCCCTGATCTCGTTGTTTCGTTTTCTAAAATGGATCCTGACATTAAACTTCAAAACCCAACCAAAAAAGCATTCATTTCTGAATGGAAGGAACAAATCTACAATGTCGAACATCCGTGCCAAAGTTTCCCACCTGGATTACAAGGCACTAACTAGCTTCTGTGACCAAGTTGTCCAAGTTCCAGCCAGTAACATTTGGTGGACTCGTGAGTTTGTAGATGGTTTTGTTAGTGACCTTCTGGAAACTGTGAGGGACGTGAGCGGTAAAAGCTCAGACGTGACGATTGAAGACTTCATCGGTGTTGGGAGCTTGTATGAGCAATGGGGTTCGAGAAAAAGCATCGTGTGTGACATACACGTACGCTTCGTCACTCCAAAGCCTTACAGCTTCGAATTTGAGCTTTTGAGAGATAAAACTTGTCTGTACAGCAAAGCGAAAGTGGTTAAAGGTGCCAAATCAAGCAACTGCCTTTGCAGCAGTTCAGACCTAGATGACGACACGCTGTGTCTTCTACATCCAGATCCCAAACATGATAATGTAGTAGAGGATTATACCAACCTGTGTGAAGAGAACAGTTCGTACCTTTCGAAAACACACGTGGTGAAGTGGTTTCGAAATGCATTTAGGAAAGCCTGGGAGGAGAGCAGTCACAAGTATGACTTTCAGCTAATATTTCCTAAAGGAGAAAGCCCTGTAAGTCTCAAGGTTGTATTCAGGTCGGGTAAAGTGATTCGGTTTAACATCACACCCGTGGTTCAGTTTCAAGACTCACAGGCATACTTGGTTTCCTACCTCCCTTCAAACAGACACTTGTCCGATACCGACTGGCCCGTATGTTTTGCGCACTATGAAAATGCCCTCCTTCAACACTTCACCAAAACGCTTCCGGAGAACTCTTGCCATATTCGCTGCCTGCAAATCCTCTCATTTCTACACAAACATCAGATCGGCCTGACTGGGAAATGTGGCCTAACTTGCTACCACTTGAAGAATACACTGTTACATCTGTTGCTGGTTAACAATCCCACATCATGGCAACCCGAGCAGATCAGTTTGAGGCTTCATGAGATGCTGACGTTCCTTCAGCAGAGACTCGAAGTTAAGCTACTTCACCATGCTTTGGTTGGGAATCCTCTCGTTCCTGGCGATTTCGGATTTCCAGAAGAATTCAGAAAGCAAAAACCTCTCAATTTATTCCTACCGCTGTTATCAAATGTAGAGTTGTGCATTAAAACAGACAGACACTTAGAAGATATGGTTAAAAATATGCCAGTGCTGATGTATGAATATAGCATGAAGTGAGAAAAGGGGAGGAAGCAAATCAGAAAAAAAACAAAGAAGCCCGAACAATGATTGCAAAGCTCCAAATATAATTTAATAATTGTTTTTTTCTGTAATTTATTATTTGTTGGCCAGTACCTAAACCCAATTCTGGGTGTATTGGATGTGCAGATCTTTTTGCATTCTTTGGCTGCGTCCAAATAACCACACTTGCGGTCTTTGCACATGACCACTTGACTACTTACATGACGCATTTCCTGTATAATACTAGAATAAGTATTCTAGTGCGTGTGAAGTTTGCGTGTAGATTTATTCACCTGTTGGGACATACTTAGCAAGTGTAAAAATGTCAATGCGGGTAGTGACGGCAATTTGCACCCAAACATTTAGTTTTTTATTGAGGCTACTTATATTTTTAAGTTCTGTTAAATCACTCTTAAAAAGAACATTGACTGAACTTAAAGATTATTATCTACACTTATCTGAAACTTTCAGAAGCAGAATCCTTTGCATCTGTAAAAAACTTGTTTTTGTGCATGCAGCTCTATTAAAGTTTATTCAGTAGTAGACCCTGAATAAACGACACAATGTTATTTACGATTATAAAAGCATAAAAGCAGTTGCAGATGTTTTACAAAATACATAATGTTTACACCAATGAAATGTGCAACACTTTCCGTTTTACTATAATATTTTTTAATATCCATTTATTAACTTACAATTAAAAGTTTCTGCTACATCTCACAAGGTTTGGGCAAAGGTCTTGACGATTTACATCATGATGCATGATGGGATACGCTTAGCCTTGAATACCGCTCAGAAGCGGTATTCAAGATAGTATCGTTTAGTATGCATTGAGGGCACTGGAATTTGTCAGTTTTAAGACATGGGGCAGTCTTACGCACTTCCTGTTGCATGCATACCCTATTGAATGGCCAAGACCGCAAGTGTGGGTATTTGGACGCAGCCTTTGACTCAAGGAAGCAAATAGGATATTGATTTAGTTCACCTGTGTGTCAGGCTCCTTTCTGCTTAAAGAAGTATTGATATGGTTTACTTGAAGTTATGTTTTGGTTCCAAGGTTACATTTTGATTTGGCCCAATTTAGGGCCAGTTGGGTAACTAACTTGGGCCAGTTATGGTCCATAATCCAGTCCGTCATTCATTGCAGTATGTGGGCCAGAGCTGGGCCACAGAAAAATTGGATCAGGCTCAGGTGTGGTCTTTCTGGTTAAAACTGATGATGTGGTTTTGGTTCCAATGTTACATTTTGATCTGGCCCAATTCAGGGCCAGTTATGGCCCATGTGTGGGCCTTGTCTAGAATTCAGATCTGGCCCACACTTGGTCGGTCATTCATTGCGGTATGTGGGATAAGTTAAAGCTGGTTGTGCGGGCCAGAGAAAAAAATGCTATGTGGGTCAGGCCATTTTGTGAAAAGTTTGGCAACCCCTGACCTACATGCAATTTCACAAAAATCCACTAACCCTTTACCTGGCAATGCCTTTTTGAGTGAGGAATGAAAAGGTGATGTACACCTTCAAAATGTATATAAATGTGGTAAATCTTTTTGGTCAAGTGAATTTTGGTCTAGTTTAAAAAAAGTTTTTAAACGGTGTGGGGTAGTGAAAACTCCCATATTGTTATAGCTGTTTAAATGTCGGTTTGCTGCATACTCGTCACAAATTATAGTCGAAGCACTATTACTGCTAAAAGGTTTTGAAATATGAAAACTACATTGTTAGACCTTTCCAACAATATAGTTTGTCATGACAGAGTAACATTTACATGCAAAATATTTCCAAGTAAACTCTAATCAGCTAATGGGTATAATCCTGAGACCCAAACATCTTTAAATGAAAAAACATTTATAGTTTTTATTTTCCTTGTCATTAACCGGATATGCAAATTTAATTGCAATAAAATACCATCATTGCCACTCCTTGTCATTAGTTTGAACTGGTTTGTGTGTCATTCACCGCTACAGCAAAGCAACTTTGTGCGACCCATCTTATCTCAATACGCAACCCATCAGTGGGTCACAACCCACACTTTGAACAAGTACTAAAATACACATTTGATTTCTTAAGTAAATGAATAAATCAACGGCCTTAGAAATTAACTCATTTATTTAAATAATCAGTTCAGTTTACAGTCACAGAACAAAAACACTTGGATCAAACAGATGCTAGACACTTGATTTCCAGAAGTTATGGTTCCTCTAGTATTAATTCCAATCACCACCTACAGGAAACCCAGGGTTGGACTGCAGAAATTTTTTCCCAAAAGGTTTCCGTCCCAGTTTCAAATCCCAAGACTTACTGGTGATCACGGACTTGGCGGCTGTTAAGAGAGAGAGAAAAGTTAACATGCAAGAACTCAAAAAAGCAGCTGCCTTAAAACCTAGCTAAAGTCTGTATGCGATTATGGTTTTCTGTGGAGTCAAAGACCATTCTGGGAAAATATAACCTTGATATCCTTAATATTGACTGAGTAAGATCATGTCAAAGATTGAAATCAAACTTGTAGTCCTAATCCCACTGTTAGATTATGAGACTTTAGCCGGGATTTGACAGACAGGATCTCAAATAGTAATTTCTTCACAAAATAAGCATTGCATCAAATTCATATTTTTATACAGACCAGTAGGCAGAGGAATAGGACATGAAGATTCACAGCATTCACAAACAGAAGCATCACCATACATCTCAGTCCACCTTAAACACAGTGAACATTTAGAACCACAGGAAATAAAGCAGAATTTACATGCATTAAAGTACATGAAAGCAGCACGTTTTGGCAGTCAGTCTCTGGTCATATTTAATGCTTGAAAACTTACTGCTTGGCGTGAAGATCAAATGTGCATGACTTTGAACTGGGTGAAGGAGTAGAAGGTGCCATGAACATTTCACAATGCATAAACATGGTCTGTCATGGAAAGAATAGTAAAAATTAAATAGTATGTTATATAAAAATCATTTCATTCCAGTACTGAACAAATATTTACAGAACAGGTTTTGGAGCATGAAAGCAAAGGCATGACGTGTACCTTTCGGGTCGGTGAGTTGGAAACCATGTTGTTGAAGAAAAATGCAGCAAAACACAGTCTTACAGTGCTATTGTCTTTAGTGGTGTAGTACTGGGACATGGCACTGTTTTTACTGTCCACCAGGCATCTACAAATAGAGAAACATAGCAAGAGTTAGTTAAAAACCTAGCGTCTCATTCAAATTACATAGGCAGCCTAAAGCCAAAATGCATGCAATTAGTTTCACTTAAAGCAAAACTAAAGACTTTGCTCCCCCTACAGGTTAGAAGCGTAATTGTTCATTAGCACTGTCGTAAATACTGCAGCATAGCTGGCTCTGATTGGATTGTAGGTCTGCCGTAAAGCAAGTTTTTGTAGTTTTCACTCGAACTACAGGACCACTACCCGACGGTTGGAAACTTCTTTAGTGCGGTTTTGGCCGATAGAGGGCTGCAAAGCGAATGTGAAAGCTCCATTCACCCTGTTTTGAGCAGATGAACCACTGAAATTTTTGGAAAAGTTATTTTAAGGTTAAAAAAAACTCTTTGGTGTTGCTTTAAGACCTTCCAATGGGCTTGGACCAGTAGCATTTTATAATTGAGCAAAGTTTTAAAAAATTAGCTGTTTGAATGGACCTTTAACAAAAGTCCTTCCTAGAGTAGTTTGTGCACCAGTCTGAAAATCATAGACGGAATTTCGCTTGTGATTGGGGGCACCTAGCGGCAAATAAGGGTACTGCAATACTTTAAGATAAGCGAGAGAGTGCAACTTTTGTATGGTTTAAGTTAATTAAAACCCTTTTGGCCTTAAAATTCTGTCTTCATTTACTCATGTTGATCTAAACATTTGTTCAATAAATTCATAAGTAGATTGATAAATGGCAAGCAAAACAGCTAATTGAAACTTGACTTCCATAGTAGGAAAAAACACAATGGAATTGGTAACGTCAACTTTGTGCTTACCATCATTTATCAATACTTCCATAATATTTGATTGACTTCCATAGTAGGAAAACTGTTACAATCAGCTATCCATCATATAAAAGTCGAGTTTTTTTAAAGTTACTCGATTTCATACGGCGTCACAAGAACTTGACAGACTGTTGACGTCAAAGTACCGCGAGAGCGGGTCTAAATTAGACTCGTGTCTGATTTTTCGAATCGCTCACGCGGTACTTTGACGTCATCCGACTGTTAATTGCAGCTTCGTATGAAGTCGAACAACAATTCTCGAACTCAAGTAAAGTCATTTTGTAACTTAACGGTCTACATAAAATCAGGCAACAGTTTAAAGAACATTCGGTGAGAATAGAATCTTGATATCTTTAAGATTGATAAAGTAAAAAAAACTATTGAAAATCAAACTGGCTCATCTCAGAATTAGATAAAAAATTAAGGGTTTCACAGATAAGGGCACTTATATTTGTCGGCCTTACAGCAACGTTTAAAAATGACAATACTAACCCTGCATTCTCAACCACGACATATCGGTCAGCTGAAGTAGGCTCTGGAGATGGAGTGACGAAGCATCTGTTGAAATACAGCCGGTTTCCAGCAACGCTGGGGCCTTTGGCTTCAAAGCAGATCGGCTGACCAAGCACGAAACTCATTCCATCGGGAAGCACATTCCAAGATGCTGAAATTCAACAACTAAAAGTGAGGCGCAAACGCACAAACCTTCACCAGGTTTCTAGAGCTCAGAGAGAGATCACCACGACATACCGTCCATTGCCGTAAGTGAAGCATCTAATCTGTTCTTTAGACCTATATACATGGTTCCAGCTGAGATCTTGGGCAGAAATCCAACTTGGTAAGCGAAATGAAACCTTAAAAAAATCATAGTGAGAATTTGCCATTTTAAATAGAGTAAAAGAAACTGAAAAAAAAGAAAAAAAACTTTACTTGGGGTAAAGACATCGAATTGGTAGGGTAAACGGCCAATCCCGAACAATGAGCCCAGTGATGGGAGGTCGGTATTGTAGTACATTGGTGTAGGTTATGCTATCATCATCCTCCTGAAACAAAGCAATGCCATATTTAATAAGATGAAAATCAATTGAAATACGCAGAAAAACCCTTAACTTTAAAACTTTAATGGCCAAGTGTCCCGAGTATAGTTTAACCAGCTAGGAGAACCAAACACAACTTAACACCTACCCTTCGTCTCATCTTACAATCTTTCAGATTCTGCCGAAAATAATAGTGAGAGGCGGTGGCCTTATTGACAGAACACGTGCCCAGCTTTAGGTTCTTCCAGGCGTTGATGTCTGCAAACACACTCTTCTGGACTCTTACATATATGCGGTCCAGGTGGCACAACACCTCCACCTTTTTCCCAGCTGTGGTGTAGCTGGGTCTCCAAGCGGGCATGCCCGAGGGCAGAAGTATGGTCTGGACCTCTGGAGGCACCTCCATGGAGCCCATCTCTGGGGAAAAGTAGTCTTTGCGCAGGTCGGATGCTTGGATTCGTACATACTCCGGTAGTCTTAGGAGAGAAGGTTCTTCCGTGGCCGTTTCCCCAGCTCTGTATGATGGATCATAATTATCTGGACTCACCATCGAGCTTTCAGTATCCCATTCCTCCTCTGACTCAAAATCAGTTGCATTAAACTCAGCCACCACATTTTGTGTGTTAAGAAATAAAATGAATACAAACTGCAACCACATTTTCAGACCAGACTGATTTCCGAGACCGTTCACGTCATGAGGAAACAATGAAATGGAGGGGATTTTATATGGTTAGGGTGATAAGAAACACCTGCTGTTAATTGTTGATTGTTGATTGTGACAGACAGGTAAAGGGCGACGTCTGCTGGACAGTATTGATATTGCGTTTAGCAGACACTACATGCAAACCTTATGTTGTTGTATCATGTTTCTTTTTTTGTGATATAATCAAAGGTGGTAAAAGTAATAACATATTCTACTCAAGTAAGAGTACAGTTACTTTAATGATAATTTACTTAAGTAATAGTAAAGTTGTGCATGTTTTAATACATGTCATAGTCCTGCCTTCATGTCATAGTTTTTGGTACTTGTTGCCAGGGGCGTAGGAATGAGTTTAACATTGGGGGGGACACATATCGGAAACCTGACAGATCCGTTAATGATTTGAACAGAAATATGTCATACACTGCAAAACATTCACAGACATACTTTATTCTACTAAAATGATATAATTAACGTGTTCACTTCTAATCATGTTCAAACTTTCCTTTCATGATCAACAATCTAAAATCACCTCACCCTTCATATAACACCTACCTGGAGCTCAGTTCTAGCTTTCCCTGCATTACCCTCACCAGTGTCACCACTGTTAGTTTCCAGCTGAACTTCATCTGATCTCTAATATGAAAGTAGTGGAAATGAACAAGGTATAGAAAAATACTGATGGGAAGAGTGTAGCGTTACTAGTTAGATGTTGAATCGCAACATCAGCTTAATATCAACAAGTCTAAGGCATGGGTTAAAGTGAAAAAAAAAATCACAACGTGGCAATTTTAACATGATAAATTATCTATATGGTATTTTGAGCTAGAACTTCACATATGTTCTCTGGGGACACAAAAGATTTGACATTTGACATCTTAAAAAAGTCTTGTGAACTGACACTTTATGTAAATAGGTGAGACCAATAGCATTTTACGGAGAGATGTTTTAAACTGCTTTAAAATTGTCAGTTTGCATATTTTAAATGCCATTTTTAATCTCTGAAATATACTTCAGTAAATACACTTTCAGTGCATGTTTATATTTTATTTTCTTCTGATTAATAGCAAGCTACCACTTTTTTGCTATTAATGCAATATTGAAGTCTCATGTGGCATATATAGGGTTGCCAACTGTCACTATAAAATACAGGACCAAAGGTGGGCTACAGCAGCAGTGCAAGTATGGTTTTGTGTGAATATACATTGTATTGTTTTAAGCCATTTGTCAAAATGATAGTTAATCTCCTAATTTATAACTTTTATGCCTACAACATATAGTAGGTTTCTTAATAGTTTGTTAATTTACAGCTTTACTTTTAACACAGTCCTTTAATTGAACCATTCCCTTTACTATATGTCTAAAACAACTCCTGCACTAAGGGTTAAAAAAAACGTTATCCCCTTCATGTTAATTTTTGTGACTAAAAAAACATCTTACATAGATTTTGCTATTTAAAACACGCGTACAGGGTGTGACTCACGCAAGAGAATGTTCAAGCAAAGTTGGAAATGCTTTTGGGGCATTTCAGATTGAGGCGAAACAGCTACAGTAAATTACCCACTTTATAAAAAGAAAATATGAAATCGTATATCACCCCTGTAATGTACACTCGACGGGACGGGGTCTGTGATTGAATGACAGGTGTCGGTGATCATTATCATGTGCCGTGATCAGCAGCACTGCTGCTTATGCTGCGGGTTCGACTTCGGGCAGCGGTGCTGGAACCGACAGGCGGATGACATCAAAGTACCGTAAAAGCATTTCGATAGCAGTCTCCTCGTATGTTTTCTTGAATCGCTCTCACAGGATTTTGATGTCATCTGCCTCTAGGTTCTTGTGACGCCACATGAAGTTTAACAAACATGTACCAGTGACTGATTAGATCAGCGTATCAGTTAAAAAACGGGACGCGAGTGGTCATGTAACGGACAAATCCCTAGGCATACAGTGCAAAGACACCAATTTTACCAGCTTAACACACTACAGTCTGAAAACCCAGAGCGAAGTGATTACAGAATGCTTACAGTGGAGAGAAGAACGTGCTTTCGCTCCACTCCAGGCTTTGATCAAATCCCGCTTAGCAAGAGGAATACACGTCGTCTTTATGAAAAGTGAATTTAAAAATTTTGCAATTGACGAAGAACTTATCCATGGCTTACGTTAGACATAAAATATAATTATCCTCCTGGACAAAATTTATACCAACTCACATTTCCTTTCTTTCTTTTCTTCCCCAGTAGAAAGAATTATTTAAACTGAGCTGCTGCTGTCTCTTCATATTAACCTCAGACGACCTGTCGCCAGCTTCAGACCCCACTAGCCGTTGAGGGGGTGGGGCGGGCCGGTGAAAAGACGCTGTGTTGCGCTTTCAAAATAAAAGCACGCGAGTTAAAGATTTTAAAATCAAATATTTTTCAAATAATTTTTGGGGGGGACAAATGAAACTGTCTCCAATATTGGAGGGGACACGTCCCCCCCGTCCCCCCCCGGTTCCTACGCCCTTGCTTGTTGCAGGATCATGACAGCCCCACGTGTTTTGTGTGGTAGTACATATGCTTTTGTTTGGGGCTGTATGCTTCCTTGTCCCGTCTCAATTGCCTCTGCCCCTTCGTCTCCTCGTTAATTATCCTATTATTGTTTCATGATTGTCACCCGTTCCCCTCTTGATTTGCTCTCTTATTTAATGCCCTTGTGTTTGCTCTCTTGTCTTGGTTTGATGCTATTCTGTTTCAAAGTTAAGCCAGTCTTATGTTTGTAGTTAGGTTGTCAAGTGTAGCGTTTTGTTTACAAAGTTTGTTCTTTTTGTTTTAACTAGTGATGGGAGAAACGAAGCTTTGAATCAATTGAACCTACAGTCTATGAATTGAACCAATTGCTTCGCAAATTGATAAATTTTTTCGAAGCGGCCGAAACCCCATACACGCTGGCGACACCTGCTGGTCAAATAGTGTAAAAGCAGCAATCTGTCCAATTGAACACTTTTTGCAAAATAATAAAAATATTGTTCTAAAAATGTTTTTAAGAAATTTAAATTACTTAAGAAAACGTGTATTCTATGTTTTTAGTTTTATTTATGGCAAACAAATCATTAAAACGAACTCTCTTTTTAATTATGCACATTTCATCATTAAATCTGTCTATAAACAAAAAGTACACAAAAAAGTAGTCAGAATGATGAATGTTAAATAAACTTATATAATAAAACTGATCCGAGTTCACCTACACTGGTCATTCGTGATCAACTCCCCCTAGTGGTGAATCGTCGGATTTTCAAAACAGTTATGACGTAATGAAGCCTCGTTTGCTAAAATCACGTGACTTAGGACAGTTTGAAACAAGCTCCGAACCAAATATTTGAAACAAAAGATTCGAAAATATTTCAAAGTCAAGTGAAGCGTGCTTCGAAATCGCCCATAGTTTTACCCCCTCGAGGGTCTTTGTTTTGTGTCCCTGTTTACCCCAAATTAACCTGTTTGTCTACATCCTATCCTGCATCTGGGGTCCTTCTCTCTCACAAGGAAAACAACAAGTTATAACATACTACTGCTAATTATATTATATATAATCGCGCTTCACTAGACTTTGAAATATTTTCGAATCTTTTGTTTCAAATAATTGGTTCGGATCTTGTTTCAAACTGGCCTAAGTCACGTGATTTTAGCAAACGAGGCTTCATTACGTCATAACTGTTTCGAAAATCCGACGATATAGATATATATATATATATAATGGGTAAAAAGAAAGAGGTAACGTTAGAAGTTTGGCACACGTCATTTACATTTTTAAGACCTCTGCAATCTAAGAGTGTGTTGAGTGAACTCTTTTTTCCTCTGTTTTATAAATATTAGCAATAAAATGCAAGTTGACCTCAACTAAACACATGTATGTCAATTGAAAAAAATGTAAAGTTAATGCCAGTGAATGAAGCTTCGGTATGTCAGCAGTGATTAATGCCCTTGTCTATACTGTACTGTATGTGAGGGGGCAGCATTTAATATCTTCATAGTTATTCAGAAATTTTGTGGACCAAGCCCAGACTCATACTTACATATTTCAGGGTTGGCAGAATACATTCTTATACAAGATTCACATGAACATACTAAATTATTGTTTGTTTTATTATGTATCCAGTGTTCCCATAAATTTTATTATTTACTTTTATGACTTTTATGATCTATTTTTTGCCTGGGGTTAAATGCTTATTAAAATGAAAAACTGGAAAAATAGCTTTAAGGGCACTAGTTTAAAAAAATATGTTTAGTCTTAAAGCACTATCAGAAAAGAAAAAGGCAAAAATTGTCCAGTCTGTCACTGGGGCAGCAGTACCCTTCTTCAAAAAGGTCCTAATAAGTACCATTTAGGTACAGATATGTATACACTTGGTACCAATATGTACATTTGAGGTACTAATATGCCTTCTTTGATAGCAATATTTATATATTTGAGGTAATATATGAACTTTTTAGATACAAAGGTATACTTTTTGAAAGGGTACCACCCCCATGACAGCTTTTTTGACCATTTCTCCTGACAGTGTACCAACATCAAGGGGTTTAAAAGACAAGGGTTCCTATTATTAAAAACAAAGTTTTAATCATATAAATGAAACATTTTTACGTATGATTTCTTTACTGTAAGCAGGTTTGCAAAAGTCTGTTTCAAATAAAACATCATTTTTGTTCTCCTTGACTATGTCGTTTGATTGACAATGTTTTTTTTCAAACAGAAATATTTGCCTCAAGATGGCAAAAAAAAAAATAGAAAGCGCACCTTTATCTTTCCCCGGAGCCATACGGTAGTGTTTCTGATTCATTTACGATGACTGGTCTATTGATGATCCATCTGACCTGAGAAATAATAACTCGACAGGTGCGATCTTGCCTGAAATTATAAGATCTTTGCTCAGAGCTGATTTTTTGAAAAGCTGTGTTATTGTGAAGATTCACTGTAGGGCTTTAGTTATAAAATAATAGTTATCAAAGCTACACTTTTAAAGTGAAGGTTTCTTAAAGGTTCTTTGTCGGTCTGTATGGTTCTATAAGGACCACTTAAAGGTTCACTCTTTTAACCCTTATGTGTTGTTGGGGCCATTTTTTTATTCATTTTTATGTCTTAATTTGGCCACAATTGCTGTTTCAGCAAATGGAATGATTTTTGGTGACAAATCTTATATTACACACATTTTTTAGAAAATAAAAAGTGGCCACTAAATTAAACTGCTGTAAAAATGTATCAGATAATTTTTTTCGCATTTTTTTCGTAAATCTGTTAATCAACCTCAGTACTGATCAAAACTACCAAATGTTTACAAAAATTCTATGATTTTTAACTCTTTAATTGCCAAGTTTATAAGTGGTGTCTCTGATTTGGGGAAAACGCACAAAATGACAGATTTTCAATATAAAAAGTGATTGTGGACTGGATTTTCTTTTACCTTTTCACATGGATTTTCTTTTACCTTTTGGGCATTTCAAAGATGGGTAAAAACATTGGCATTGATGCATTTTTTGTTTTTGTGCAGCATCATATTTGATTTTTTTTCTTCCTCATTTATTGTTTGTGGCCATTTTTTCCCCAATGACTTCCATTATAACAACATTTTTTGATTGCAGAGCAATGACCCCTTATTATCATGCATTTTTGATTTTTTTGTGGTTTTTCCATTTGCAAAGAGGTAAAATGTGTCATTTTTACTGTTGATCACCATGTGGCACCATTGACCCTTTAGTAGGCCTGTGCAAAAAGAGTACATAGTTATGTGGAGTAACTAGTCTTTGGCATGCCCAAGACTGTGAAAAAGGTGAAAAAAAATCCAGTCCGCAATCACTTTTTATATTGAAAGTCAGTCATTTTGTGTTTTTTCCCTTTAAATCAGTGACATCATTTATTTGTTGGAGCTAAACTTTGCAGGAAAGTGGCTCTAGGACCAGGAATACCCACCCCTGGTCTATAGGCATTCGTGAGAATATCCAAAACAACAATGGTAGCCAACAGGATTGTGTTTGTTGTGCTGCTTAATATACTCCAACAAATTTTACAAATTAGTTATTTGTCGTACATAAACAAAAATGATTGATGCTTTTGCTGTCTTAATTGTTTATATTTATCTGTCTGTAGACAAAGGCATCTGTGCGCAGGCTTGTTGTTTTCTTTGCATTGTAACATAGCCACATGCCTGGCATACATAATACAGCGGATTTAGTCGCTTTACAGATCGGTGAAAACAGAGATCTTTTTGACATCGTTTTGTCATGTGCACATTCATTTTATTTTTAAAGACAAAGGTTGTCGTGTCAACATAGCATAAAAGGTTTTCTGGGTAACCAAAAATAATAGCTTTTATTATTTATTAGTAGTCTAAATAAAGATATTGTTATGTGACTGTAAAATATATATATTTGCTCTTTAAAGATGCAAAACTCCTAGACCCAGACTGACAATTTTTAATTTCCTTTTAATTTTTTTGGTTATCTATTACATGACTGTTTGAAAGCAATAGTAGTAATAAAGTCAGAACTAAACTAAAGAAAACAAACATCTTAAAAAGCTTTGACATAAAAACAAAAAGGTATTTTTCTACTTTGACTCTGCTATGTTTCTTTTTAAAATGTGTTTAAATGTGCGTCTTTGAATTTGTCTTTTTCAAATAAAATGTTTTAGTCTCTGTTTACGGTTGGTACCCTGCCTCGACTTGACTGTTTCTGTAAATGTTTTACCCTATGGCTAAGGGGAATTCAAAATTGAAAGCTTGTCATGCCATTACAGTAAATCACAGAGCAAATGGCAAAAAATAAAATAAAACAGGTCAAGAGGCCATTGAGGACTTTTTTAAGGTAAAAAACAAATAAAAATGAAATCTGGAAACTCTTAAATAAACTACATACTTTTCATAATGTAACTTGTTAAAGAATTCAATGTGATTGAAGTTTTTAATATTGGTGATTATTTAAAGCCTTGGGCCAAACAGAAAAATGACAGATTTTTACCGGTCTAAGATGAGTTGAAGCACAGTGTGTTTTTATTCAACACAGTATTTAACTTTTCTCATACACTCATACAATAGGTCCCAATGCCACAGAAGAGCCATTTGTGGTTCCCAAATAAACCTTTCCGTCAAAGTTTCTTAAAATAACCATATATTTCTTACTTCTTTACACCATGTAAAAAGTGAAAAGTTGGATGAACTTAAAAAATCACCTCAATTGGTAACACTTCAAGAAAATCAAATTTATTTAACTTAAATATTTCACCTAAAGTGAACTTCTAAGTTAAAAAAAATTTTGTTTTACCAACAGAAGTCATTTTTTAAGTTGATCCAATTTTTACTTTTCACAATGCAATCTAAAGGATCCTAATCCACTACAAAGAAACTTGTTTTAAAAAGGTTCTTCAGGAACCAGCCAAAACTGGTTCTTCTACCTTCTACATTGTAATAATAGAATTGTTGTTTCAACTTAAAAATGTAAGTTGGTCTAATTCACTAAGCATGCACGTGAACAAATTTGCATAAAGACTTTTTCACGAACAAATCGTGATTCAAAAAAAAAATTTGTATCAAAATTTCTTCTAAATGTTTGAAAATATTCAAGAACAACAAATAGCACACGTGTGAATCACAATGAATCACGTACGCTATAATAAAATACTTTGATGAAATGAAATTCACATTATTATATTTTGTATTACAACATTTTCTATATCTATATTATTATTATTATTATTATTATTATATACATTATATTATACATTATTATAGCCTAGTTATTTTTTTCTACACATATAATGAAGATGCGCGTAATGACAAATCTTCATGCTTTCCTTCCTCACTTTTTAAACCTCTATATGAAAACGTCTGCTTAATGCCTAATGTAAATGTTATGTAGATGTAATGAAAATTCAAAACCTCAATCCATTGATCTCCTGTCTGTTTTATTTAAGATATGGATGCGCGTCTCTGTCATATTAATTAAATGGTATATAAATGCCTTTGTTTTTGCATTCAATAGTTTAATGTTACTTCAATGGACACAAAGCACTGGCTTTCTCCAGCGACAGCAAAACCTCCCAATTCAAAAATGCAAAGCAAAACAGACTTGAAGTGCGTGCTTCGCCGAAAACTGCATCAAGAGTGCAAAGGGGGCGCTGATAAGCACACTTCGTAGCTTAAAAATGACAGATGGGACACCTGACCCTACGGACTCGAAGATTAAGCAAGCATGTGCAATTTAAGGCGACGAGACTGGCCAAAATTCACTAACAAGTATAAGAACAAATTCATGTGCATACACACATGTTGTGAATTAGGCGGAAAGTTTTCTTGAGAAGTTCAAGTGTGAGTTGATTAATATTGTTAAGTTGAATTAACTCAAAATTTTTAAACAGCAAATCTTTTATTAAAGTTTAAAGCATCATGTACCTGAAGCACCTTTAATTTTTTTTAAGTGTAGCACTTTTTTAAGGTTTTATATCAAATTGCGGTTGTATGTGCCAGTCAAATCGGGGCATGTCAAGGATGTGTCATACCATCCCACAAATGTAGTTTTTTCTTCTTTTTAATAATTATCAGTGAGATTGATGGTGAAGAAAGCAGAAGAAGATGTTGTAATGACAGATATGATTTGCTGATATGGTGACTCAGTAGTGACTCACTAAGATGCTAAGAGGTGTGCGCTTCATTTTTTGCACCTGTTTGAAAGAGAGAGAGAGAGAGAGAGAGAGAGAGAGACCCTAAAAAATTCCTAAAAGCTTCTTTATCAGGCTGTATAGTTTCACAAAGACCCTTTAATATCCACCAAAGCTTTCTGTTGCATTAAAGGATCCTTGTAAAAAGGTTCTTCAGACTATTAAGATGTTTTCTTGTGTATTTAAAAATATCTAACTTTTAGCCATAATGGTTCATCTTCATGATTATTCCCAAATGCCAAAATAAAGTCTCCTGCCAATTTCTGCCACCTTCATTCTGCTCGTATCCACCAATGGGCTTCTTAAACCCAACAGAAGCGAGAAACATAACAGGTTGCCCCAAGGCCTAACTTTACCATCCAAATTCCTCTCTCTTGAACATTCTTACAGACAAATCATCCAGGTAATAATCAATTTTGTTGCCTGTTTTTGCAAAATAAAAATGCCTTAGGGGTCTTGTGATGATCTTGTCACAGGCTGCAAGTCATAGCCTTGTCAAAACTCGCCTATTAGTGGCTGTAGGTCTGAAAAACTGATATATGACATATATGAGGGGTACAAAGCATGCATACCGAGCCCGGATTACTCATCTCATCTGAACGTGCCCGCTCGTAAATATAATCGCTTTTTGAAGCGTGTCTTTATACAGAAGGACCTGCACTCCAGAAGAAAACGTATGCAATTCTCATACACAAGACACAAGGTAAGTAAAAATATGCCATGTAAAAATGATATCAGATTAACACAATTTGCTAAGTTAAATAAAATATAAGCTTTATAAATATAAGTTTTTATAAAAAGTCAAAATTTAAAACTTAGGTTGAATTGACTTGCATATTATACGTCATGCTGTATTTTTTACATTGTGGGTTTGAATCTGATCCTTGTCCTATATGAAACACTTGCAAACTCCTTTCTTTGGGTTTTGTCTGAATATCAAGTTGAAGTTGAAGTTTATGCATTCACAGATGTGAGGAAATCGGTGTGGGGATGCTGATCTTGAAACAGCCAAGTATCATGTGCTAATTGTATCTAAAATATGCAAAAATATTCAAAGGATTACATCTATTAAAACTTAATGAAAGAATCAAATTCTTCCTTATTGATATTTTAATATTTCACATAATTATTGTGATCCTCTCCTTTTGCATCTAAAATCAATGATCTGTGATGATGAATAATTTTAGTACATGTGTAGCTTACATCATCGAACATAATAAAACGATGTTTTCTGTACAGGTAAATCTCTTGCTAGGTATTCATTTGTGGTCATAACAATGGTTTATAAATTAAGCTGAAACCACAAAGCTATAAAGTAGGGCAACCACAAAAACAATGTTGGACAAGTATAGACAGAAACACAGGTGCATGAGTTAACGCTGATTCGGTTTTTGATTTCCGCACAAATCAGAGACCTACCATCCACCCAACAGGATTTAACATGTAATATTGGCTGTATTTATTCATTGTTTTGCTATTTCAAAATGAAAATCTTTTGAAAGTGGACAAATGGCAGGTGTAGACATCATTACACTTTTATGGCTATAATGACAGCGGTGGTGCTGAGAAACATTGCTTTAAATAACTGCAAAGAGGTGCCAAAAGCTATCTAAACATCTGCACGGATGATGATGGATGGATGCATGGACAGATTTTCTGGAATGCATTGTGCTCGCTTCTGAAGAAAATTGGATTTTAATTATATTCTTGCATGCAGGGCAGGCCATAAACAATTTGATCTTATTTGTACTTAAAGTATGTAAAAATTAGCTTTTGGTAACACTTTACAATAAGATTTTATTTGTTAACATTAGTACACTCTCATAAAAGGTCCTAATACCATTTCGTCCAAGTGACAACATTTTCTGAATAATGACCAATATAAGAATTTATAAATTTTAGTTCATGTTTATTTTAGCATTTACTAACACATTTTAATATTAAAAGTTGTATCTGTTAACATTAGTTAATGCACATTGAACTAACAGTAAAAAATTTTATTTGCATTAGTAACAAATATTAATAAAGTATGAAGACTACAGATATATAGCTTGGCTGTTTACTAATGTTAACAAATACAAACAGATTGTAAAGCATTACCCAATGCAAAATGAAGCTATTTTTTGTTAATTAAATAAATTTTTTTATACTTTTAGTCGGATCAAATATTGTATGGCCTGCCCTACAGCAAGCAAGAATATTATTAAAATCCAATTTTACTATGCAATTTTACCACGCAGTGTAAAAAATTGCTTGTTGCACTTAAATTTGTAAGTTAAATCAACTTAAATTTACATTTCATTCTTTATTGACTAGTGAGGAGTTGCTATAAATAATAAAAATAAAGTTAAAATAACTTAAGCTAATTTAATTTTATTAATATAATTTATAGCAACTCCTCACTAGTCAAGAAAGTTGAAATGAAGTGTAAATTCAAGTTGATTAAACTTAACATTTTAAGTGCTACAAGGAATTTTAACAGTGCATGTATATGATTTTTTTTATAAAAAATAATTAAAATACAATTTCTAATTAAGCAAAGACTTTTTAATAAAAGTAGAATTACTTCAAAATGACATAAATTCAGATCTTGTACAGTATGTTGAGCACGCAGGTGAGGATAATATAGCTTCTGCCTTCAGGATAACTTCAAGTTAAAACTTGTTGGCTTCAGATCTGTTAAGAAGGCTCTAAATCAAGAGAGAAAGCTCTTTTTTTATGAGATGTATTGCACTTGAACTGAAAAGGCATGTCAGTTGACAAGCAGTTTATTAGACAAGAGATGTTACAGTAAAAAACAACGAGTGGTAAGTGTGGATTTGTTTAAAATCTTTCATTTATGTGGATTCTGGGATGATAAACTGTGATGTTTTAATATCTGTGCTATTGAACAGCTCTGACTATTCAATACCAGATTGCAGACTTGTTGCAGGTTTTAGAAAGTGCTCTGTAGTTCAATGTGCTGCGTTTGAGATGAGATTGTAAAAACATAGAAAGCAAGGAAGTTAAATATATTTATATTAATATGCATTAATAAATTACATATTACTTGTATTCTATGAACATTTTATAGCACTAAAATGGTCATGACATTTTGTATATATGTAAAAAATTATTAAATGAAAGATAAACTTATGTGTGAGGATGTTAAGCATGACAATAAGATCATGTAAAGTATTTCATTCCGAAATTGTACTACTTTCATTTACCGATGAACAGTTATGTGTGATCTTGTCTGTAAAAAGTGATTTATGGATGAGAGCACTTATAAAGACTTGTTTATTTCGGTTTGAAGTAGTTAACATGGAATGGACAAGCTAACCACAACCAAGATTGTGAAAGTAGAGGGAGGATCTGGAGGAACTGGAAGAGGTGAGTGCAGAAAAACTAATGTTCATCCACAAATCTATGTGGTTTATAAACTGATATCTGTTTCTTGATTTCAGATATACAGAAACACACAGAGACGGTAACCACCACAAGATTAACATCTTTACCACCAAGTAAGTATAAATTATATTTAAGCAATATAAAAATTGTTATTGTGTTATTTGACCAAAAAATTATAATACTAAAATTTAAATCATGTTTTAAATAGCTTATGCCATGGGTCTACTCAATGATGAACTATTAAAGGTGCACTGCGTAACTTTTCGAACAAAATGCAATATAATAAACATAACTATATTATCAGTGGTTGATAAAGACCTTACATAATGATCTGTTTCGTTTTTATTACCTGAGAATGAGCTGTTTTTGTTTGTCCTGTAATGGCTACCGTAGCCTCTCTATGCTTTTCGAAAGCAAGAGATGAGCTGTGGACTGAGCCGTCAGTTGCAATTCATAATCTCACCACTAGATGTCGCTAACAATCTACACAGTGGACCTTTAGGGGTGGTGTCCCGGAGAGGGTTTATCCTAGTCCCATGTTTGAGTAGAGTATTACATCTTAACATATATCAGTGCCACTGTCTTGTTTCAGGATGCATCTCAGTATTATTTTTTGCAAGTTATGTTTGTAAAAAGGACTTTAATGTCCTTTATTACTGAGGACTAGTCCTGGATTAATCTTAACCCTGTCTGGGAAAATGCCACTAAATGTTAATTTTAAATCAGTAATCCTTAATGACTTCATCATTTTACCCATCATTTTGTTTACCCAATAAAATATTCTCGAGCTTGGCATTGCTGGATAGATGTATATTTGTTACAAAAAATAACCACACACTAAAATATCTTGATTTATAGATGTTTTATCTTATTTCAGTGCTTGTTTTGACTAACGTTTAAATAATTTTAAGTCATCTTTATTTAGAGCCCCTAGGCGTTTTCAAACTTTTTAATGACAGGGACCCCCACATATGATGAACCTTTAGCGAGGGCCCCATTTTTAAAAATATACATCCATATTTAAAGGGACAATATTTAGTTTTTCAAAGTATTTTTTAGTCAAAATCAATGTATTTATTCATAAATATGTCCTCATTGGTGTTAAATGACCTCTGCCGATGATCTAACTTTTTTTGTAAGCTTAGAATTTCTTCTCTTTATTTACGTTGAACGGTTAAGTCCAAGAAAGCTTCCATGTCGTTTCGCCCTATTGAAAAACTATAATAGCAGAGAGGGACAAAAAGCACTAGCTTACCGCAACGCCTGAACCAGCTGAAATGGACAAGGAGATCAGTGAGTACATAACGGCTACCGTAGTTGCAACACGCATTTGGAAAAGCAAGGCTTACTATTATAAAGTTGACTATTATTGTTAGTTAATTGTTGTAAAATTCTTATGACTTGTGAATGCAATGCTCCATTTAACTAAAATAAACCAGGCTTAATACAAAAAATTTGGAAAAGCGAGGTGCTAGAGAGCACTATTCGTTTGAATGCAAAATATAATTTCACCACTAGATGGTGGAAAATCCTACTTATTGTCCCTTTAAAGAAACATTTCAACTGTGTTAGATTAATAGTAAGTGTGATATTATAAAGATAGCAAATTGTTTACAAACTGAAATAATTGGTTACACATAAACTTTCTCAGTTTTTGTTTTGTCTCTGGGGACCCCTTGGAACCTTCTGAGGGACCCCAGGTGGTCCCTGGAACTTCAGTTTGAACCCCCCTGCCCTACAGGAACACGGAGCCCTGGTTGACAAACAGTACATCCAAATAAAAAAGCAAAACTTTCATATTTATTCCTGTGTGTTTTTCATGTTTTTCACCACTAGAGGGCAACAGTAGCTCAGCGAGCAGCCAACAGGTGCTGACCTCCAGCTCTAGCACAGGAGGAGCTGTCCTGGTGGAGAAGAAGATCTACACCCAGGGCGGTGCCGAAGGGGGCACTTCAAGGACTTATGTGATATCATGTAAGCCAAGTTCTACTAGTTCTTGCTGTGCTTTAGAACATGTTAACCATCTAAACAAGGTTCCCAAGGATCTACTAGCCCTAACATGATCAACCATGTAAACCAGTCTGAAATGATCAGAAGTTGGTTTTAGTATGTTAAAGACAGTTATTACCATATTATTAAAAATGTTTTGTGTATCTCCTCAGCCTCCTCATCTGGAAGTTCAGCCACCAGCAGTTCAGCAGGAGGGTCTGTGGTTGATGCGTATGACTGCTCCCTGCCCTCATCCTCAGGTGCTGCACGTGAGCTCAGTTTAACCGCTGGTCCGATTAGTAGTTCTATGGTTAAGAGCTCTAGTTCAAAAGTGAAAAGCTCCAGTATCTCTACCTCAATCGCAACCGCTGGAAGTTCCTCCTCAGCAACAGGCGGAGATCTTTTAGCAGGATACGGGTTCTCTGAGTACGCGTCCAGTTCGGGTGGTGTTTCTGGGGGTGGTACGAGCATGTCAAGAAGTGGAGGAGGTGGGGTTGGGTCCTCAGGACTCATGTCTGGCGGAGGAGCTTCCAGCTCGATGACTGTAACCAAATACAGCTCATCGTCCCCCACTGGAACGAGGAAAACCATGAGTTACAGCACCGTTCCCACAGAGAGGAAGAGCAGTCTGACCCACCATACTGGAGGATATGAGGGTAGGTCAAAGGTCATGACCTCTGACCTGGGTATATTTGTTGATTTTGATACAGTTTAAATGTATATATATTTATATAATATGTCTGTGGTATTTATTCAGGGAGCTCCAGTGGCAATTCTTCCCCTGAGTATACAAAGAAACAATATGGTATGTTCAGTTTGCTTTTTGTTTAAGGACACAAGTGTAATCTGTGATTTGTAATCTGTGACCTGAAATCCTGTTACAACCGCACAAAATAAACCATAAATTCATATCTGATTTTATTTGCATTTACAGTCGCCACCAGAGGGCGCACTCAGACGCGAGGTATTTGATCGCCATTTAGGCTTCATTAACAAGTCTTTAAAGTGTCTAAGAGTTTATAATCTGATAAAATACTAAATAACATTTCTCTCCACTTAATTGCTTACTTTAAATCGTTTTAATAAGTGTTACCTTTGTGTGTGTTTTTCAGAGAGTGAGATCAGAGCCAGACTGCAGAGCGCCTCTCCCTCCACTAGATGTCAGTGTCGCCCAAGTTCAATGACTATAGTGCATTATCAATTTCTAATTAAAATGAGTACAAAATAATAAAATAATATTAATTAATTAATTAAACCATTTTACTTACTTTTGTAAAATTTCGTAAATATTTATTAACAATAATATGTTCCACATTCATATTCAGTTCATTAATAGTTTAAGCTATTTACTGATACAGTCACTTATGGGTTAATGTGAAGAATTGTGTATTGAAACAAGTTGTGTGGACTATAGTTAAAAAAAAGTAAAGTAATAATTCGTGTGTTTAGGGACAGAACTGGACGATGTAAAGAGATTACTGAAGGGAAGTCGCTCTGCGAGCATCAGCCCGCCGCGTTCACCCACCAACACACTACCCATCCCGAAAAAAGCCAGCGTGGAAACACGCCACGAAAGTCATGGAGGTACTCGCGCATCGAGACACAAAATACAACAACATAAACATACTTTTAACCAAGGACAATAGATATTTACAAGACATAGTATAGTTGTGTTACTTTGAATGTGGGGAAAAGCAACGCTCAGTATTGCCTTTTTTTCTTTTCTTTTTTTCGCTTAGTATTGCAGTATTGACCTAGGTGTGTTCGACTTCAAGAAGTGACAGGCGCATGACGTCAAACTACCGCGAGAGCGATTTGAAATTAGGCTTCTCCAAAAGATTTCTTGTCGCTCTCGCGGTATTTTGGCGTCATCCTGTTGGTTCTTGTGGCGTCACGTCAATTTAATTGATCTCTGATTTATTTTCCCCTTGGCTTGCTTTGTTTCTTATCTCTTATTTTATGTTTTTTTTTCTATTTTACTTTTTTCAACAAATAAAGAAAAGAAAGTCGAACAATCCTCTTTTGATGATGAAAGTCCCGCCTTGACCCAACGACCCAATCACCAATCGTCAAACACTGACGATCCTCTGGGGAGGGGCTTTGTGTGAATGCTTAGCGCATGCGCAGTAGTTAGAGCAGCAACGTGGAAAACTTTTTTTAGCCCAATTTGAGATTAAGATACAAAGTTTATGGCACAGTTAATGTCAGATTTAATAGTTGGTTGAAAATATTTTAAAGATATTAGTCTTCCTTCATTCAAGTAGATTAAAGGGACTTTCCGTGTTTCCGTCAGGTCATTATGATGGCTCAGTTCTGGAAGCTGGATTCAGCGGATACTACACCAACCCCAATAACCTCAGTTATAGCACTCTGCAACAACCCACATCGCCCTCAGGTTAAACACAGGCAGAATGAGCACCTGCTGTCTGGAAGTTATAATAAAATAAAGTTTTAAAAAATCTGATAAATGTTTTTTTCTCGGCAGGTATGCAGAATAATTTGACCCTCGGCTCATCTGCCCTCAGTAGTGCAGGTCATTACGCAACAGTGCCCTCTAGAGGCCGACACACTGCTACACACTAATAAATATTTCTCCCTTTTGTCAAGATTTGTATTTTGTGTTAAATTGGAATATGAGATAACCATAGTAAATATTATAAATACAAATAAAATATACAAAACACCTGACATTTTTGTTCACAGTTTATGGGATGCAGAATAACCTGTCAACAGGTGGGGCTCTCATGGTTAATGGAGTAAGTTCTGGCCAAGGTAAGCTGAAGTTTATCTCTCTGCAATAACTGGCGTACCACAAACAATACTTCTTTAAGAGTGTTATTCTGTTTATACCCCCAGTGTATGGAGCAACAAAAAATTATGGGAGTGTTGGACTGGGTGGAGCTGTTCCTGGTAATAAAGACTTATGATTTTACAGTCACTGACCACACTATAAATTATAATTTAATAATGTTTTAATCACATTTACAGCTGTCCCAGGCAGCCTTATCACCGCTGATGATGTGTTTGTGAAAGACGGCAAGTTTATTGCGATTGGAAAAGAAAATGTTGGAGCCAAGAAAGAGGCTGAGAGGTTGATCATGTCAAAAAACACTGGAAAGCAGTTCACTACCTCAACCACGAGTGCTGGACCAGGTAGAGAACATCAGTCACCAGATTGATTGATTGATAAGGCTTAATGTATGTAGTTTAACTCCACAATTGCATTATGGGTAATCTGGCGGTAGGACAAGCATCATGAATTTCACAAGACTGCAGTGCAGACATATAGTTTGACAATGAAAAAACATTTTAAACATTTAAATGTATTTTATTTTTGTGAATTTGCTAACATTACAGATGGCTTTTCTGAAGACTCGCTCAAAAGAGAGAAAAGAATGATTTCAAGCACTATGGAAGGCCCCATCATAAGTACATTTTTTGACTTTTTTTGAGTTTTTTGACTACTCACCTGCTTACCAAAATTCTGATTATGTCTTATTATTTAATAAATCATCTTGTCTGTCATTTTAGCTTCTAAATCATCAACAAAAGACAAGGCCACCTATGCAGGTAGATATTTTATAGAAATACAGTACTACGCTCAACCCAGCATTGGGTCAAAAATGGGACTAACCTAGCTGTTGGGTTTAATTAAGAAATTTCTTACATTTGACGCAACAATGGTTAAAACAACCCAACATTTTGCGTTAAAACAACCCAGCGTAAGCTAAATTACAACCCAATGGGTTGGGTTCATTCATTTTTTACCTGGATTGCATAAATTTTTCTTTTAGAGTATGTATATCTTAAAAAAAAAAATATAATATTTGTGTATAATAATAATAGTGTGTGCATATTTTTCTTTATATTTATATATATATATATATATATATATATATATATATATATATATATATATATATATATATATATTTATATTATAGCTGGGCATAGATTAATCTAGATTAATCTCATACAAAATAAAAGTAATTTTATATATATACACACACACACACACACACACACACACACACACACACACACACACACACACACATATATACATACACGTACATAATACATATGTATACATTTAAGAAATGTTTTATTTAAATATAGTTTTTCTTTTATATTTATATTTATTATTTATATATGTATATGTATATATATATATGTATATGTATGTATGTATATATATGTATATATATACACATACGTATATATATATATATATATATATATATATATACATATACGTATATATATATATATATATATATATACATACATATATACATATACATATATACATATATACATATACATATATATATACATATACATATATATATACATATACATATATATATACATATATATATACATATACATATATATATACATATACATATATACATATATATATACATAATCGGAAATATCTCAATAAATAAATGTAAAGACATTTTGAAATATGATTTAAATTTATTTATTGAGATATTTCAGACTTTAAACATAAAAGAATAACGTTAATATCAATGGGTGAAATTGATGAACTTTGTTTAGTGATGTATGTATTATAGATCTGGTTTTGTTAAAAGTGTAGTCATTACAATATATAAATACTATATAAAAACTATATGTATGTATATAAATACTATATGTATGTATGTATGTATGCATATATATACATACACCATATAAACTATATATAAACATTTATTTATTCAGATATTTCAGACTTTAAACATAAAGGAATTATGTTAATATGAGTGGGTGAAATTGACTTTGTCTGGTGGTGATGTATTTATTATAGATCTGGTTTTGCTAAAAGTTTAATATTGGATTGTTTCTGCAGAGATCCGTAAAGATGATTCAGATGGTGCAGGAACGGCCTTCTGTTCCTGCTGCTCATGGTGGAAGTGGCTTTTGGCATTGATCCTTGGTCTTCTCCTTCTGCTGGGACTTCTTTGTGGTCTCGTCGCACTGGGTACATTTGAATCCTGGTCCCTCAACTACATAATACGATTTACGTAGTAAATTCTGTACTATATTATATAACGTCTCTGTCTAGGTGAGGAGGTCAGGAAGCTGAAGGCTCGCATGCATGCTATTGATGGCGGGAAGATCTCGTCCTCTTCCCAATCCAGATTTTCGTACCCCTCTGCCATTAACATTGTGGATCCTCTCGAATCTCCGTACGCCGAGCGCGCCCCGAGCGTCCGATCTGACAACTCTGTAAACCTGGGCCCAGCTCCTGCTCCACAAGACCCTGCGGTTCTACAAAAGACCATACAACAGATAGTCAGAAATGAGCTGCAGTCTGATACTGTTAGAGGTATTTATCTACTATCCATTTAGTATCCATACACACGTTTCACATCCATTCTGAATGTTTTGTTTGGTTTTATTCTAGTGTCATTTGCGTCTTCGCTTAAGGGGGAGCGAGGAGAACCTGGGCCGAAAGGTATTGTTTTCAGATAAGTGCACAGATGAACTTAAAGATACAGTAAAATAAATGTTGTTCCGTTTATATAATTTTGATTTCAATTCTAGGTGACCAAGGATCTCCTGGAGTAAAAGGTAATCTTAACAATGGTTTAGTTTGACATTCTTCGATTTTAATTTTGGACATGCACATATTTAAAAAATAAATAAATATCTGCTTGTCTGTGATTTTAAGGTGAAGCAGGATTTCCTGGACCTTCAGGTTAGTACTATCTTTTGTAAAATGTTTGAATTACTTTAATATCAAACATAAAATTACTGTATTAAACAGGCATGCACTGATAACATATAGATTTGTTATTAACTGCTTAACCAAAAATAAATATCATTTAGTCATATTTAGTCATAGTTGCAAAATTACACACACTTTGGTAGACAAAAATGTGCAGTGTATTGGATATAATAAAATAAATCCAGTTTTAAAGCTTCATTAAAGTAATAACCATTATCTAAATTCATTTTCCAGGTCCTCCTGGTCTGATTGGCCACCCTGGACAGGAAGGTCCCAGAGGACCCAAAGGAAGTGCAGGTATGGTGCCAAAAACAATTTAGGGAAATCAGTTAGTTCTCATAACAACTTGCAACCTTCATTTTGTAACTTTCACAAACGTTGCTCACACCTATTTCCAGGTGAAGCAGGAAACGACGGTTTACCTGGACCGAGAGGTCGGGAAGGGCCGGCAGGACCGCGAGGAGAACCAGGACCTCCTGGAGTTGGAGAGAAAGGAGATAAAGGTGGTTAACTGCTGAGTTTACTGCAGTTACATTACAGCATTGCTTACACAAGGCCTCAACAGTAATAATAATACCACTAACTAATTTTGATCCACAGGCTCATCTGGAGATGTTGGTGCACCTGGTCCAGCTGGGCTATCTGGCCCCGTGGGTCCCAAAGGTAATCTGGACACATTAAAACAAAACATAAAAGCGAGAGTCTTTGTACAAACAGCCTTATTATCTTAACGTTAAGAGGTGACCTGCCCTAATGCAGAATTAAAGCCACTGACATGATTGTAGTGTTCAACTGTTCATCACATGTGACAGCTTACACAAAATTCTTTTATATATTATATCAGGTGAGGCAGGTGCACAAGGCCCTCCTGGTATACCAGGAGCTCCTGGACCTCAAGGCTTCCGTGGAGATAATGGTGATCCCGGCTCTAAGGGTAATTCTTACTACTTTAGTATTTTTTGTAGCATATTCACCAAAGTTTCTGACCCAGGACAAAATACACAGGACATTCCTAAAGCTCCGCTGGGCCGGAGCCGCACCGGATCCGCACCAGATCCGCTGACTTCGGCCTGGATCCGGTGCAGATCCGGCCCGGAATCATTTGCTGTCTGGTAAAGCAGCGCAAAGCTTTATCCTTATGTTGTGGTTAATGAAGTATTACACCAATTTCATACTAATGTGGGACTTTAGAGGTGTTAGACATACATTTGGGTCACCAAAGATCTGAATATGTGATATTGATTGTCAAAATGTTCATGGTTTTTAAATGTTTCAAATTTTCAGGAGATAAAGGACCTCCGGGCCCCCCTGGCATCAAAGGTGGGTCAAAGCCAGAAATACATATTGCTGAGAAACGCAGATATTTCCTGATGTATAATTTCCAAATGTATTTTTTTAATCAGGTGACCAAGGAGACCGAGGACCTCGTGGTAACACTGGTAAGTTACAGTATCTCACATATAAAATCAACACTAAAAATTTTAATGTTATTGACATCTGAAAACTGTGCGCTGTCAGGTGAGCCGGGTCAGGTCGGACCCGCAGGGCCTCCTGGTGAGAAAGGTCCAAAAGGATCAGCAGGTGGGTTTCAACCAAACCAACCAAGCAATCTTCACACCCACATTTTTTTTATGTCAGATACAGATCCTGTGCAAATATATAAATACCCCCCCGATTAGTTTAGTGTTTAATAATGTATTATATGTCATTTTAACAGGTGCCCCTGGACCAGATGGTGTTAAAGGCATTCGAGGTAACTACAAAATCATGAAAAGTCTTCTCTGGCTTATGTTTTGTAAATCAGTTGTGTTAATTGAAAACCATATGGATTTAAGGGGACCAAGGTCCTGTTGGGTTGCCTGGAGCTCGAGGACCTCAGGGACCTCCTGGAGATGCTGGAATCCCAGGTAAAAAGATTTTCCACAGCAGGAATTATATTAAATTATAATCATGCAATGCGTAAGTGTAAGTGTAATAAATGTAAGTTATGAAAAGGTATTGACTTATCTACACAGGTACACCAGGGCTACAAGGACCACCAGGTTAAATTTAACTTCATATAAAAAAAATTATTAGTACTTAATAATACACTTTATTAATACTATACTGTTTTTATTATTATTTAATGTAGGGTTGCCAGGTACCCCAGGCCAGCCAGGGCCTAAAGGTAATATTTATTTTACTCCGTTATACCCGTGTATGAATGCATTACAGCAAAAAGCCATATTATAATTAAATTGTATTGCATGTTAACTACATTAAAGAGGTTAAAGGATAAGTCCATTTTCTTTTAAAAAATTCAGATAATTTACTCACCACCATGTCATCCAAAATGTTGACGTCTTTCTTTGTTCAGTCGAGAAGAAATTATGTTTTTTGAAGAAAACATTCCAGGATTTTTCTCATTTTAATGGAACCCAACACTTAACAGTTTTAATGGAGTTTAAAAGTTCAGTTTTCAAGGACTCTAAACGATCTCAAACGAGGCATAAGGGTCTTATCTAGCGAAACGATTGTCATAAAAAATATGCACTTTTAAAGCACAACTTCTCGTCTTCCTACGGTCCTGTGAAGCGCCAGCACGACCTCACGTAATACGTCATCACGTCAAAAGGTCACGGATGACGTATGCGAAACTACGCCCCAGTGTTTTCAAGTGTGGAGAAAGAGGACCATTTCGACGTTGTTGTATGTCAACTGATACTAATTAATGTCTTTGTGTCAGTTTATTGTTTAAAATGGTCCGCAAATGTGCGTTTCATATATGTAACACGTGACCTTTCTACGTCACTATGCAATTACATGATGTCGCGCTGGCTTGTCACACAGCTGGAGGAAGAAGAGAAGTTGTGGTTTAAAAGTGCATATTTTTTATTTGTCTTGTCAAAAATGACAATCATTTCGCTAGTTAAGACCCTTATGTCTCGTTTGGGATCGTTTAGAGTCCTTTGAAACTGCAATTTTAAACTGCATTAAAACTGTCAATTGTTGGGGTCCATTAAAGTCCATTAAAATGAGAAAAATCCTGGAATGTTTTCCTCAAAAAACATAATTTCTCCTCGACTAAACAAAGAAAGACATCAACATTTTGGATGACATGGTGTGAGTAAATTATCTGGATTTTTTTTTTTTTTTTAAGAAAATTTACTAATCCTTTAATACAGTGCTATACAGTGATTATATTTAACATACATTGTGTCCTGGTTTTAGGTGACTCAGGTGAACCCGGAAGAGTCATTTCTGCAGGTAAAAGATGATAAATATTAATTATACAAAATATGTGATATCTCATAATTATTTCACATTGATATAATGTTTGATATGAGCTTACTCAATAATATCAAGGTTATATGTTCTTTACATTATGAAGGATGGTTTTATGTAGAAAATAGTAAATCACAAAGAAATGACTTATTATGTCTATATTTGTCTTATTTATGAGGTTCTGTATTGGTGTAACAAAAGTGTTACCAGGACCAAATTTCATTCTGCGTTTCTTAATATGTTTTCGTTTTTTTTAACAGGCCCTAGTAGTAACACTGTGGGTGTACCAGGACCACCCGGACCTCCTGGGGTACCGGGTCCTGCTGGAGCACCTGGGCTATCAGGTAAGGTCATTCAGTCATTTCAGTTACATCTCAGAAATATTTCATCTGAATTTTATGGGCATGTAATTTTTTAACACAAGCATTTTTTTACTTAAGGTCCCATCGGTCCTGCTGGTCTACCTGGTTCACCTGGTAAGATTAAATTTTTTTCTCAAAATCAACAAGAAAGTTTTGGTGTACTGACGCTAAATCTTTACAGGTCCAAAGGGAGAGGTGGGAGAAAAAGGGCAGGATGGAAAACCAGGCACCTCAGAAAGTCCAGCAAGTAAGTTTACTTTATATCACTGCATGACATTTAAATCATGTTAAAGGAATATTCCACTTTCATAAAAAATTCTGATAATTCATCCACATGTCATCCAAGATGTTTATGTCTTTTATTATTTAGTCGAGAAGAAATTAAGTTTTTTGAGGAAAACATTCAAGGATTTTTCTCCATATAGTGGAATTTAGTGGACCTCAACCGTTTACAGTTCCAAAGATCTCTTCTTATCACCTCTGAAATCACCTCAAAAGCGGAAAATTTTGAGCAAAAGCTGAGATCATTGTGTTTTTGTGAAGTTGTATAAGTTGCGGAAGACCGCCACCTGGTGGATAATAGCAGAATTGCAGAAAGCCGTAAATACTTGTCATTGGCAGGGACGTTTATTTTCTTAATTGACGAGTTAACTTGTCAATGGCGGTGAAAGAGTTAATGTCTTTGTGTTAGTTTATTGTTTCAAATGGTCTGCAAGTGTGTGTTTCACATATGTAACATGATTGCGTAATACGTAAGGTCGCGCTGGCGGGCCACATGTCTAGTGCAAGACAAGAAGTTGTGGTTTAAAAGTACATATTTTGTATTTATTGTTTTGTGAAATGACGATGTTTAGCTAGATAAGACCCTTATGCCTCATTTGGGATGGTTTAGAGCCCTTTGAAGCTGCACTGAAACTATAAACCGTTGAGGTCCACTAAAGTCCACTATATGTAGAAAAATCCTGGAATGTTTTCCTTAAAAAACGTTCTTTTCAAACAAAGAAAGACATCAACATCTTGGATGACATTATTAATATTATCAGGATATCAGAAAGTGGAGTAATCCTGTAAATGATTTGTGTCTTTAATCTGTTTATAATCTTATCTAAACAGGAAAGTCTGTTCCTGAACCTGGTCCTCCCGGTCCACCCGGCCCACCAGGAATACCCGGTACACCAGGAATCCATGGACAGGATGGTAAACCAGGTACATAGTGTTGAAATTCACCATTGTCTAATGCAAACATAGTCAGTATTGCAAAACTAAACTATATGTTGTATACCGCTTTTCCACAGGTGTTGGTCAACCTGGACCTCCTGGTCCAAAAGGTGAACCAGGAAGCTTTGTACCCACATCAGGTAAACTTCAAAGATGCTTTTCCTTTTTTTAAGATATCTTTCTTACATTATGGGATCAAAAGAATCGGATATAAACATGATTAAGATTTTTATGGTTGATCAGAAACCTTCTTTGGTGGACCACCCGGACCTCCTGGACCTATTGGTCCAAAGGGATCACAAGGTAGATCCAATATCAAACTCTATAGAATAACATCATTTTTTTTCCTAACACACCTAGACCTTGTGGTTTTAAACTCTGTTTGTGTTCTGTTCAGGTGAAGTTGGTCCTCAAGGCTTCCCTGGTAAGGTTGTTCATGCCACATATATGACCTTGGACCACAAAACCAGTCATAAGTTGCATATTTATTCAGCTTTCACATGTATAAATCAATCGCAACCTTATGACTGGTTTTGTGGTCCAGAGTCAAATATCACAAATTAACATTAAACTGCAAACTGGATTATATGCAAACCTGTTCTTGTTTTTCCCTTCAGGCCAGCCTGGGTTACCAGGAGAACCAGGAATCGGTTAGTGATCGGTTAGACGATACACATAGGTTTTCATCGTTGTACATGAGCTAAAAACATTATTTTACCATGAATCCAGGTATTCCAGGACAGCCTGGATCACCTGGACCACGCGGAGAACAAGGTCCTGAGGGTCCGCAAGGACCACCGGGAACTCCAGGACCAATGGGTCCTTTGGGGCCAGAGGGTCCAAAAGGTAAAACAGAATAAATGATCTAGTATTTCTTAAAATAAAGGTTGTTGAAAGCTTTGAAACAAACATTATATCTAACATTATTGTCATTGTTTTTAAATAAAGGTGATGCTGGAGTCCCAGGAGCCCCTGGTATTCCTGGATATTCCTATGGTAAGCAAATTGTTTTTCTAATCGAAATAGATTTTTTTAATAGGCTGGTTAAACCAAGCATCGTGTCTTCAGTGTGAGAAAAATATCTCATTGTCTTTGTAAGGTGGAGGACCTGGCAGTGCTCCAGGACCACCAGGTCCACCTGGACCCCCGGGGCCTCCTGGAGCACCTGGTGATGGCTCACCAAATGTCGCTCAACAGCTTTCAGACTACCTTCAAGGTAGGTTTTAGAGGTTGCATTTTGGTATGCACACGTGTACAATTGCCACAAAATATGATTTGACTTTATTAATTAGTGGTGCTTGCAAAGCCCAATTTTTTTAAAGAGAATTTTTACTTACTCAAGATTTACCCTTTGTTGTGTAATACCTTTTGTAGATGATGGTATAAGACAATACCTTGCTGGACCCCCAGGCCCACCCGGACCACCAGGACCTCCTGGCTCAGCCTCTGATGATACTTTGGCTAACCGTGTTATTGACTACCTCCAAAGTAAGTGCGTTAAATTAAAACGGTACATTGCAACATTTGGATTTAGCAAAGTTTTGATGGATCCATGCATGCATTCTTTGGTGAACATAGGAGATGAAGTGAGACAGTACCTGATCGGTCCTCCAGGACCCCCGGGACCCCCTGGTGTCCCAGGTGGGTATGGCTTTAACACACAGGAAGTTGCTGGACGAGTCCTCAGATTGATGAATGGTAGGTCAGATGTGCCGTGCACAGACCTTCTGGATCGTCATAACCTGGTCACTGCAGCTACACACTTAAACATTATCAACGATTGTGTAGCATGAAATATGATTGGCTTTCCTGTTTGTATTTAGATGCTGGTTTAAGAGGTCTACCAGGACCTCCTGGTCCCCCAGGACCTCAAGGACCCCCAGGATCGTCTGGAGGACTGGTGTCATACGCCGCCAATGAACACCCGCAGGAAATCCATGCAGAACGTCAAGAGTATCGCACAAGTAAGACGGCTTTTGAAATAAAGTCACAGTTTCACTCCCCCACACTATTTTAAATCAGTGATAATCGCTAAAGTAGCTTCACTGCAGAAAACTATAAATCAACGTTGGATTACCTGAATATCCTGTTTCAGCTTTATAGCACATTACCCAAGTATAATGGACACAAAGGCAATCCACAGGTTACATTTTTTGAGCTGGCGCTCAAATTGACGGTTGTTGTATTTGAAGGGCTTCTCTTCTAAAGGCGATCCTCTGGTTGAATCTGTTGCAGGTCCCTCAACCTCAGATGAGCACTTGGATTACCCAGCCATTGCGAAACATGTCTCAGATTACATTAGGTGTAAGTTAACTTTCTCATAAGATATTATGTAAACTTAACAATTTTGCATTGTGTCTCACGCGTTTTCATTTTTCCCACAGCAAACGGTCTGTTACTGAACATGGTTGACCAGCGTGGTGTACAAGTGATTCCAGGTCCACCGGGTCCCCCTGGACCTCCAGGAAGGAGCGCGGATTTCCGTTATGCCAACATGACTGAGATTGTGGACTTCATCAGAGGTATAAAGGAACGTTTGCAAAAATATTTTGAAAATATATGGGTACTTAAATGACTTTCTTCTTTTACAGAAAATCGTATGATTGGACCACCAGGCAGACCAGGTAGAAAAGGGGATGTGGGATATCCTGGACCCAGAGGAGACAAAGGTACATCATTTATTTCCCAAAAGTTTCCTTCAAAGGTCCACCAAGAAATAAGAGAGCATTTATTTCACAGGAAAATTGACCCCAGCATTTTCCCAAAATTTTTTTCCTGTGCTTTAACTCATTGATATCATAATTCATGTCATAATTCATTGTAATTTCTCTGATTTACAATCCAGGTGAGAGAGGCTTGCAAGGTGTTTCTGGTCTACCAGGGATGCCAGGCATGGTCGGCCCGAGGGGAGAAAAAGGAGAGAAAGGTACATGCATGTTTCAGCTTCACATATTTATGTTAAAACAAAATATGATCGTTTATGAGACCAATTTTTTTTGTTTTCACAGGTGATGCTTCGTTTATAACTCGAAGAAGGAGGAGGAGCGTAGTCAATTAGACTTATGATGTCTTAACACTAGACTTTTCATTCTATTGACTTCCATTCATACGCATGCGAATGTGTCAGACCGGAAATGCGAGCTCATGCGAAGATATTTCACAGTTCGCTGCTTCAAAGTTTAAGTCTGGTGAACTCTGACCTGCGAATTCGTATCATTCGTATCATATGTGAACAGTAGAAAAACGGTAAGTCACGGCGTGAGATTTTTCTGTGCTGAAAAGCACAAATGGACGAAGCCACAGAACTTTTTTTGTATTGACAAACCGTTCCGCTCCCATATTCTCAGTAATATCCAAAAAATATTTGCATGCAAGTCTATTGTTTGACCCAACAGGGTTGCCATTTGTATTGCGTGATCAAAACCTAGTGGTCTGTAATGTGGAGGTGAGGGTTAAGTCGCTATGCCTTTTGACCTACTTTTAGATATGAATGCATTTATTTTTAAAACCATCAAACTTGTACATATTTTAAGTTAGGTTTTTATATTTTTTTGATACTTGGGCTAAACAAAAGTTAAATATCTCCATTTTAAATCAATAAACAGGTTTACATTCATCACTTCAGTTTCTAAAGAACATATTAGTTTATTTCTAAGCAACTACTACTATAAGCCATTATAAAAAATACTGACTGTGGTTCTCTTGGTTGATTGCAAAATGGGATTTAATCTAACATCTGGGTTAGACGTGTTTTTAATATCGATTTCAAATGATTAATGTTGTTTACTTTGTTCTAAATGCTTTTATTATAGAAGACAAATGTTTTATTGTTTGGCAATATTTTTTGTACCACAAACTCCAATACTGTCATTGTAGAAATCTCTTAAAAATGTTTGACTATTGAACTGAGAAATAAACATTGAATAAAGTTTGTTTTTTAAACTCGACTTCCAGTACATCTTAAAGGTGCCAAAGAATGCATTGAAAGAATATGTTAAATTGGTCTCTGATATCTACATAGAACGTATGTGGCTTTATTAAAGTGACACTTTGTAGTTTTTCAATCTTCATAATATATTTTCAAGACCCTTGTGATGATACATCGACTTAAAATAGGTTGAATGTCCACCATAACCTGACAGGGTCTGTATCGCTTTTACTCATACTTTTTAACTTGGGGTTTCGGGTAGTAACCCGAGCACAAAACAAAAAACTACAAAAATCTGCTTTACAGCATACGTCACTTCCTCCACTTCCTCAAATTCGGACGTGAGAGCGCAACTATTTATTTTCCTGATGTTTTTGTCATGGCCAAAGCAGCAACTAAGAAAAAAGAAACCCAAGGTTTTGTTGAAAGATACTAGAAAGAGAAAACAGGAGAGTGACAGAATTAAAAGAAGGACGAGGATCAATATTGTATGGAGGACCACAAGAGTCATGCAAAATGTAATAAAGAACTTCAATATTTAATAACTACCTGGACAATAAAAATAGCAATTAATGATTTGTTTAAAAATTCATTAATTAATCTATAAATAAATAGACAAAGTTACAAAAAAAATCATTATGTAACATTTTATTAGGCAATAAAAAATGAGATTATAAAAATAACATAGAAATGAAATATTAATCCATTAATAAATAATTCAAATTAATATAACAATTTATAAAAACAACATAAAATACTCAACAAGTTCATCATTTTAAATTGCATTTATAAATTCTTAATTAAATAATGGAATTTCAAATTGTATTTCAAAAAGCGATTTAAAAAGAGAAATAAATAACTGGATTTATAAATTGAATTACAAATACAGGTTTAAATTAGGCATTTAAAAGGGCATTTCCGTTTGACTTTTCTGTTTTCATTTCCCCCGTTGGTTCTCCTTATTCTTTTCGCTATTGGATTTGCTTTTTGTTTTAGCCTCTCTATTTAGCTTTTCCGTGACTCTTTGGGTCCTCATCTGAGATCTATAAATCTGCGCATGACGTACAATCAGAGCCAATCAGCGAGCTTGTTACATCCTCCTGGCCATAGCTCATTTGCATTTCTCATTTGACCATTTGCAAGGACCCAAAGAGTCACGGAAAAGCTAAATAGAGAGGCTAAATTGAAAAGCAAATCCAATAGCGAAAAGAATAAGGAGAATCATTGGGAAAATGAAAACAGAAAAGTTAAACCGAAATGCCCTTTTAAATGCCTAATTTAAACCTGTATTTGTAAATCCAGTTATTTATTTCTCTTTTTAAATCGCTTTTTGAAATACATTTTGAAATTCCATTATTTAATTAAGAATTTATAAATGCAATTTAAAATGATGAACTTATTGAGTATTTTATGTTGTTTTTATAAATTGTTATATTAATTTGAACTATTTATTAATGGATTAATATTTCATTTCTACGTTATTTTTATAATCTCACTTTTTATTGCCTAATAAAATCTTACATAATGATTTTTTTATAACTTTGTCTATTTATTTATAGATTAATTAATGAATTTTTAAACAAATCATTAATTGCTATTTTTATTGTCCAGGTAGTTATTAAATATTAAAGTTCTTTATTACATTTTGCATGACTCTTGTGGTCCTCCATAATATTGGGCCAGCGTTCGCTCGCTGGTGTGAACTAAAGGAGGAGGAGGGGGGGTTTCTGACTGATGCTGACTTGTCCGTCATCCTTTTGTACTAGTAAGTAATGTTATAATGCTTGCATATATAAGTCCTGTCTGGCGCCCGAACACTATTTTTTAACGTGAATTTTACTGGAAGCTACTTGGAGAGTTTAGAGAGAGACTTATATCACATGGCATTGTGGTGCTGGGGTAGTGTCATGGACCTATGATACGCGCGATCCGGGTTGATTCCCCTTTAGGGCAATATTTTTTTAAATATAAACTTTAACCAAGCGACCACCATTACAGTGATTTTTTTGGCGTTTGATGAAAATAAAACGCATGAAATTCTATTATATGACACATGACATGCTGGAAGGCACTTTGTGACCTAAAGAGTTGTCATCATTTCCTTTGCGACAGTGCTGCGGCGCTTGTGGGCTCTAGACGTGAAAAATACATGTCTAGCACCCCCTAGTGGCCAAATGGTTCCATGCCTTTAGGTGCAAAAAGTATACATGTTTTTACATGTCCATTTACAACACTTGGATTTGTCCCCATAGTGAAATGGTCAATTATTACCTTATTTGGAAGAGTCATGAATAATAATGTGGAGCTCTCCTCTGATTGGCTGCTTTATAGAGCAGTTCAGTAGCTCTGTGTGTGTATAAACAGATGAAGATGTAGATTTTGAGGAATAAAAAATTATTTAGAGATTGTCAATGGAAAAGTTGTGTTTTTTTAGTACGGACCTGCAAAACGTAACTGTAACGTCAATAGTAGAACTTCAGCCTAAACGTTAGCATATAGCATTAACTAGCATATAGCGCTAACTGCAGTCACAACTTTGTTTTTAGAATTGTAACAACAGTGTAATTCATTTAATCTCGCTAACTGCAAAAATTACTTACTTTCTTAGTATTTTTGTTTCGTATTTTCTTGATGAGCAAAGGACCTAAAAAAATAAGTCTAGTTTTTAGGCAAAAAATATACAATTTAAGTGAATTTGTGCTTAAAACAAGCAAAAAAATCTGCCAATGGAAAAATAACTTTTTTTGTTGAATTTTTCTTGTATTATGTAAATTTAAGAAAACATTTCTTAATCCATTGGCAGATTATTCTTTTGCTTGTTTTAAGCACAAATTCACTTAAATTGTATATTTTTTGCCTAAAAACTAGACTATAAATTACACTTAAGTATATATGAAAACCGACGCGTAGCCTAGCGTCGAGGCTAGGCTGTAGGATTTACGCACAAGACCCGGTCCCAAATGGCACACTCCGTACTTGTGGACTTCCTCAGAGTCCACACTTTGATGACATCATGTAGTGCAGACTTAAGGGACCTTTGAAACAAGACCGTAAGTCCTCATGAAGTGCGCCATTTGGGACAGGGCCTAAGTAGATAAAAACGTCTCATTCATTCAAGGTAATAAACACAATACAGTTCATTATGTAAGGTCTTTATACAGCACTGATAATATAGTTGTGTATATTATATTGCATTTCTGTCAAGAGATGCTTATAAAAGTTACACAATGCACCTTTAAACATTCATCCATCCCATGCGATTAAAGAGACCTAGAATGCTACTGTTATTCAATCAAAGGTTTTAATTACGTAACTTGTTTCCTATAATCACAACCTTTAGATTTTTTCAACAAACACATTGATTTTCACATTGTTAGGCTGCTAACTTTACCTCATAAGTTGAGAATGCATAAAAAAGACAAACAAAATATATGACAACGCAAACACAGGCACGACATGACATCTTTTTTCAGAAGGTGCACAGCACTTCATCTGACTATAACTGTACAGTGAAATCTACTGTAAATATGAGCAACAGTTTATACAGCCAACCAGATATGAACACGTTAAAAAAGCATTCTGTACTCTTTTTCATGTAAATGAAGACAACAGATTTCCAAACACGTGTTGAAGTTGTTCATGTTGAAGTGTGCTAGAAAATAAAATAAATCACATGCTAAAATATACAATAAAATAAAAACACTCGATTCATCTAGTCAACTGGGTTACAAGGATACATAAATCCTCTATACAATTTTACCGTAAAGCACGCAAGATCAAAAAATTTGTGAATAACTTGCAAGTTATCAAACTAAAAATATTAATCATGCATTTAAGTTCAAAGATAAATTATTTGGAGGCGGTTTCCTGGACAGTCCCGGATTGAAACGCACGTTTGAGCTCCCTTAACCTAAAAACACCCTGTACAGACATATATCTCAACATATATCAATGCCATTGTTTTGTTTAAAAACGCACACCAGTAGTTTTGTTTAAAAACTACTTAATGTCCTAATATAACTAAAGCCTAGTTCTGGATTAATCTAATATGTCCGGAAAACCGCCCCTTAGTGTTTTATGTAGAAAACTTCCAGAAACTTTTTTTTGATGAGGTTGGATAAAACCGTAGAGCTGAGATGGTTTAATTTAGCTACATTTTTACATTGCATAGCAGTGCAGATGCAAAGCGCACTTTTCATACCACAGTGATGTCAGAAATGCATACAGTATGGCTGAAACGTAATGAATATGGCTGCTGTTTAAAGATTACACAAGTATTTGCTCTAATTCATATTGGAAGTAACCAACAAATCATACCAATAGTGAAAATAAATGTGTGCCATCGAATTTTAAAATCATAATTGTTCATATGTTTGATTGGCAGAATCAATGTGCGTTTTTTCTGATTGGCCTTTAAATCATAAGCTTATTTGTTTTCTTCACTGACATCAAACATTGACTAGTTAAAGTCTGAAGCTGAACAGTCGTGCCATCTTAAAAACACAGTTTAATCCCATTGTTTCAACACTGGAAACAAAAATTAATTTAGGGGAATACAGAATATTAAACCACTTCATTCTTCATGCACCATCATTGTCTAGTGACGTCCCAGTAAAAAAAAATCCAATATTGAAGTTTAAATAAAATTGAAACGCATATAGCTTACGACGGTAATTACAGGAGCGACGGCTTTATTCTAAGACTATAAGGCAGACGGCCGAAGTGATTCAGTCGTGTGTGCGCATACAGTATATGTAGTGCATATGCGGTGAGATGTTTCTGCCGTTACGCTTTTTTAAAACCCTGTGGATTGGACGGCGGGTACAGGGTAAAACTTAGAGATTCGGCTCTGGCTGGAGGGGTTAAGGCATGTAGACTCTCCGGTCATTTTGAAGAACGCTTCTTGTTCCTGAAGCTTACGAGCAAACTCGTCTTCAAGGGCCTGCAAACAGAGATTAAACATGGCATTAATAAACCTAAGACATATTGAGTGTAATAAGAAAACTTTCTAAATATGATGGAAAATTCATTGTCATAAGTCGCATGGGGTATATTTGTAGCAAAAGTCAACAATACATTGTATGGGTCAAAATTATTATTTTTTATGCCAAAAAAAATCTATGAGATATTAAGTAAAGATCATTTTCCATGAAGATATTTTGTACATTTCCATACTGTAAATATATCAAAAAATTATTTGAGAAGGACTTCAATTGGACAACTTTAAAGGCTTTTAATAGTTGTATCTCAGCCAAATATTGTCCTATACTAATAAACCACACATCATGAAAAGCTATTAATTTTTATTTAGCTTTCAGACAATGTATTCATCCTAATTTAAAAATATTTACCCTTATAACTAAAGTTTGTGGTCTAGGGTCACAAATAATGTTATTTCAGTTATCTGAGGAAAGATTAAATGCCAATGACGAGAAACAAGCCTATATAATTACAATTCCAATAAAGTTTGGTATTTTCATTTTTATTTTATTACACGACACAATATAATACATGTATGCATATTAACGTGTTTAACCTGTTAGAAAAACATAAATTTTTAATGTTTATTAGTGGAACTAAAGGTTGGATTAAACTTGAAACGCATGCGATCGTTGTCATCAGTGAGGCGACCAATCACGAAGAGCTGTGTCGTCATCACAACTCTGTACCAGTTGAGCTAGCCGGCTACTCTCGAAACGTTCTCGCGGTACTTTAAAACCATTTATTACACGGCTCTCTGGAATGCTTGATTCTGATTGGTCAGTTGAGACATTTGCAGGTTCGTTCTTTTCGAATAATAACCGCTCCAAAATAATAACGCATAGCCGGTACTACTTTTACGAGTAAGATCGCTCCGCGCCAATAAAGATTACTGTTTGTTTGGCGCCATCTTGTGACAAACACTGGACAACCACGACAAGACACAGAGAGCTTACTGAGACTGAACTTGACAAAATAGAGCATGACAGCTACGAAGCCAACACACAAAAAAATACAGAATGGGCATTAAAACTTCTCAAAGACTGGCTAAAAGAGAAAAAAATGGAGACAGACAAGTATGAAGCAGAGGATCTTAAAGGTTCTCTAAGCGAATCTGCGAGACGTTAGTTATTGTTGACTTTCGAAACTGTTTTCAAACAGACGGAGCGTAGCTAACTCCTCCCCCTCCCCCTCCCTTCCGTGGTTTCATGAACGCGCCCAACCCCCACCCCCAAATCCTTTTTGTCGTTTATTGGCTGGAATACTTTGTTTTGATTTGTGATGCTAGGTTTGGCCATTTGTTGATATTGCCGTTTGTGAAGCCTGGGCTGTCTACAAAGATCGCGTTTTTTTACAGTTTGATCAGCGGACAGGCAGCAAGCAGATAGTGAGGAGATGTTTCCGGTATGTAACAAAAAATGTTTTATGGTCTAAAACGCTTCAATTCGCTTAGAGCACCTTTAATAAGGTATTACGATCATTTTATGCATCTGTGCAAAGTTTCGCGGAAGGATAAAAATGTTAATTTAAAACAAATATGCCAATAAAATGTTTCAAATTCATATTCATGTCCAGTTTTTTTTTTTTCTTATGTGACAAGTAGCCGTGTAATAAGCGGGATAATGTAGAGTCAGCCGGTAGTTATCGGGAAATAAGCCCCTTCAGTGTGATACAAGACCCTCCGCTTCGCGTCGGGTCCTGATCACACTGTCGGGGCTTATTTCCCGATAACTACCGGCTGCCTCTACATTATCCCTACATGACACAGTCACGTGCCTTCAGCGCCAGCTCAAAGCGGACAAAATTACTAACCGGCCTGCACTGCTTCAAGTCAGCCGCCGATCGGTCTGCGTTGCGCTGCATTAAGTCGAATATATCTATTATTTTCTGCGGTTAAGTTGAGAACAGGCGTTACCCAATTTTGGGGCATTTTCTAACTGACATAGGTGTTTTTCCACCTCTTTGTCTGATTGGTTCAAATTGAGTGACGATTCCCATATGCATTTTTGAAAAGGACGTCTATGCGGAACAAAAAGAGGCGTTTCCCAATTTTGGTGCGTTTTCAAGCTGAAAGAGGTATTAAAAAATAATGATGCATGGCTTTTCAGGGCTTCCACACTTTTTTAATGGATGATTAAAAACGCCTAATCCCGGTTTGAAAACGCCCCAAAATTGGGAAATGCCTCTTTATTGTTCCACAGAGACCTAAACTTCGTTAAGTTGAGCACTTTAACATGGAGGTCTAAGAAATTGGCTCCCTTTTGAAGCCAGTCGATGAATTGCAGTTTAAATCACTTTCCTATTGGCTTCATCAGAGAGATCGAAAGGTTGGCCCCCGGTAAACACTCAACACTGAGCATAACTAATATTGACTGTTTATCGCATAATTTCATTGCTACTATATATATAAAAAAATGATGATATGGTACCATCTTGCGGGGTTTGAGTTTATCTCTCCAGTCCTTGAGCTCCGCACTGTGTTCCTCATCCAGCTCCTTCAGCTTCTGAGTCTCGTGCTCGATGAGCAGATGGCACTTCTCGTTCTGAAACACAAAAACGGTTATGATCAGTTTTGGACATCTGAGGTGCTTCAACACATGAATGAGTAAAAAACAATCAGGTGAAGTGAATGTCAATAATGGAAGCCAATACTCGAAATGTGAGTAGTGAAGACACCCCCCCGGAGCAGTGTGCAGCTATCACTGCAGCACACAGGGACCAATTAGGGATAAGAGAGAATCGGCAACCTTCGGGTTAAAAGCCCACCTTTCTAACCATTAGGCCATGCATCCGAAATCTCGTACTGTGACAGTAGGTACTGAATTAGATGAAGTACCTACTCGTTGTAGTATATAGTATGAATATAGATAGCATGAATGAATTCAGACGTACTACATCCGTCATGTTGATACATAACAACAAGTTAGTCATTAAATGGAAGGACGTTAAACTAGCGCAATTTAACCACAAGGGACAGCTGTTTAATATATGAAGAGTTTGGTTCCAAAATGCAATAAATCCATTTTGACAAATTTTGGTAAAAATGTGTTTTCTATACCAAGAAAGTGACAAGATGAAAACCACTATTTTCTGTTACAAACTTTCACATAGCATCTTTAGGTTATAAAACATAAAAAATTCAAATCCATAATTACATTTTCAAAGATTTATTATAAAAACAAATATTTTTTTCCACAAAATTTGGAAAATATATAAATGTGCATTTATCTTTGCCATTGTATCTTCATTTAGTTGACTAGTGATATACACTGATTAAAAAAATAACATTAAATGGCATTAATCAAAACAATTACTTTGTCATATTAACTTATACTAAGGTAGTCGTCGCTGAACTTTTTTGACAGCGATCAGCTGTAAAATGTTTGGTCCTGCTCGATTTTCGTTGACTTCGCGTAAAATAAAAGTTTTTCTAAGATTCCCTGTGGTCAATGTGTTAGCATGACAGAAGCTTGATGCTGTCGTGGGAACAAGAAACCGACATTTTCCGTCTCCTAAGTGCCTCTCGCGTAAACTATTAGATGTTGATGGCTTCCGTTTCTTTCCCGTCACAGAAAACCACCACAGGTTTAAAAATGCCAATAAACTATTATTTTGTTTTTGTTTGTTTGTTGATCATGAAGTACAAGATGAGGAAAACTAGGATTCCGTGTAGCTACTCAATGCGCCGCCATTGTTTTTTTTACAATGCGTGGAATGGTGCGCTGTAATTTGTGGAGCGGATTTATTGCATTCTTTAGAAAAGGAGGAGTGGCGTTTTTTGTGTTTTGGGAAAAAAGGAAGAAAAGATGACAGGACAACACGGTGGATATTGTATTTTGCGTAAAATTAAGAATTAATTTTTAAATACTGACCTGATATAATACTGATTTTGGCAGTAACTCATTTTTTAATGGCGTTTATCGCGTTTTGGAACCAAACTCTTCATATGTATTTGCATTTGAATAGAGCCACGTTTCTGCTTTCGGACAATATTGAATAAAACAACGTCTCTTTTTCTTCTTCGTTGGATAACTCGTCTCCTGGGGGCTCACAAGATAGTAAAGTGTCCATTCAATGAAGATTTCAGGAGCATGTAACGTCACAGACCAACTGACAATGAATTTCATTATCGATTTTATGGATTAGTTGTAGCAGACCTATAGGCTTTATAGTATGGAAGTAGGCCTTTTTGAACCTACAGCGTTTTGTTAACTTGGCATCTTTAACCAGTATACCGCGATTTGTGAAGTCTTTAGTGTATTGTACCTGTAACTGCTGGAGTTCTTTGACATTCATGTCACATTGCGTCTGTAGGTCCCTCATCTGATTCTCGTGTTTCTGGAGTTGATGAAGCCTCTCGTTCTTTTGTCTTTTCTCCTCTTGTGCTGCAAACTGTGAAACATAAAGGCATATGTTAATACACGAAACGTTATGCAAGTGATACTTTACGTAGTATAAAGTAAAAACCGGTAACAAAATCTGACCTGTTTAACCCTCTCTCGCTCCAGGTCGGGTGTGACCGCCGTGACGCTGATACGCAAACTTTTTTTATACATGGCCATACGGGTTTTGCCGTCACTGCGCTGAATCTTAGGCAGTCTGGTCCTCTCCTGAGTCTGTTTGGTCTTTAACTCTTCTATCAAACGTTGGTTATATCTGTGCATCTGCTCCATTTCCTGTACGGAAACACCAACAGTTAGCAAAATCTTACTTTTTGCTGCGTTATAGTACGTTTACATTTATAAATTTAGCTGCTTTTATACAAAGCGACTTCGAGCTATAAATTTCTTTCTGGGATTGAACCCATATATTTTGCGCTGCTAATACCAGTCCAGCTACAGGATATAACTGCATAGTAAAATTAGTTATGAATTGGTTGTTACAAGTTAACCGTGTCAAAGGCATAACCACTGATACAGAAATAGCCCAACCTTCTCGTGTCTTTTGAGCAGCTGGTGTCTTTGCATGAAGTACTGGTCCTTAAGCTGCTGCTTGAGCAGCTGGTGTTTCTCCTGTAGTTGGCGCTCTTCAAGCTCCCACATTGCTGCTTCACGTGCTGTAGAGAGCACAGGAGAAAAAACAAGTGAATCAAATATCGTTTCATCAGTATTTTTATGTACTTAATGCAATTATTAAAGGGGCACCTATTATGGACATTTTGACAAGATGCAATATAAGTCTCAGGTGTGCCCAAAATGCCCCAATATTTCATTTTTCAAATTTAGAAAAACTTTTTAATAAAACTAACCAGTCAGTCAGTGGCTGTGGGAAGGGCTTTGTTAGTGTGACATCACATTAACAAGAGAATCAAAACAGCATGGGATTGCTTTGGTTTAATGAGGATTAAAAAATACTAGACCAGTGGGAATTAGGACTCTGAGGGTCTTTCCACAAAAACAGCCGACTCAAGCCCAGTGTGTGAACAAGGTGTCTAAAATGCTGATGCTACAAAAGCAGTAAATGAACAGGTGGGAGGCAGAAATAACAACAAGCTTAATACGAAAGACATCCGACCTCTCAAAAGTTGCTGTTTGTGGTTAAGGCAGTCTCTCTCGATGGTGGCCAGCTCATGTTTTTGTTGCTGTATGATCTTCTTCAGGGCGATGTCCAGGTCCTGCTGTTGCTTCTGAAGAAACTCCTGCTCCTATAAAAACACAGCAAGAGCTTTAATAATCCACACGACAGCAATGATTTGCTCATATCAGATGGGGTTTGTTTCCCGAGTTAAACACAAAAGATGATATTTTGATTAATGATGTCGGTGTTTTCCACAGACTTAGGGGATGGGTATAGCCTGGCTAACCCCAGACCAGTCTTATAGAGAATAATTTTCTCGTATTGGAGATGTGGTTTACGAACGCCCATAGCCTTTTATTGGGTGCTACGAATGTCTATTAAATGCGTCTGTACGTAGCTCATAGCCAATCGTTTCAATTATACCAGATGACGTATGTAGAGCGACATCAATTCAAGGGTCAACAACTTTTATCGGGTACGTGTGCGCACAGCTGAAAGCAAACATCCTTCCTGGATATGATATTGTTTAACGCCGAAAGTTGCCTTTTATTTAAATAAACTTGTGTTTAAAACTACTTGGAACACTTTCTAAGGCTGCATCGAAAAGTAACTTCCCGTCAGCTGGCGTGTTGGATAAACAAAACTGCTGCGGTGTCGCATAGACGTCGTCATCGTCTTGCTGCTCCCTCTCCGTTCTGTGATTGGTTCCCTATTTGAGGTGAAAAATTGGTCCATGGTTTCCATGCTAGACTTTCAGCGTGAATAAATTTGCGCGTAAGGCAGCATGGGGAAACCCAGGCTACGATGGGTGAATAATGGGTAACTAATATGCGGTCAGGTCGGTCATTTTCAGATGGAGAGCCATGCGCAAAGCCTATACTTGATGCATCTGCACAAAAAATGCATAAAAATCATTTGCGGTGCACACCAGTGGCGGACATGTGGCAACAAATACCACCTTTCGTGTGAGAGGGAGGTTTTGTGCAAAAATCGATTTGTGGCGGTCAATTTTGATTTTGTGGCGAGCCGCCACGGATAAATGAATGCATGGGAAACAATGGATGGTAAGCATAAAGTTGACAGTACCCATAGGTTTTGTTTTTCATATTATGTAAGTCAATGGGTACCGTCAACTGTGTGGTTACTTTCATTCATTAAAATATCTTTAAGAAGAAAATCTCATCCAGGTTTAGAAGAACATGAGAGTGGGTAAACGACGACAGAATTTTTATTTTTGGGTGAACTATTCCTTTAAAGGGAAGTTGTTGATTAAAAAGCATAATATTAGTATGAAATAAATGTTTTAACATCACAGAGACACTTATATGAAAGTGCGAAAATAAAATAAAGCAGACAGTAGGTGTCATGTTTTACAACGGTAGTGCAGATTATGTCCTGCAGGGCGGCGCTAAAGAGTGTGCATGGGAACAGCTAGGGAGCATCTCGTTCACCTAATTCACCTACTTATACTATGCCCTAACAGTATGTACGTTTTTTGTGTTGGGAAAGTGCACACTTTTGAGTGCAGAACATAAGAGTATGCACACATACGCGAAACGGAAGTGACGACAAATACAACATACAACTCATCTTTGCATTTAAGCATTACTTTATACATTATTTGTCATGTGATATTTATTCTGTAGTTAATTTATTGATTCAGTGAAGCTTCATTTATTTAATTTGTTAATTGTTTGTAACGTAACTAACCTCCGCCCTCTAGTGGTGAGTTATATCAGTCGTTTTAGTGTCCATGGATCTACAAGGGCTGTGCAAAAAAATCGCCTGTGATTCTCATGCGTGTTTCATCAGTAAAGCCAGTTCCTTGATTAGTAGTAAATCGCCATCAGCTGCTTTCAGATGGAGCATTATTTACTACACAGAGCCGTAGTTCACCGAGAAGCTAGGCAAAATCGAATAGATTATCTGAGTCAATTTTCCTCAGTTCTGAACGCGATTTTGCCTAGTTTCTCTGAACTACGGGGTCTGTGTAGTAAATGATGCTCCATCTGAAAGCAGGTGATGGCCATTTACTACTAGTCAAGGAACCGGCTTTATTGATGAAACACGCATGCGATTTTTTGCACAGCCCTAGGATCTACACTTCGAATTTTCACCTAAAACAGTAGACCATCTGGGACCTTTATGCATACTCAACATACTACGATTTGGGACATACTAATGCTTATTTCAAATACTATTTAGGATGTATAGCATGCAAACTGTGACTCAGGGTGTATCCTTGCATGTACTACAGTTAAGACCTCCACAAACAAAAGCAGCTACATAAAAAAACCCTGGGTATAGTCTGTTATTTATGCATATACAAGCATACGAGCACAGTCTAATGCACAGCATTGCAAATCATAGTTGATTTGACTCATAGACGTGCGCTGATGTTCGACGCATGCGCATTGCGAAAAATCGCAATACCCCTTGTGGCCTACATAATACATAGTCCTATACGCGCGTGCACAACCTACGCATACAATGTACGCAAGATTTCAAAAATCCGGCGGTGCACGTACTGTACGAGGGCACTCTTCTAATGATGACAATTGCAGACCCTCGCATGCACATAAACAAATGGGACTGTACTTCGGTTTTTTATCACATACCAGTCCTATACGCGCGTGCACAACCTACGCATACAATGTACGCAAGATTTCAAAAATCCGGCGGTGCACGTACTGTACGAGGGCACTCTTCTAATGATGACAATTGCAGACCCTCGCATGCACATAAACAAATGGGACTGTACTTCGGTTTTTTATCACATACCAATTCATGCACAAACCATACAGAGAGCCCCATGAATATGTGAATAAATCAAAGCATGCTACACCACAAGTACTGTGTCTCCCTTGTACATTTACAACAGTGTGAAATAAAAAATTAATGTCAAGGGTTGAGATGAGAATCATAGCCCTTGAAAAAACATATCACCGCAGAAACCAATATGTGGTAGAAAAGCTCCCTAAAACCCGGATAATCAATATAATGAAGAAAAGTCTAAGAGTTATTCCGGGTCTTTATGTCACCTCCTTGCAAGGGGGTTGGTCTTTCCTAAAGCGCTTCAGGAAGTCATACCTCTTACGTTTGGACGAGAGCTCCTGTGCTCCCCGAAAAATACCAGAGAGGAAACAAAGAAGATTTGGGATTTGGATTTCAAAATATGAAGTAAAGGCAGGATAAAGCCGGCTTACGTGAAAATACATAAATAGCTTAGGAAAACGAGTTTCATTATGACTGTAGCAGGCATGATTTTCAGCATCTTGGCTTATCTTGACAGTGTGCAAGTGGGTACTGGTTAGCACATTATTACAGAGATAGACATCTTAAAGGTGCAATGTGGGAATTTTAGCGGCATCTAGTGATCAGATTGTGAATTGCAACAAACGGCTCAGTACACATTTTTACGGTAGCCCTGCTAACACCACTCTATAACCAAGTGAGCTACAAATATATAAAGCTACAACTATTATTCTTAGTTAACCATAAGTAGAAGTAGTCGTAAACGCCTCAGTACCTCTTTCTTGCGGTTCTTCAGCGTGTTCTGGAACTTGGAGAGCTCCTTCTCCTGTTCAGCTTTGATTCTCTTGGCCTCGTCTCGGAGACGCTCGGTGTGGTCCTGCTCCAGACGTTCGATCTTCTGTTTCTGCTGTCGCTCCAGATTCTCCACCTCCGTATCATAGTGACGTTTCTTACTCTAGAAAGACAAGGAGACAACAATTACAGTTTCAGAAAAGAACAACAAAATCAACATAACCCTACCTGAGAACTATCATAACAAAGTTGAATAAACTCAACAATTTCATCTGAGGAGTAAGGGAGAGTCATCTGAAGGTCTGTAAATCTTTGCCATGACTGCTGACTTCAAATTTAAAATAGGAAAAAAAACCAGTTAGATGAGCAATTAGAAAAAACTACGCTAATAAACGCTGCTGACCGGGTAAACTAGGACAAGTCCCGGTGGCTTTCTTTAACAGTCTGACACAGATTATGGGCTCCAAAAATAAATCGGCTATTAGGCGTTTAATGTCATGCTGTTCGGTTGTCAGTATTTCTGTGTTTTGGGTCATCACTTGTTGGGCAAATTAAAGTTTCTTTATCTAACAAAACAAATACCTTGCAAACTTCTAAAATAAATAAAGGACACATCAAAATTAGGGACAGACAGGTCCTGACCTTCCATTAATTGAGTGTTTTGTTGTTGAGTTAGTGAGGTAAAATGTTTTATCTGTTTGTAAATATATGCTTTGGTAAGAAGAAGGAAAGCAGTGGCAACGACCGCAATTATAAGATTTGTCGCAATGCACATGCGTCGAACATCAGCGCACATCTATGAGTCATTGCCTTTAACTCTGCTTACACAATTCATTGATTGACACCTTTATTTTACATCCTGGATGTGACCAAGTTTCAACAAAAGGTGTTTTTAACATAATGGACTTGTGTGTAAAATGCTTTGTTTCCTCTCACCGTGACCTCCTGTTCGAAGCGTTTGTAGATCTGCTCTTTCTGTTGTTGGAGTTTATTGCTGAGCTGCTGTTGAGCTCTCTGCTCCTCTTTCTGGAGAAGTCGGAGTTCTCTCAGCTCCTGACGCCTACAACACAAACACAAACATTTCATCCCTTTAGGACTAATCCAACATCAGTCTGACCTACTGTGAGTCTTGACCTTTTACATTCAATTTAAAGGTCCAGTGTGGGTTTTTAGTGGCATTTAGCGATGAGATTGCGAATTGCAAAAAGCTAAATTTTGAAATGTAATAAGAAGCTCCGGTAACTGCCACAGGACAAACATGTCCTCATCTGAGACAACATAGGGACAATCCTTCTAAAAGTCCCACATTGCAGCTTTAATTCACTCGTAATTTTAATTTACAATAATTTGCTTTATTATCCGATAATTATTTTTCTCTTATAAATTAAATATGAAAATAAGTGATTTATACACAAAATATATTACATACCAGCATGGTTATAAAACTTTTTTATGTATATATATATATATATATATATATATATATATATATATATATATATATATATATATATATATATATATATATATATCAGCCCAAATTTCATTAAAATTTATTCCATAATACAAAATCATTTTATAGTTCACAGAAATAAACTATGAATATACGGTTTCCCAAACTCTTTTAATCATAAAAGTTTTAGGTTAAACAATAAATCTGAAAATAAATGTTGCGTAAACATAAGGATAAGACTGCAAATAAAAAGCTTAGAATTAAACAACTTTTTGGATATCACACAATCCAGCCAGCCAGGATGTAACTCCACTGCCTGACAGGAACAGGAAGTGTCATTCACAGCTCCATCTTTCATTTCCCGAGCTAACAGCGCATCTGCTGTTTGAATATTGTGAACTGGGACATATTATCTACAACATTCACTAATAAACAACATCAATGTGCAGTTTTAAAACCCTGCGGCCCCCTCTGTTTATACTCCAGACTGTGATTGGATACTTGACTACAATCTATTCTCCAAGCATTCACAAAGGTGCTAGTGTAAAAAAACAAACAAAAGGCAAGGAAAACTTAACAAAAGCATGCGAGGAGGTAAACAGGAGATGGCTCACCTGAGGAACCTCATTTCCTCACTTTTGGTGTCATTGTCTGTGATGATCTTAGATGTGGTCACGCTGACCTCCACACCGTCCACCATGAACTTGCGAGTCTTTTTCAGTGTTTTTTTCTCCCTCTTGTTATCCTAGAAAAACATTCAATAAGTTTTAAAACATGAGTGTAAGAAAAGTGTTTCGAACAGTGTTTGGAAAAACTGCAACGCGCAGTGTTTGGAACGGAAAGAACAATGGAACGGAATGAGCAGTGTTTGAAAAAACGTAACACAAAGTGTTTAGAAGAGAAAGAATGATGGAACGCAACGAACGGTGTTTGAAACAGAATGAACAATGAAACGGAATATGAAACGAAATGGAGAATGTTTGGAAAAACCGCAACGCACGGTGTTTGAAACAGAATGAACAATGGAACGGAATATGAAACGAAATGGAGAATGTTTGGAAAAACCGCAACACACGGTGTTTGAAACAGAATGAACAATGGAACGGAATATGAAACGAAATGGAGAATGTTTGGACAAACGGCAACGCACGGTGTTTGGACAAACGGCAACGCACGGTGTTTGGACAAACGGCAACGCACGGTGTTTGGACAGATGGCAACGCACGGTGTTTGGACAGACGGCAACGCACGGTGTTTGGACAGACGGCAACGCACGGTGTTTGGACAGACGGCAACGCACGGTGTTTGGACAGACGGCAACGCACGGTGTTTGGACAGACGGCAACGCACGGTGTTTGGACAGACGGCAACGCACGGTGTTTGGACAGACGGCAACGCACGGTGTTTGGACAAACGGCAACGCACGGTGTTTGGACAAACGGCAACGCACGGTGTTTGGACAAACGGCAACGCACGGTGTTTGGACAAACGGCAACGCACGGTGTTTGGACAAACGGCAACGCACGGTGTTTGGACAAACGGCAACGCACGGTGTTTGGACAAACCGCAACGCACAGTGTTTTTGGAACGGAATGAACAATGGAACGGAATGAGCAGTGTTTGAAAAAAACGTAACAAAGTGTTTAGAAGAGAACAAATGATGGAACGTAATGAACGGTATTTGGAAAAACCGCAACAAACGGTGTTTGAAAAAAATGCAACGCACAGTGTTTGGAAAAACCGCAACGCACAGTGTTTGAAACAAAATGAACAATGGAACGGAATAAAGAATGTTTGGAAAAAACGCAACGTGCAGTGTTTGAAACAGAATGAACAATGGAACGGAATAAAGAATGTTTGGAAAAAACGCAACGCGCAGTGTTTGGAAAAACCGCAACGCGCAGTGTTTGGAAAAACCGCAACGCACAGTGTTTGGAAAAACAGCAACGCACAGTGTTTGGAAAAACAGCAACGCACAGTGTTTGGAAAAACAGCAACGCACAGTGTTTGGAAAAACAGCAACGCACAGTGTTTGAAACAGAATGAACGATGGAACGGAATAAAAAATGTTTGGAAAAACTTAACGTGCAGTGTTTGGAAAAACTTAACGCGCAGTGTTTGAAATGAACTGGAGAATGAAACGGAAGGGAGAATATATGGAAAAAACGTAACGCGCAGTGTTTGGAACAGAATGAACAATGGAACAAAATGAAGAATGTTTGAAAAAAATGGAATGCACAGTGTTTGAAAAAAACGTAACCCACAGTGTTTGAAGAAAAAAAACTGTAACGCACAGTGTTTGGAACGGCATGAGCAATGGAACGGAATGAAATGAAGAATGTTTGGGAAAGAAACTGAATACACAGTGTTTGGAAAAACGTAAAACACAGGGTTTGAAATGAAATAAACAATGAAACGTAATGAAGTATGTTTGGAAAAAACTTAATGAACTGTGTTTGGAATGTAATGCAGTGTTTGGAACAGTTTTTTAAAATTGATTGTTTTTGCAATGAAACAAAAGATGTTTGGAGCTGTATAAACTGTCTGAAACTGTATAAGGGGTGTTTGAAGCTGTATAAATGTGGTTTGAAGTTGCATGATGTAGTGTTGTCCAAAAAAAAAAGAATTTTTTTGATACATGTTGATACCGAAAATCTAAAATGATTCCAATATTCGTGTCCAATATTCCGAGACCAGTTCTCGCTCACTCAATCTCTCTTTTCTTTCAAATGACTACTGGACGCACGCACACACGGCATGTGAATGCATTGCCAACAGAGCCCCACCTCCTCTCATTCACTCTGGAATTTTCTGGCTGATAAGAAAATACTGTGACTGTGGTCAAAAGTAAATTAACCCAGATAATGTTGTAATTTAAGTTCACAAAAAAAATCAATAAATGTGTCATTTTCACATTTGCACTATAATCTGTGTTTAATATTAATGTTTTAACATTTATCTTAAAACACATTTGTTCTGGTTATTGTTTATCTTATACAACTGTTCATGTTAGAAAATATTAAGATACTTAAGGAACTTTTGATTTTAATTCGTAAATGTATTAGAAAATGTTAAAATTAACATTACATTAATAAATGCTTTAGAGTATATTTCATTGTTCATCATTTCAACAAATAAACCTTAATTGTAAAGCATTACCAATAACTTTTAGCTTCCAAAGGCCTGAAGAAAAACTTAAATATTTGTGTGATAGGCCTATTTCTGTTGTAGCATCAGACAGAAGCTGAGGAGCATAAATCTGTTATGACCTCATAGTTATGTTAAAAATGTGAAAGTGAAAAAAACGTGCCTTGTTTTATTTGTTTTTTAATAAAAATAAAACGTTTAGGGCTTTAATGCCGTGGCAGATTTCCACCGTGGTTTCAAAAACATGATTTTTCCAGGAATAGTATCCAAGTTAGAAATTCCAGTATCGTGACAACACTAGCATAAACTGTGTTTGGAAAAGCATAGACGTATTTACAACAGCAATATTGACTAGGGATAGGAAATATAGCTAAACATTACAAAGATTAATCTTTAAGAAATTGAGTGGTTTCTTACCTGCCGAGCGGTGGATCCCGGCTCTTTGGATTTTATAAAGCGGGATACGGATAAGTTCAGGTCTATGCTCTCAGCTGCAGAACTAATTCCTGAATCCGAGTCCTCCTTTTTCTCATACCTGCGTTTCACAGGGGTTTCTTGATCCTCCATTGATGATTTCTCCTTTTCCTCTACCTTCTCTTCTTCCACAGAACCGGTTGGGCTAGGTACATCAGCTACAATCTTGATGACCTCATCTGTTTTAGTGGTTTCCTCTATTGGTTTCTCTAACTTGGAAACATCTGAGGCAGGCACTTCCTTTATGAGCTCACCGTTGCCCATCGGCTCTTTGCTTTCAGCAAGTTCGATCTCTTTCAGACCATCCAGAGTATCTCCCTGCTCCACTTCTGACTCTTTCACCTCTTCTACAGGTTTGTCTTCATTAGGTTTGGCTGGTGTCTCCTCTACATGGACCTCTACCTGCTCAACTTCTGACAATTTCACCGCTTCTTCAGGTTTGGCTGGTGTCTCCTCTTCATGGACTATCGTGTCCACGGGCGTCGCTGGGGGAACAACTTCTGGTTCATCATCAGCTTTAGTTTCCTGAGGTTCCTTTGGAGAAACATCTACAGCTTGTTCTGGGGCTGTTACGTCCTGGATGTGGTTCTCTGCCACCTTCACAGTTTCATCTTTATTTATTTCTCCAATTATAACACAATCATCTGGTAGTTTGGTAGTAGCAGCCTCCTCAATCTTCTCAGGAACAGACTCCAAGATGGACGGCGATTGTGGAAGCCTCTCATCTTCAGAGCTTCCGACACTAACGTCAGACGATGCACGCTTGTGTCCTCGAAGGATCTGAGGAAAAATGTTTTATATTATTTAGTGCAACCACCAAAGTCTCATCTTAATATGAAAGAAATTGGCCCTGGTGACTCTAGTTCCATTGTATGAGTTGGTGGCCAGTTGCTTATGTTTCAGCTAAGGGTCTGAGTCAAAGGTAAATGTCAGGCTAAGGTGTGAACCCATTTCTATGATAATGAAGTGGTCTGGGTGAGGCAGTGGGTGAGAGTAATGTTGAAGGGATTAAGGGATGGTGAAACTCGAGGAGTTGGGGATGGCAGTGTTACTTCCTGTCAATGCTTTGTTTAAAGTTGAGTGCATTGCTTTCTATTTAGGGGACTGTCCCTTAAAATGTGTATAAATGCAATGTAGAGCTACTGTAAGTCAGACTTGGTAACTGCAGCGTCCAAGCTCTACGCTCTGATTTAAAGATCACTTTCTGCAATAAAGACTACAGCATGAGGAAATCCAAGTCTCCTGGTGTTTTTTTTAAGGGCTCATTGTTGAGTTCATGCAGTATCCCATGTAAGATCTGAACCCACAAATAATGCTTTACCAGCTTCAGTTATTAACTAAATACGCAATAATGATTGCTATAATGTCTTACCACGCTTCCGTCATTATCGTCTTCCTCTTCTTCCTCCTTTACCTCCTCTACCTCTTCTGTGACCTCCACATCCGCCTTGGCCTCGGCGATGAGCTCCCGCAAGGGCCGGCTGTCAGTCACGCTACTCACAAACGGGTGCTAGAGAGACGAGGGCAAAACAATCATATTTATTACACGTTCACAGAAAATAATCCTTAAAGGTGCCAAAGAATGCATTGAAATAATCTGTATAAAAAAATTCAAAGCGTACTGTTGAAAACCCAAAGATGTTTTTACATGTCCATTTACAACCCTAAGATTTGCCCTTAAAATGAAATGGTCTATTGTTAACTTATTTGAAAGGGTCATGCATAATAATGTTGAGCTCTGCTCTGATTGGCTGTTTGCGTGTGTGTGTAAACAGACCTTATGTTTGAGCCTGTATCAGAGAAAGATACAGAATTTGAAGAAAAATAAATTGTTTGGAGATTGTTAATGGGCGTTTCTGAGTGGTAAGTTTATGTTTTTTTCAGTAAGGACCTGCAAAACATAACTTTATGTCAATAGTAGAACTTCAGCCTAAACGTTAGCATATAGCACAGTGGTTCTCAAACTTTTTCTTCGTGCGGCCCCCCCTTGTATACGGTGCAATCCTTTGCGGCCCCCCCAAAAAAAATGTATGACAAAAACAGTTCTAAAATGTAACATTTTAATTAAACAAAACATATTAAATTATACAAAGTAGTGATGTTGGTTAGTAGGCTTTTTTTGTTTAATTACACTAAATTTATAATAAATTAATGTATTTTATAAAATGTCATAAAACTGGGGCCCCCCGGCACCGTCTCGCGGCCCCCCTGGGGGCCTCGGACCCCAGTTTGGGAACCACTGAACAAGCATATAGAGCTAACTCAGCAGTCACAACTTTTAGCATCGTAACAACACTGTACTTAATTTAATGTGTAGTTTAATGTTAGGGACGTACATCTCAACTGTGACGTCATAGTCGATGTTATGTTGAGATTGGCCTGTTTTCCAGCGGTCTTTTGCGTGCACAAGATTTACATAAGAATGAGGAAACAATCGTGTTTGAGACGATTTGTCATTGCCAAGGTAAATACCGTTTTACATTCTACGGAACCTTTAAAATGTGAGCAAATGCTTTTTAAAGACAAACATTAAGCCATTTAGGACTTTAAGGCTACGTTCATACTGCAGGCGAAAGTGGCCCATATCTGACTTTTTTTGCCCAAATGTGACCCATATCTAAACCCATAAAACATTGCAGGATTTTTCTCATTTTAATGGACTTTAATAGACACCAACAATTAATACTTAACTCAACACTTAACAGTTTTTTTCAACGGAGTTTCAAATGACTATAAACGATCCCAAACGAGCCATAAGGGTCTTATCTAGCAAAACGATTGTCATTTTTGACAAGAAAAATAAAAAATATGCTCTTTTAAACCACAACTTTTCGTCTAGATCCGGTCCAGCACGACCTAACGTAAATGCGTAGTGACGTAGGGAGGTCACGTGTTACATATATAAAACGCACATTTGCGGACCATTGTAAACAATAAACTGACACAAAGACATTAATTAGTATCAGTTGACATACAACAACGTAGGAACGGTCCTCGTTCTCAACACTTGTAAACACTGGGGCGGAGTTTCGCGTTCGTCCTGTGTGACCTCTTGACGCCATGACGTATTGCGTTGGGTCACGCTGACGCGTCACGACCGGATCTAGACGAGAACTTGTGCTTTAAAAGTGTATATTTGTTATTTTTATTGTCAAAAATGAAATTCGTTTTGCTAGATAAGACCCTTATGCCTCGTTTGGGATCGTTTAGAGTCCTTTGAAACTCCGTTGAAAAAAACTGTTAAGTGTTGAGTTAAGTATTAATTGTTGGTGTCTATTAAAGTCTATTAAAATGAGAAAAATCCTGCAATGTTTTCCTCAAAAAACATAATTTCTTCTCGACTGAGCAAAGAAAGACATCAACATGGATGACATGGTGGTGAGTAAATTATCTGGATTTTTCTTTTAAGAAAATGGACTATTCCTTTAAGACCTGCCTTGTAAACTAAGCCTTAGTGAAGATTTCTCTTAAAAGCTGCCTTGTAAGAAAGTGCAATGTAATTATAAAGAGATGACTTGAGATGATAGATAGACAGACAGACAGCGAGATTTAATTATATAACAATTTTCAAGTTAAAAATAAACAATAAATACATAAAATCTATAATAAAACCTAAACCTGGGCTAGCAGAATTGAATAAAAACCAGCTATTTATTTTTATTATTTTTTCTTTCTTATAATTTTAATATAATTCTTATTCCTTTTGATTTAGGGCTAAAATATGAATTTACATGGTAATATTAGCCAAAGACATTAACATGGATTCATGTATCAAACACTTACCTTCCTTGGCTTTGACACCTGTTGCACACATTTAATAGCTGGTCTGAGAATATGCAGCTTTTTTGATATTATCAATTTAATTGGAGGACAATTTAAGTTCGGTATTTTCAACCCCATTCAGACCCTTTCAGATCTTTCCTAAACAGCTTGTACGCTTGCATGTGAAAATGTGTGTGTGGCTGGTCTACTTAAAGCCTTGGTTAGAAAATCTCCTTTGCTGACGTCGATCCCAGAGTGGAAAGTGTCTGACGCTCATACTTATAAACAAACAGCTGCGAACTCCATCGGCAGGAACGGTCACCTGGACCGGCATGTGGTCGAGCAGACAGTTGTAAACAAGGGCCTTTAAGAGCTATGAGGAAGTTTTGTGACTGCTGTAAAGTGTCTCATATCATCGATATTGAAACAATTGATTTACCTGAAGAAGCTGGGCTGTGCTCCACCTGTTGTCTACGTTCTTATCCAGCGAGTGCTTTAGGAAGTCTTTAAACTCGGGAGACCTGTAAAGGCATTGTCATGTCTCTCTTAAATAGCGTGCGACGGCATTTACATACATAAACAGCGTAATACTTAAAGGATATAATATATACATATATATTCTCAGTCAAAAGTTACCATTTTGAAGGTTGTTGGAGGGTGGGCGGATCAGCTTTGGCGATCTTCAGCAGAACTCTCATTGGGTTCATCTCATGGTTGGGCGGTTCAATCTGAGCCAACTCGATCAAAGTGACTCCCAGAGACCAAATATCAGCTTTATAGTCATACGGCCTGTCCTTAGACGTCTCGCACATCACTACCTCTGGGGCCATCCTGAGCGAGAGGTGACGGAGAAATATCAATAAGCCATGCTAATGTGTACGAGCACATTTAAAGATTTTATTTAAATATTTTAGTCTCACCAATAAGGGGTTCCAATGAAGGAGTCTCTTCTCTGGATTGTTTTTGTGTTTTTGGCAGAAACGCCAAAGTCCGCTGACAGATAAAGAAAAAGCGTATAGGTTTTTTGTGCACAGTTATACTCATCATTAAGACATCACAGGTACTGTCCCAACACAAAGACCATTTTAGATACCTGGTTTTGGCTAAAATTATAGTATCACATATATCTTTCAAGAAGATAGGCAATCCCATAATGCATTGCATGCGATGACTAGAAAAAAATATTTCTTCAGTTGCAGACCTCTACTAGGTTTCTAACAGTAATACTAATCACAGTAATACATATTGTGCAATGTGCACGATGTATCACTGTGACGTCCACATGTGGGCACCTGCACAGGTGAATTTACATTTGGTCAATGATGTAATGCTTTTAAACCAATATGCAAATGACCCTCCTCAATCTTTTCAGAGTCTCTGCACAATGTTATTATGTGATGTGGCTATGACCACAGTAACTCGGATACATTTGAATTCAAAATGCTCTCTATATTGATGATCTTGAATGTTTTTTACTGCGATGTCCCGTCATATGTATTTACATAGTAGGTATGTATACTGCAGTATGCAAATAAGTGGGTGTGGCTAACTCAAACACAGGGCTCCTGCAATGTAGACAAAGTAAGACGCTGTGTCTAGGACTGAGTGTGCCGAAGAATGATAAAAACACAGATCAGGAAGACCGAACAACCGAATCCCAAGGAAGGGAAAATACGCTGTATTGTGGTATATATTGTAAATGTACGCAATAGTGCCTACCCCTATTGCAAAGTGGTGTACTGGTGTAGTTGTGCCAAATACAACACAGCACATGGGTGAAACATGTAGCTAAAAGCAACAAAACACATGACCTGGCAATAAATTAACTAAACTGTATATAAAATGTCTGTATATAAAACGGTTACTTCCGTCATGCCTATAAAATACATCTGTGTGGTACAATCACTGTAACGCTGTTAACCGAAACACAGGCTCACCCAGTTTGACATCTCCATCCAGTGTGAGCAGTATGTTACCCGCCTTCAGGTCTCTGTGGATGACTTTGTTGTTGTGGAGATACAGCAGAGCTTCCAACACCTGTTTACACACCACCCGGATCTGCGGCTCTGTTAGAGGCCTTTCAAGCTCTAAAAACACACACACAACAACAACAACATAAAAAACAAAAAGTATGGCCAAATAACTGAGACCATTTTAATATAATACCTTATTATAATATTTTATTATATTGTGTCTTAGTATTGGTTATGTCCCCATTTAATGACAACATGCACTAGTTTTAAAGGGATAGTTCGGCCAAAAATGATATTAAACCCATGATTTACTCACCCCCAAGCTGTCCGAGTTGCATATGTCCATTGTTTTTCAGACAAACACATTTTCGGATATTTTAGAAAATGTTTCAGATCTTTCCGTTGATTAAATGTAATGTTACGGGGTCCACGACCTTCAAGTCCAAAACAAGTGCGTCCATCCTTCACAAAATAAATCCAAACGGCTCCAGGATGATAAACAAAGGTCTTCTGAGGGTAATCCGCGCGGTGTTGTTGTAGAAATATCCATATTTAAAACTTTATTAACGAAAATAAATACCTTCCGGTAGCGCTGCCATCTTAGTCGCGTCCGCATTCAGGATGAGTGCTTACGCAGGCTACGGAGGCTACTCTGCTGCTGCTCTGTGCCCCCGCCCTCCGAATTTGTCATACGTCACTAAAAAAAGTGCGTACACTACGCTAATACTCTCTCATGAATACAGCGGAGTCTAAGATGGCGGCGCTACCGGAAGGTAGTTATTTTCATTAATAAAGTTTTAAATATGGATATTTCTACAACAACACCGCACAGATTACCATCAGAAGACCTTTGTTTATCATCCTGGAGCCGTTTGTATTTAATTTGTGAAGGATGGACGCACTTTTTTTGGACTTGAAGGTCGTGGACCCTGTAACTTTACATTTAATCAACTGAAAGATCTAAAACATTTTCTAAAATATCCGAAAATGTGTTTGTCTGAAAAACGATGGACATATGCAACTTGGACAGCTTGGGGGTGAGTAAATCATGGGTTTAATATCATAATACTATTCCTTTTGGGTTTGGGTACACGGCAGACAGTTATGAACTCCTTCGGTAAATCTTTTGATGCTCATAGCTTATGGTTTTAAAGGCGGGGTGCATGATCTCTGAAAGCCAATATTGATATTTGAAATCACTTAAACAAACACCCACAACCCCAATAGAATCTGGACCTTCTTTTGATAAACCCGCACATACGCAACCCAGTCAACGATGTTGGTTAGTAGACACGCCCCTTACTGCTGATTGGTATTTTACTGAAGTGTATTTTGGTACTCGGACAAAAATCACACACCCCGCCTTTAACAAACAAAACCATTTTCCAAGAACAGTGTTCCTGTGGCTTAAAGCCCGGAGTGAAGTCGCATGATTTTTTATGTGCACGCGAATGTACGTGCACGGTCGAACACATAGCCTTGCAAAGTATAGTTTATTTGACTCCTACATGTACACAGACGTTTGACAAATGCAATGCATCTCCTGACCTACATACTACATTCTCCTGTAGGCACATCCGTGACCAACACGTACAATGTCTGTGGGGTTTCAAAAATCAGCCGGTGCGCATACAGTACGCGCACACTCATCTAATGAAGAAAATTGCGTCATGCGTACTGTAAGCGGACTCCTGTGTACACGTTAAAATTGACTTTTTACAGCCTTAACTAGTAATCATTGCATTAGCAGTAGCACAAATGATCAGGGAACATGCATACTAATAAAATGCTAAGCCTAAATACACTGTTAGTCCCTTTAAATAAAAGTTTTGCCTAAATGTAAAGAATTAAGCAAGTATTATAGTATTTAGAAAAAAAGTGGTCGATGACTTTGTAAGTGACCTTTTTCAGAATATAACAGATCAGATGCTTTGTGTGCACTTACCGAGCATAACCGCATCTACAGCTCCACCGCCGCAAAACTCGATCAAGATCTGCAAAAACAAGCATCACATGCACACAGGTAAGACATCAGCAGCCATGTTACTCTGCAACTGTCAAATGTATTTTTTTTGTATTTTGTTATTGGCAAATGAGATAAGATGTTTATCCTCTTGTCCTAACATTAAACCCATCTACATGCCAGACTAGCTTTATTCATTCATGACACCATATTAGATATTCAACTTGCTTGTAGGGATTATAGGAATTTATGTACACAATAAAACTATGTGTCCAGGTCTTTTTAGTCCAGGGAAGGCACAACATTTTATGAAAGAAATCAGCTGGGCTATAATTGGTCAGCAAATCCGCATCGCAGTGCTATGATTGGTCGGTAAATGCTGTATTGCAGTGCTGTTATGGTCAACTAAGCTACACTGCAGGGCTATTCAACAAAGCTGCATTGCAGAGATCCAATGAATCAAAGAAGCTGTATTACAGGTTCTTTCATTGGTCATAGAAGCTGCATCCCATTGGTGGTCACTGAGAATCCATTGAAGAGTTACCATTGGCCAATAAGGCTGCATGGGAGAGTTGTGATTGGTCGAAGAAGTTTATAAGACTTGAAGGCTTTCATATCTCAATATGGTGAATGACATAAGAGGATCGAGCAGGCCTGTATGAGCACGAGGAGGGATGAAGGGTTTCACACATCGAGTCGTTTTTGTCATAATAGGATTAAGAGTTTCCACAACCCCCTTTTGGACATCTGGAGAGAGTAACAGGCTCATAAATAAGTCAAATGGGGAACAAACAAAACATAATAAGGGAAAAATCCTAGTTATAATCACATGATGTGGCCTGGTGCTTTAAGATCTGCACCGGTAACCGAAAGGTTAGAGGTTTAAACCCCAAAAAGTCATGAAGAAAGTTTAAAAAGACACGACCAAAGCTAGTGTACCTTTCAAACAGCATTAAAGTCTAAATCATGCACTATTGTGTACTATAGATGGATGTTGTGTTCAGAACAGTCAAAGCCATTCATGCATCGAGTTGCTGGGTTGTTCTACAGTGGGCGAGTTGTTGGTTTAGACCGGCGACTGTGAAAACACAATAGCCCACACAGAGCGGTCGCACAGTCAGAGAATTACAATGGCCATATTAAATGCACAATAGGAGACTTCCTTTCCTACCGTAAAATCTCTATAATTATGTGTCTGTCAATCAATTCCACTCCTTGAATAAACTCTATACCCTACAAGCCGACATGAAAAAAAAACTGACCCTACATCATTGCCTAATACTCATTTCTGGTTGTATTGTGGGACAAAAAATACAAATTTGGTCCGCCTCTAAAACTGCTTGCCATATCGAATGACATCATCAAGGCCACCTAAGTTTACAGAAGTCAAATAGGATGATAAATCTTGTTTCATATTGATTTTAAGTCAAGGCTACAAACATACGTAAATGAAAAACTGTATTTGTAATTTTCTTTAATTATTCATTAAAGGGCAACTATTATGCCCATTTTTACAAGATGTAATATAAGTCTCAGGTTTGCCCAGAATTTGTGTGACGTTTTGAATCAAAATACAACACAGATCATTAATTATAGCATGTCCAAAATGGCCATGTTTGGGTGGGCGCAAAAACGTTCTGTTTTCGAGGCTTTACCTTTAAATACAAATGAGCTACTTTTTTATTGCCACTTTTCCATTGCATAGTACCCCATGGTTTGGTCTGGGTCAGGTCGGGTCAGCTCACCTCACTTTGGCTTGGTTAGCTTTTGCATCGAGTTTAGTAACACTTCGGAGTGGGAGGGATTATAGGCGTGTCGTTATATTGGCGCTGCCTACTGCCGTGACATCATACAAGTGAGAGTGTCGTTGTACATTCCCATACATTTATTTCTTAGTCCATCACAAAATTAAAATTGATGTTTGCACATCGCGTTTCTGTACAAACACCCGTGGCGTCAGTCGACGCACTCCGCTGAGCCTCACGTAAGTTGCATTTAAGCATATATCGGGGATGTGCGCGCCGCGAATATGCCGCCACAAACTGCAAGTCTGGAAAAAACTGTTACGGTGTTCCTGATTGTCAACCTGTGGATGTTTTTCATCCCTAAAAGATAGTTTGGGAACTTACAGCAAAGCACAGATGACAACATGTTTGCTCGAGACAGCGCAAGCTAGCATGAAGGTAAAGCTAATCTTTTACATTATAGCGATGACGCTGGTAGTGACGATTCTTTCAGACCAATCAGTGATCTACAGTGTTTTCACGTCATGTTTTGGTATTTTGGTACTAAAAAAAGTATCAGGCACTACGTACTGCACCCAGTGGAAAGGCCCCCAAAAGTCAGCTAAACCGACCCAAACTGTGGGGTACTATGCAATGAAAAAGCACCATATGGTAACACAGGACTGTAAGTGCTTTATCAGTGTGACGTCATATTGACAAGGGAATCAAAACAGCATTTCTACTAAGACTGCTTTGGTTTAATGGGGATTAAAAAATAAAAAGTAGGTGGATTTTTTTCTGTGTAGAGTGGTTGTGGTCAAACAATGCCAACATACATTTATGTCCTAACACTTTGTAAAAATGGATTTTGCATAACATGTCCCTTTAAATTTAAAGACAGACATTATCAATACCATCTATTGTTTATCTTGTTCTAGCGATAATCCAGTTGAACAATCCTTGAATCACAGCCAATTCAAACCACACCTCCATCTCCATAAGGGACATGGGCGACGCCAATATCTATTTCCTGGTGCATGACAGGTCAAAAAAAAATCTATACACCTCCACAAGCGCACAATGTACACTAAACATAAAGGTACAAGAAAAAAAACAGGCGCTAACAGTGTATTATTTTACCTGTATTTTCAGGTACTCATTACTGAGCTCACATCAAGAGAAAATCTCATGAATTTGATGAGCTGACAGAGTTGAATTTTACATCTGAAAGTTTTAGTTTTTGTCATTCTGCATTTGCATGTCAGATTAGAATAAGATGCAAATTTTCTCGCAAACCAGTTTCAAATGTAAATAATGAAGCAAAGCTAGACAGCAATGATCTGCACGCCACTTTAATCTTCTTTAAAACCACGGGAAGGAAGAGGCTGGAATCAACAGATCCAGGTGGAAATGGACTAAGCACTACTCTTTGATCCCTTTCCTTTGACATTTTGCAGAAAACAAGAGTTACGTAGACACCATTTTAACTATTAGGAGACATGCTATACAGGACTGAATGAAAGAAGTCAACAAGAAAATAAATCCAATCTATACTCACCCAAAGTTTGGCTTCAAAATAAAAAGCATCAAGTAGTTTGACGATATTTTCATGATCGCATGATGCCAGGATGTCGATCTCCACCATATAATCTTCCAGTTCATCTTCAGATTTGGTGTCAATCACCTTCGCAGCAGCAAAGATGCCCGTCTGCTTGTTCTTAGCCTAAAGCATGTGAAAGAAATTTCATGAGAAAACAAGTTGTCTACAGATATATAAAAGTATGTACATATGTTGTTCTCTACAGGCTTCCCACACCTTAGTTAACTTCAAATTCAAGGACCTTTCAAGGTCTTTCCAGGTCCAATACCCTCAAATTCAAGGACTAAATGTGGGGACACATTTCAAGTGAGAGCAAGGTTACATCGTGTTACTTTTTAAGATACATTGTTACAGTTCCCGTTCGAGGGAACTCGCGTTGCGTCACTGCGGTGACACTTTGGGGACGCCTCCAGGGGTAAGTGCGTCTGAATGTGTATATCAAATTTAACGGTGAGGCTTAACGACAAAGACAGGGTGACACGGGGGGCCAGGAAGTATATCGCTAACTGAAATATTGCCAAAGACGGCGTTACAGGGACGCAGGAAGTATGGCAAGGGAGACGCAGCGTCTCGTTCCCTTCTCAGGGAACAACAGTTACATACGTAACCCAAGACGTTTTCATGTGTCAAACACAACTATGCAAAAAAGCATTTTGTTAAGAATCAACATTCGCATACAGAAGATATAAGCATTTAAAGCGAACAGTTTAGAACGTTCGCTTAAAAAGTCTAGAATTTTTATGATATTATCCTACACCACACAGGGAATAATTTGGATTTTTTTCCAGAAAACCTCTTGCATAAAATAGATTCAAGCACTTTCAATGCCCTGTGTCTATGTTTGTATATTTTGACAAATTTCCAAGGGCCTTGATTTTTTTCCACAGATTCACAAACTTTCAAGGACCCGTGGGAACCCTGTCTCTTTGTGCATAGTGTGTGAACACAGGATCCTTATACAAACCATCAAATTAAAGGCAGACACTTTGGTAAACATTGCTGGTGACAAGAACGAAAAACTGTTGATGTTTGTACAGTGTTTTCTACATTTTTAATAATCTGACTAGCTAACTACATACGTGTTCTCAAACATATAATGTTTACCACTTAAACATCTCATTGAGACAATATGTTTACAGCTTAAGTATCCAATACAGATCATGCAATACACTTAATACATAATGCACAACCATAACCAGCAAAATGTAAAGTCAGTAGGATTTAGCCATCTACAGTGTCATTTATTTAAATGCGCCTGTCTTTCTACAGGTCGCACTGAACTATTTCACTCAATACGTTTTTTTTTTTACTTGGGTGGTTATTAAGCTTATGTATCATACTGGTAAAAAATTAACCAGGGCAAAGTCTGTTGGTTTATGGCAGGATGATGATGTAGAATAATAAAATATGAAATGTTTTAAAAGTATTTTACCAAAGTGCGTGATGCAGCTGATTTCAATGTGTAATAAAAAAGGGCTAGTACCAAGGACAAAAAAATATTTCAAGATACAACCTATTCAAATTTCAATGACAGAAAGGCTTGGTTTAAGCCAAACAAAAAATATTATTTAAAATAAAAGTCTGGGATTGTAATATGGGTCTCTGGAATGTGTAATTGTTTGAAATTGCTTAAAGACATGGGCCGGATCTCAGTCATGATCTAAAGAGAAGTTTATGGACTATAAAAAAAGACTAAGAAAAAGACTAAAAAAAGCCTCTTAAGCTTGACTTTTTAAACATTAATACATCAAACTGACTGCATTAGATGCACCAATCTCTAAAGCACCTTTACCTTCTTACAAACAAACCAACCACCAGAAAACAATAAACCAAACACTTGGTACAAGATGAGGTCATATGAATGACAACCAGCGGCATGTGGCTAATGATGTCACACTGGTGACGTCAAAACGCACAAAGACTCATGAAACTTTTGCACTTTAATTTGTTAGCGTTACATTTTAAATGCATTTTCTTAGACAAATCGTATTCAAATAACGTTCCCATTCCTTATCACATGAAAAATTCTGAGGTGCCTATTATGCGTTTAAGACTTTGATTTTACCTTGTACACCTTCCCGAAAGCTCCATCCCCGAGTTCTCCCACGATCTCCCAAATTTCCTCCGGGTTCGTGTCCCTGTGCACGTGATCATACTGTTTTTTCTTCTTCTCTGAGCCCAATCTAAAGATTTTTCGGAAATTAAAGAAGGACATAACCAGATCTTTTTTCTGCTCGTTTACATGTAAATAGGTGTAATGCAATCGTCACTGCATTCACATTGCAATTCAATACTATTCAGTCTCTTGTTTACTACAAAAATCGCTAACGTTCAATGTTTGTCTTTGCATGTTATAACAAAATAACTTGGTATATTGCTTTAGTAGTACGGCAATGCAATAATGCTCAAACAAAGAAACGCTGATGGTCGCTGAGGTCTCGCGTCCAGTGGACCGTGTATTATAAAATAAAAATGTTTAAGTAAATTAGTGTCGACGCGATCTTTAGCAGAGCTGTAACGTTAGTTGCCTAAATCCGTCGTCTGGGATTCCCAGAGTAGTCGTGAGGTTGTTGTTGTTCCTCGGAGTTTCATGGACATGATCCATAAAAAACATCCAGCTTCTTTCTATACCCGTTTAAATGACAGAAAACTTAAAAAAACACCTTACGATCGCAGTAGCCCGTCACACATGAACTAGTCGTGAATCAAAAGAGAAAGAGCTACAAATGCATGTAATCAAAACAATAGATTTTGTTTGGTGAAACTATGCGCCTCCTGTGCGCGGCGCGTCTAATCTAGCGGATTTGCTGTGGCTGTATCTGTGCGCGTTCACGAGGTGGTGCGGATTCTTCGCTGGAATTCAGATGTGTACGCGTGCGCTTTAGTGTCGCCTGCCGTTGGGGAGGCCAACAAATCAGTGTAAAGTTAAAAACATCACAAACACGAAACAGACAAAAATCTAATTTCATTTGCCACTATTCTTGAATTCTGTCATTTTATGATGTATTTGATGCCTTGTGGAGGTTTATTTAAAGATTTAATTTACTTTTTATCTATACAATCAGCTAATTCATGCTTTTTCGTTGTTGTAACATAAGATTTTCATGTTTTCCCTGTTCATGTTTTGCACTTATATATAAAGTATTTTAAACCTATTTGAATAGGCCAAATTATTTTGCGCATTATTTACTATTCCATGAGATGAGACTAAAAAGAATAGATCAAAATGTACACTTTTAAGTCAAACTTTGAATACTTTATTTTCAGATTTACAGTGTTTCTAAATTCACAAGTTATGCGGTCGTTTTGTTCGTGAAACACAAATCACATGTTTTATATTTGTTTTGGTGTTTCTTAAATTTAATTTATTTAACAAATATTTTCTTTCATTCTATTTCCATACATTTCTCCATCTACTGAATGGACGCGCAAAATGCGGTGCGTGCTCAGCGGCAACTGCCTGTAGTCAGGGCAACGGACGCAAACGGAGCAAAAAGAAGTGTTGTAATTGGTTAACGTCTCTGCGTTATCATGACTCGTAGATTAATGCGCTGCGGTGATTGGCCAGTGTGGAGGCTTTAACTTTCATGGTAAAGAGCTTTGATGTGTTGAGATTTACGCTTGTTTTCATTTGCCAGTGCTACAACAAGAGGTACTATTATGTCTACTAACTTACTAACTAAATTATTTAGCAGATTTTGGTCGTGCAGTTTTAATATGGGGGATTTACTGAAATGTGTCACCTTTTGGGCTGTTATATGTGCCGTTTGGTTTAAAAAAAAAGCATGTAACAGTTACACTTCGGTGTGTTTTACAATACATTGCCAATTAATGTAACTTTTATCACAATTATAAATGTCGTCACGTGCTTGAAAAAAATTGCATTATATTATGTTCTACTAGACAGCTTTTAGTTGTTCAAGTGTGTTTTTTCTAGCTGTACTAGCATTTTTCATTGACGCGTGCAGCCGTAGTATTCTGTTGCCATGACAACTTACGGCGCTGGATATGGTAACTACCTTGCTTAACTTGAGTTGAATACGATTTAATGTTTTTAATACTCAATGTTATAAATAGTAACTTAATAATAACAACCTAGTGATACTGTGTTGGAATTTATATAATACCCTTAACATTACTATTGAGTAAAAACATGACACATAACAATCAGGAAACAACACAAAATTACTGGATAAACATTTCTTCGAAATCAGAGGTTGGTTGACTAAACTCTGAGATATGTGAAACAGATTTTTGGTTTAAAATGTGTGATAGCAATTGCTTTATTTCAGGTTGAAATGACTGATTTTACCCTGGAGAGGGCGACACTTGATCAGAACCTTTTTAATCCTGAATCAAAACGACTCAGCAAGTGACCTTTGCTGGTAAGGTGAAATATTAATTTACAGGTGAGAGGCCATTGAAAAGTCAGTCATGTGAACACTTTATTATTTTTATTTAATTATTAGTTATTATTGAGTAATTTAGATTTAATTATTAAATATTATTGAGTAACATTTATAAATCATAATGTATTTGTTAATTCCTCAGACCGAAACCCAATATATTTTTGTGGTTGCATCATTGTGCATTAAGCAGTCGGGATAAACTTTAATGATGCAGATGTCGTCTTGTTTTGCTGTTTCTTCTGCATCCACAGAGACGGGACAATTGTCTGGACCGCTTTGTGCGCCCCCTTCAGGAAAAACAAAAGCACCCCAAAAAAGAAGCTGAGGAACTCAGAAGGATGCTGAGAGCTCGTCGCTCTACCAGCCCTGTTAGAGGGACATCAACCCAGCGCAGTCCCACCAAACACTCTCCTGTTAAGGTACTAATATCCAACATTGAACTGTTTTAGATCAGTACTTTTGTTCTGATATTAATATTGTTTTTATTTACAGTGATATGTGCTCATGTGTAGCTCAGTGGTAGAGCACCTTGTTAGAAATGCAAAAGGTTGTAGGGTCAAACCTGGGAGCATACTGCTAAAAAAAATGTATGCCTTGGATTAAAGCATCTGCCAAATGCATAAATGCAAATGTCCAGTGACTGTTTGGTTTTTCTGTATCTCAATTGGTATAGCATTGTGTTAGCAGAGCAAAAGTTGTGGGTTTCAGTCCCAGAAAACAGTTACTAATAAAAATTGTATATCCATGAATGCATTATAAGTCACTTTATAAATAAATGCCATTTGGTTATCGAAGTATGATGTGCTCTTTCAAATATTTCTCTGTGACTCTCTCTTTTTTAAGGGTGGCACCTATGATTCAGAGCTGATGAGGGTATTGCGAGAAAGAGATGAGTTGCAAAACATGTTGGATAAGTACGAGCGGCACATGTCAGAGATCCAGGCTAACATAAAAGTGCTTACAGCTGAGCGGGACAAGACAAGAATGTACTACCAGCAGGTAAAATTGGTGTATGATAGCTTTGCTTATCTGGTTTGTGATGAAATACCTGTGCAGCCCCCAAGCCGTGATAGGTTCAAACCTTACTGGGAGTAATCAATGATGATTTAATTTTTTGCCCTTGAGCTTTCAACTTATCCTTGGGTTGTGGGACGGGGTATGTAATGTACAAAGTTTGATACAGTCAGTTTGCATGAAAAAAATTTGTTAAATAGCTAATTTGTTGTGGTGCCACTTCTACCACCAATAGTTTTACTAAATAATGTGGCCATGTTTTCGCTAAACACCCCCTGCAGGCTCAGGAAGAGATAGCAGATCTACGGCGAGAGGTGATGAAGTCAAAAGCGGTGCGAGGTCCCAAGAGTAGTGTGACAGCTCAGAGCATCCTCAAGCGACTGGAGGCTGAGAGGGATGAGGCTGCTACAGACCTCCATCATATGACCACAGAAAGAGACAGCCTGAGAGAGAGACTCAAGGTAGGATACAGAGAGAAAGACGGCCTAAAAGATAGGGGTGTAAGAAGTCAATACATGTGAGATTTGTTTGCCCATACTGTATCGATTCGATTCTCAAACATTCATGGGTACTACACTGCAAAAATTACTTTTTTACCTTCTTAGGATAATCATCTAAGATGTATGTTCTTGAAAAGCCAAATAACATAAACAAGTCTAGTTTTTAGACAAAAAATATAAATGTAAGTAAATTTGTGTTTAAAACAAGCAAAAAAATCTGCAATTGGGTAAGCTAATTTTTCTTGAATTAAGTGTTTAAGAAAAAAATGTGTAAAAATATGCTTATCCCATTGGCAGGTTTTTTGTGCTTGTTTTATGCACAAATTCACTTAAAGGAAAACACCACCGTTTTTCAATATTTTACTATGTTCTTACCTCAACTTAGATTAATTAATACATACCTATCTTTTTCTAATGTGTGCACTTAATCTTTGTACAGCGCGTCGTAAATGTGTTAGCCTTTAGCCTAGCCTCATTCATTCCTTAGGATCCAAACAGGGAGGAATTTAGAAGCCACCTAACACTACCATGTTTTCCCTATTTAAAGACTGTTACATGAGTAGTTACACGAGTAAAGGGCTCGTTATAGTTGTGCGTAGGTCCTACGGTGTAGCCGCGACGGGGTAGGTTCCGCGTCGGTTTTCATTTATACTTTTGCTTCGTCGTCCGCGTCGACGTGCAAACATGCGCAGACCGCTGGTAGGCAGTATCCACGCGTGTAACCACAGTAGCAGTGCGACCGTCAAAGAAGAAGAAGCTTGGCAAGTTAACCCACAAACGAAAAAGAAACAGCAACTTGTTGTGTATGATTTGATAAGACCAGCAATGATGGAAGTAAATAAACAGTGACTTTTGTTGCAGTTTGAGTCAAATCACTCCTCAACTTGGCCATTCTTTGTTTTCATCGTCGCAGACAGAAATACCTATGACGCAGTTTTTTACCTGACGGGAGGTGTTCTGGTGGACCAATCAAAGTGCTTGTGGTCCGCGTAGAACTGACGCGAGGTGCACATCAGGCTATGCAGAGCTACGAACAGGCTACAGATAGCCTACGGCATACAACTTAAGGGCGATTTAAAGTCGTGCGTACGGCGTAGGCTATCCGTAGCCTGTGCGTAGCTCTGCGTAGCCTGACGCGCACCTCACAAAATTTCTAACAGCGCATCAGCTCTACGCGGACTGCAAGCGCTGTGATTGGTCCACCAGAAGCCCTCCCGTCAGGTATAAAACTGCGTCATAGGTATTTCCGTTTGAGACGGTGAAAACAAAGATGAGCCAAGTTGAGGAGTGATTTATCTCAAACTGCAACATAAGTCGCTGTTTATTTACTTCCATCATTGCTGGTCTTCTCAAATTATACACAAGAAGTTGCTATTTCGTCTTCGTTTGTGGGTTAACTTGCTTAGCTTCTTCTTCTGTTACGACTTCTGCTGCTACTGTGGTTACACGCGTGATTACTGCCAACCAGCGGTTTCGCGTGTGTTTGTGCATCGACGCAAAAGTATAAATGAAAACCGACGCGGAACCTACGCCGTCCCGGCTACGCCGTAGGACCTACGCACGACTATAAATTGCCCTTTACGCACGACTATAAATCGGGCTTAAATATGGTTCACAAAATAAAACGTGGTGATTTTTTTAAATGGATAAAAAATTTGAACTATATTGTATGGTGTTTTATTTTGTGCAACCATACTTACTCGTGTAACTACTTATGTAACAGCTTCTAAATTCATCCCTGTTTGGATCCTAAGGAATTAATGGGGCTAGGCTAAATGCTAACACATTCACGACGCGTGGTACAAAGATTAAATGCACGGATTGATAAAAGATAGGTATGTGTTCATTATTCTAAGTTGAGGTAAGAACATAGTAAGATATTGAAAAACGGTGGTGTTTTCCTTTAAATTTAATATTTTTGGTCTAAAAACTAGACTACATTTCTAAGGTCATTTTGCGCATCATTTTTAGACATTTGTACTTAAAAGACTGACTCGAGGTAGGACACAGAGAAAGAGACAGCATAAGAGAAAGAATATAGTTAGGACACAGAGAAAGAAAGAGCGAGAGAGACTGAGACAGTCTGAAAGAAAGAGACTAAAGATAAGTCACAGAAAGTGAGACGCCTGAGAGTGAGACCAAACGTAGGAGACGCCAACCTGAGAGAAAGAGAGACTAGTACCTGACCTCAGGTAACCTTATGAGCTCACTGTGTTAAACTTACATTTATTCCATAGTCATTGTTGTATAAAACACTGCTTGGATGCGTGACGTGTGCAGTCATGCTCACTCCTGTTGAAGATGTTATTTAGGAAGAACTGAAGGAAAATCACTTACGCACTTGAGTTCCTCACTAGAGCACAGTAATAAATTGAGTCATCACACAGGGGAACAAAGGGATAATATCAGGAGGGAGAGTTCTGCTTTTAGGCCTCTGATTGTATATGTGTTTGCTTTGAACTGCACGTCGCCTCAGATCTCTCAGGAGACAGCCATCAGCGAGAGAGCTCACCTGGAGCAAAGCGTGGAAGACCTGCAGGCTGCTGTACTTACAGTAAGACCTATAGTCTTGTCAAATGCAATGCTAAAATGTACCATATGTATGATACTACACAATATAATGCTATTCTGCACAGTACAGTCCTTTACTGTATTGTACGATGCTATACTATACTACACTTCAAGTGCTATTGTTAACAATATTATACCACAATACACAACTACACCATACCATACAATGCTTACAATATGTTGTTGCTGTTGTACTGTAATGTACCGCAGTGCTTTTAAATATACTATTCAATAATGTTCGACTATGCAGTACAATACAGTACCGAACCATACTATAGTATAAAAAACATATAACACTATATTGTTTTTGTCGTAATAAAGCTACAGATTAATAAATTGATCAAAATGTAATACACAGCTATTGTTATGGACCGTTGTTGTCATTAACACATACTGGTGTCTATGCATCCCAGCTGGAGCAGGAAAGAGGGGAGCAGAAAAGCAGGCACGCTCAGATGAGGGAGACCATGATTGGCCTGGAGCAGGAACTCCATACACTTGGTAGAAAACTTAACAGCAGTGAGGAAGAGCTCAATCGCATCAGGATCGAGTGCAGTAGCCTCAGGTATTTTGCAATGCAAAAGGAACACTCAAACATCTTTAGGTTTGGTACTTAAAGGATTATTCCACTTTAATAAAAAAATCTGATTATTTACTCACCCCCATGTCATCCTAGATGGTTATGTCTTTGTTCAGTCGAGAAGAAGTTAGGTTTTTTGAGGAAAACATTCCAGGATTTTGTTCCAGGTAGTAGACCTTAACACTTTAAGGTTTCTATGCAGCTTCAAATTGCTTTAAACGATCCTAACTGAGGCATAAGGGTCTTATCTAGAGAAATGATCGAAATAAAAAAAAAATAATAAAGTACTTTTTAACCACAACTTCTTGTCTTGCACTAGCCTTGTGATGCGCCAGCATGACCTTACGTATTACGTAATCATGTCAAAAGGTCAGGCATGACGTATGAAAAAACTACCGCTCCAGTGTTTACAAGTGTGGAGAAAGAAGATCATTCCGAAGTTGTTGTTTGTGGGATGATACTAATTAATGTGTCAGTTTTATTGTTTTAAATGATCCACAAGTGTGCGTTTCACATATGTAGGGCCCTATTTTAATGATCTAAGCGCATCATCTAAAGCGCACGGTCTAAATGGGCGTGACTGATGCCACTTTTGCTAATTTAACGCCGGGAAAAATGGTTTGTGCGCCGAGCGCATGGTCGAAAAGGGTTGTACATATTTTCCCTGATGAGTAATGGGTGTGTTTTGGGCGTAACGTGCAATAAACCAATGAGAGTCTTATCTCTCATCTCCTTTAAAAGCCAGTTGCGCTGGCGCTGTGCGTAATCCCTATTTAGATGACGGACCTTGTAAACTGAAAAACTAAGCGGAGAAAGTAGACCACCAGTTTAAGAATAATGTTAAAAATGTGTTGTTTTCATTTTTATTGAATTTTTTTTTTTATTAAAACCTTTAAAAGCCTTTTTCTTTCAGTCATAGAAGTACAAATAGCAGGCTTTGAATTGCTGTAAATGTATTGATATCCTACATAATCATGTAATCTCATAAAATAATTTGCAAATATGCAAGAAAAAGTTTGTACTCTAAAAATACAAACAAGCCATAAAGAATTTACAAACGTGCAGAGAGCCGAAGCGTTTCAGCACTAGAACAGCGCCTTTTTTTCGAAGCATTGCTTAAAATGTTCCTCATCTTACCATATCCACAGGTACAGAGTCATACAATAAATCTGTAAGATAGCATTTAAAAACATTTAAAAATAGATGCATTTGTTTAAAGCAAACCATTTATTTATTTACCAGGCTACAGGTGAAGCAGCTCTTTGCGCCTTCTAACGTCTCATAATTAGTCCTCATTTATGTCAAAGAGACTCAATAATAACCTTTTACATTCAATCCTTTAATATTTCATATTTAAAAACATTTTTGTGCTGCTGCGCATTCATGTATGTGATAAGCAAACCCGCGTTTATAGGCGCATATTACTAATGCGCTCTTTAAAGCGTAACTAAACCCCTGGTCAGAGGCTGACTCCACCCACTGCAATATTTGAAAAATGCAGAAAAAGTGGGCAGATCCCAACGGAGATAGGGGGGACGAACTAATTGTGTGGTGAGATCGTAACAAGGGCGTGGTGAGCTTGAACCTGCTTACATCACGAGTCATTTCTTGGACCCAACATCCAATAGGAAAATTCAACTGCAGTAGCCACCGTTCAACCTCAAGAGGGCAGCACTCAGACGTTTTTACACCATATATTGTAGTATTGAAACACTTTATATCCAAATGTCAAAAAACTTACTAAAATCAATGAACAGCACTAATAAAGCATCATTCTTACAGATCATTAACTAAAAAAAGTTGGTTTGGGGTTTAGTTACTCTTTAAATAATAAAAAACATATTGCATCAATGACTTTAGACTTTAGAGCAGGTTTTTGTTGGTCAATGGTGTAGTCTATTTTAGTTGTCTCAAAATAGCAACGCGCCAACAATGCGCCTGAACACACCTCGTTTTCAGACTAGAACGCCCATGGGCGCAAAAGGGGGCACAAATGCATTTGCTATTTAAACAACGTAGCGCTAAACGTGAAAATTGCGCAGGGTGGAAACTAGAAAAAGACACTTGAGTCGTGCAATTGCGCTGCATTGCGCTGGGTGTAAGATAGAGCCCGTAATGTGACGTGATTCTGTAATATTTAAGATCGCGCTGGTGCGTCACACGACAAGTGCAAGACGAGAAGTTTTAAAAGTATAGATTTTTTATTATTTTTGGCAAAAATTTCGATCTTTTTGCTAGATAAGACCCTGATCCTTCGGTTGGGATCATTTAGAGCCCTTTGAAGCTGCATCGCCACTATATGGAGAAAAATCCTGGAATGTTCTCCCCAAAAAACTTTTCTTTTCAACTGAACAAAAAAAGACATAAACATCTTGGATGACATGGGGGTGAGTGAATTATCTGGATTTTTAAATGAAAGTGGAGTAATCCTTTAAGATTCTTAAAAAGTGTGATGAGGAATCTAACATGGTGCCTCTGGTTTATAAGAAATGGCGTCCCATGTCTGTGTTGAATGAAAGTAAGCTATATTTTTAATCATACCTGTATGTGTACACCAGACTGTCAAACAATCAGATGGAAAGTTCTCTGAGTGAGACGCAGCGGCGACTGACCAGCAGGATTGGAGAGCTGCAAAAAGTTCAGGAGAGAAATAAACTGCTCGATGAAAAAAACGGTAAGAACAAAAATGTATAAAACGGTTGGGGTTTGGATGAATTAATTGGATATCTCCTTGTACCCTATAATCTACAATATAGAGGGAGCATCTTCCTCTAACCCAATCACCCCCACTTTCCAAGTAGGGGAGGTTCAGTATTTTAGTCCAAGTCTATTTATCTTCATTTTCCACTAAGGATTTTAAATATTAACATGTGCTTTGCATATTGCGCTTCTGCATGTCTCATCAGAGTCTCTGCTGAGGCAGGTAACAGTGTCGCGAGATGAGGTCGGCATGCTGCAGCGCACCATCTCAGAACTGAACCAGCACCGAGACACAGTGCAGAAACAGCTGGAGAAAAAGAGTGAGCTGCTTAGCACAGCAAATAATCAGCTGGATGAGAGGGTATTACTCTTTATTTTCCCAGATTAGCTTGTTTGCTTGATTGTTAGTTGCTTTCCATTGTATCATATGTACATTTGTGGACATTTCTTTTCAGGAAAAAACCATCAGGAGTTTGAGGCTGAAAACTGAGGATCTTGAAAAATCTTTAATGTAAGTACGTTAATGTAATTAGCTTTTACTAGCAAACACTGGTGTTTGAATTTAGTGGATGCTTTTATCTACAGCAAAATGCGCATTCAAGATATACAGTTAAACTTTGTGTGTCCTTGCGAATCGAACCATCGACCTTGGTGTTGCTAGCATAATTCTCTATCAAATTAGCTACAGGCACTCTTTTTGCATGTTTTCAAGTATAAGTTCTTGTTTTCAAGTATAAGTTCTATAATGTACAAGCTCTATAAAGTATAAGCTATATAATGTACGAATTACTGTATTTTTTATAAAACATGTTATCAACACCATCAAAGAACAATAGGGCTTGATTTAATACTATTTTACTAACTTAAATTCTGTTCACAGAACTCTAAGGGAAACTGTGGTTGCAAGAGAGAGAGAGCTAGATATTTTGAGGAGGAAGATGTCAGACTGTGAAAAGGAGATGTTCACAGTAAGGAAAGTCAAAGATGCCATGTTGCAAGAGAATGGTCAGCTCAGGGCCGACCTTGATCAGGCACATCTGGACAACCAGGTAGCACAATGTCTAATGTGTTTAAATTAATTATGTCCAGCACATTCTTTAACCACATACATGCACCTTTATTTGTTTATTCAGGCTCTGCAACTTAAACTAGATGAAGCTACTCAGGAAGTAGAAGACTTGCAGAGAAAAGTACAAGATCACGTTGCTGACATCTCATGTACTGAAGATCTGCTATCTGCTAAGGTAAAATTACTTTAAATGGACTCTCAGTAGATCTTATGTACTAACTTTTTACTTAGTTAATGTCCATTTTAAAATGCTATTCTTCAGGAGCAGGAGTGTCGGGATCTCCAGGATTCCAGAAGGAAAGCATCCCTACAGGCGGAAAGCTGGGAGAAACAGACCAGACAAGCAGAAACCACCATCACAGAAATCCGTACTGAGCTTCGCGACTCAAAGATTGAGATGCTTCGACTTAAAGAAAAAGCAGACAGCCTTGAGAAAAGCCTGCAAGAAGTTAGTTTAGTTCTTGGTGATGGTGGTGACAATGATTTTGATGTTGATATTCCGGAGATTCTCACTTTATACCAACCACACCCACAAGACTAAAGCTTTTAATAAACACGTAGAAGACCCAGATTAAAGCCAACTTTCAGCTATGATAAATGTTTGGATCAAATCATATCTACAGTTAAATGCCCATGTAATTTATGTGTTTAGTTTATGAGTGGTAAAAAATTTTGACAGCACAGTTTAATAGTAAGGGATCCTGTAGCTCAGCTGGTAAAATCTGATTGCTCTTGTGCAAAGATTATGGGTTTGATTTCCAGAAAATGCACAAATTGATAACGTATTATGTGCACTGTAAATTGATTTAGATCTCCTAAATGTCTTTAAATGTGCAAAGGGTGATGAGTTTCAGTCATGCTGTGTAATCTTGGCTTTAGTAAACTGAACTAAAGATGATTGTTGTTGTGTCCAGGCACTAAGTGCAGAACGAAGCTGCAATAGTCAGCTGTCTCAGCTGAACAGAAAGATAATTCACATGGAGGAAGATCTGCATCAGGCGGAGACTGAGCGTGGACAAGTGCAATCGGACCTGGAAAAAACACGAGAGCTGTGCATCAAACTGGATGCCAACAAAGAGGCTGTGAGTACCCATGATGGCTCTGCATGTAAGATTGTGTCTAAAATGTGTCTTAGGGTAAGGGGTTATTTCCCCCTCCGTAGTGCACGAAGGCACCCCCTTTTTATGCTACACCCACGGTTTGAATCTAGAATCCATTGCATTGCATTTAAAGGGAAAAATAGGTTTAGATTATACAATCATTATTTAGCTGGGAGTTTTATGCTACACCCTTAGTCTCAGCAAGACATTTTAGACCTGCAAACCATGCCTTTAGGAACATGCAAAGGAAAACACAGCTTTAGGGTTGTACAATCAATTGGAGATTTAATGCTGCACCCACCTAAAGGTTGCTATCCCCAAACAACCCGTATGGGACTCAAGCCCACAATTCTCAGCTCTGAAGGCTGATGTCTTGTCCATTAGGCTATCTGCATAGATGGCGTCACTCTGTGTATTCTCAACCAGAGTTTTCAGACCCACAAACCATGCCTCTGAACCATGCAAAGGGTTGCTATCTCCAAATTACCAAGATGGGACTCAAATCCACAATCTGATGCATAATTGGCCACCACTCGGCCTAAAGGCTGCAACTTCCACATGACCCAGGTGGGATTCAAACCCAAAATCCTCAGCATGCCTCACTCTGGGTTGTCTCAACCAGAGATTTCAGATCTACAAACCATGCAATTCATTAGATGCAAAGTGAAACACAAATTTAGGGTTGTAGGATCCTTATTTAACGGTTCGACAAAGCAGAGTTTGTTGTAGCAACCATGCTGTTCCTGAACGACCCATGTGGGACTCAAACCCAAAACTACAGCTCAATTGGTGATTTAGTGCTACAACCCATTACAGTCTATCTTCAAACGACCCAGATGGGACTCGAACCCACAATCCTCAGCTCCGAAGGCTGATGCCTTATCCATTAGGCCAGAGTTTATTGAAACATCCATGCTGTTCCTGAACGACCCATGTGGGACTCACACACAAAACTCACAGCTCAATTGGAGATTTAGTGCTCCAACCCTAAAGGCTACCTCCAATTGACCCAGATGGGACTCGAACGCACAATTCTCAGCTCCGAAGGCTGATGCCTTATCCATTAGGCCACTGGGCCACCTGCTGTCCCCATCTTGGGTATTCTCAATCAGAAATTTCAGATCCATAAACCATGCATTTCATTACATGCAAAGTGAAACACAAATTTGGGGTTGTAGAATCATAATTTAACGGTTCGACAAAGCAGAGTTTGTTGTAGCAACCATGCTGTTCCTGAACGACCCATGTGGGACTCAAACCCAAAACTCACAGCTCAATTGGTGATTTAGTGCTACACCCCATTACAGGCTATCTTCAAACGACCCAGATGGGACTCGAACCTACAATCCTCAGCTCCGAAGGCTGATGACTTATCCATTAGGCCACTCTGCCAACTGCATGCCTCACTCTGGGTTGTCTCAACCAGAGATTTCAGATCTACAAACCATGCATTTCGTTACATGCAAAGTGAAACACAAATTTACAGGCTATCTTCAAACGACCCAGATGGGACTCGAACCCACAATCCTCAGCTCCGAAGGCTGATGCCTTATCCATTAGGCCACTGGGCCACCTGCTGTCCCCATCTTGGGTATTCTCAATCAGAAATTTCAGATCCATAAACCATGCATTTCATTGCATGCAAAGTGGAACACAAATTTAGGGTTGTAGAATCATAATTTAACGGTTCTACAAAGCAGAGTTTGTTGTAGCCACCATGCTGTTCCTGAACGACCCATGTGGGACTCACACCCAAAACTCACAGCTCAATTGGTGATTTAGTGCTACACCCCATTACAGGCTATCTTCAAACGACCCAGATGGGGCTCGAACCCACAATACTCAACTCCGAAGGCTGATGCCTTATCCATTAGGCCACCTGCTGTCCCCATCTTGGGTATTCTCAATCAGAGATTTCAGATCCATAAACCATGCATTTAATTACATACAAAGTGAAACACAAATTTAGGGTCTCAACCAGAGATTGTAGGATCCTTATTTAACGATTTGACAAAGCAGAGTTTGTTGTAGCAACCATGCTGTTCCTGAACGACCCATGTGGGACTCACACACAAAACTCACAGCTCAATTGGTGATTTAGTGCTCCAACCCTAAAGGCTACCTCCAATTGACCCAGATGGGACTCGAACGCACAATTCTCAGCTCCGAAGGCTGATGCCTTATCCATTAGGCCACTGGGCCACCTGCTGTCCCCATCTTGGGTATTCTCAATCAGAAATTTCAGATCCATAAACCATGCATTTCATTACATGCAAAGTGAAACACAAATTTAGGGTTGTAGGATCCTTATTTAACGAATCAACAAAGCAGAGTTTGTTGTAGCAACCATGCTGTTCCTGAACGACACATGTGGGACTCAAACCCAAAACTCACAGCTCAATTAGTGATTTAGTGCTATAACCCATTACAGGCTATCTTCAAACGACCCAGATGGGACTCGAACCCACAATCCTCAGCTCCGAAGGCTGATGCCTCATCCATTAGGCAACTGGGCCACCTGCTGTCCCCATCTTGGGTGATCTCAATCAGAAATTTCAGATCCATAAACCATGCATTTCATTAAACCATGCATTTCATCTTCAAACGACCCAGATGGGACTCGAACCCACAATCCTCAGCTTCGAAGGCTGATGCCTTATCCATTAGGCCACTGGGCCACCTGCATGCTTCACTCTAGGTTGTCTCAACGAGATATTTCAGATCTACAAACCATGCATTTCATTACATGCAAAGTGAAACACAAATTTAGGGTTGTAGAATCATAATTTAACGGTTCGACAAAGCAGAGTTTGTTGTAGCCACCATGCTGTTCATGAACGACCCATGTGGGACTCAAACCCAAAACTCACGGCTCAATTGGTGATTTAGTGCTACACCTCATTACAGGCTATCTTCAAACAACCCAGATGGGACTCGAACCCACAATCCTCAGCTCCGAAGGCTGATGCCTTATCCATTAGGCCACTGGGCCACCTGCCGATCCCATTTTGGATATTCTCAATCAGAGATTTCAGATCCATAAACCATGCATTTAATTACATACAACGTTAAACACAAATTTAGGGTCTCAACCAGAGATTGTAGGATCCTTATTTAACGATTCGACAAAGCAGAGTTTGTTGTAGCAACCATGCTGTTCCTGAACGACCCATGTGGGACTCAAACCCAAAAGTACAGCTCAATTGGTGATTTAGTGCTACAACCCATTACAGGCTATCTTTAAACGACCCAGATGGGACTCGAACCCACAATCCTCAGCTCCGAAGGCTGATGCCTTATCCATTAGGCCACTGGGCCACCTGCCATCTTAATCTAGGTTGTCCCAACCAGAGATTTCAGATTTACAAACCATGCATTTCATTACATGCAAAGTGAAACACAAATTTAGGGTTGTAGGATCCTTATTTAACGATTCGACAAAGCAGAGTTTGTTGTAGCAACCATGCTGTTCCTGAACGACCCATGTGGGACTCAAACCCAAAACTCACAGCTCAATTGGTGAGTTAGTGCTACACCCCATTACAGGCTATCTTCAAACGACCCAGATGGGACTCGAACCCACAATCCTCAGCTCCGAAGGCTGATGCCTTATCCATTAGGCCACTGGGCCACCTGCCATCTCAATCTAGGTTGTCCCAACCAGAGATTTCAGATTTACAAACCATGCATTTCATTACATGCAAAGTGAAACACAAATTTAGGGTTGTAGGATCCTTATTTAACGGTTCGACAAAGCAGAGTTTGTTGAAACATCCATGCTGTTCCTGAACGACCCATGTGGGACTCAAACCCAAAACTCACAGCTTATTTGGTGATTTAGTGCTACACCCCATTACAGGCTATCTTCAAACGACCCAGATGGGACTCGAACCCACAATCCTCCGCTCCGAAGGCTGATGCCTTATCCATTAGGCCACTAGGCCACCTGCCGTGCCCAGCTTGGGTATTCTCAATCAGAAATTTCAGATCCATAAACCATGCATTTCATTACATGCAAAGAGAAACACAAATTTAGGGTTGTAGGATCCTTATTTAACGGTTCGACAAAGCAGAGTTTGTTGAAACATCCATGCTGTTCCTGAACGACCCATGTGGGACTCAAACCCAAAACTCACAGCTTAATTGGTGATTTAGTGCTACACCCCATTACAGGCTATCTTCAAACGACCCAGATGGGACTCGAACCCACAATCCTCAGCTCCGAAGGCTGATGCCTTATCCATTAGGCCACTGGGCCACCGGCTAAACCCTTCTTGGATATTCTCAATCAGAGATTTCAGATCCATAAACCATGCATTTCATTACATGCAAAGTGAAACACAAATTTAGGGTTGTAGGATCCTTATTTAACAATTCGACAAAGCAGAGTTTGTTGAAACATCCATCCTCAGCTCCGAAAGCTGATGCCTTATCCATTAGCCCACTAGGCCACCTGCTGTCCCCAGCTTGGGTATTCTCAATCAGAAATTTCAGATCCATAAACCATGCATTTAATCACATGCAAAGTGAAACACAAATTTAGGGTTGTAGGATCCTTATTTAACGGTTCGACAAAGCAGAGTTTGTTGTAGCCACCATGCTGTTCCTGAACGACCCATGTGGGACTCAAACCCAAAACTCACAGCTCAGTTGGTGATTTAGTGCTACACCCCATTAAAGGCTATCTTCAAACGACCCAGATGGGACTCGAACCCACAATCCTCAGCTCCGAAGGCTGATGCCTTATCCATTAGGCCACTGGGCCACCTGCTGACCCCATCTTGGATATTCTCAATCAGAGATTTCAGATCCATAAACCATGCATTTCATCACATGCAAAGTGAAACACAAATTTAGGGTTGTAGAATTATAATTTAACGGTTCGACAAAGCAGAGTTTGTTGTAGCAACCATGCTGTTCCTGAACGACCCATGTGGGACTCACACACAAAACTCACAGCTCAAATGGTGATTTAGTGCTCCAACCCTAAAGGCTACCTCCAAACGACCCAGATGGGACTCGAACCCACAATCCTCAGCTCCGAAGGCTGATGCCTTATCCATTAGGCCACTAGGCCACCTGCTGTCCCCAGCTTGGGTATTCTCAATCAGAAATTTCAGATCCATAAACCATGCATTTCATTACATGCAAAGTGAAACACAAATTTAGGGTTGTAGGATCCTTATTTAACGGTTCGACAAAGCAGAGTTTGTTGAAACATCCATGCTGTTCCTGAACGACCCATGTGGGACTCAAACCCAAAACTCACAGCTTAATTGATGATTTAGTGCTACACCCCATTACAGGCTAGCTTCAAACGACCCAGATGGGACTCGAACCCACAATCCTCAGCTCCGAAGGCTGATGCCTTATCCATTAGGCCACTGGGCCACCGGCTGACCCCTTCTTGGATATTCTCAATCAGAGATTTCAGATCCATAAACCATGCATTTCATTACATGCAAAGTGAAACACAAATTTAGGGTTGTAGAATTATAATTTAACGGTTCGACAAAGCAGAGTTTGTTGTAGCAACCATGCTGTTCCTGAACGACCCATGTGGGACTCACACACAAAACTCACAGCTCAAATGGTGATTTAGTGCTCCAACCCTAAAGGCTACCTCCAATTGACCCAGATGGGACTCAAACCCACAATCCTCAGCTCCGAAGGCTGATGCCTTATCCATTAGGCCACTAGGCCACCTGCTCTCCCCAGCTTGGGTATTCTCAATCTGAAATTTCAGATCCATAAACCTTGTATTTCATTACATGCAAAGTGAAACACAAATTTAGGGTTGTAGGATCCTTATTTAACGGTTCGACAAAGCAGAGTTTGTTGAAACATCCATGCTGTTCCTGAACGACCCATGTGGGACTCAAACCCAAAACTCACAGCTTAATTGGTGATTAAGTGCTACACCCCATTACAGGCTATCTTCAAACGACCCAGATGGGACTCGAACCCACAATCCTCAGCTCCGAAGGCTGATGCCTTATCCATTAGGCCACTGGGCCACCTGCTGACCCCATCTTCGATATTCTCAATCAGAGATTTCAGATCCATAAACCATGCATTTAATTAAATACAAAGTGAAACACAAATTTAGGGTCTCAACCAGAGATTGTAAGATCCTTATTTAACGATTCGACAAAGCAGAGTATGTTGTAGCAACCATGCTGTTCCTGAACGACCCATGTGGGACTCAAACCCAAAACTCACAGCTCAATTGGTGAGTTAGTGCTACACCCCATTACAGGCTATCTTCAAACGACCCAGATGGGACTCGAACCCACAATCCTCAGCTCCGAAGGCTGATGCCTTATCCATTAGGCCACTGGGCCACCTGCCGATCCGTTTTGGATATTCTCAATCAGAGATTTCAGATCCATAAACCATGCATTTAATTACATACAAAGTGAAACACAAATTTAGGGTCTCAACCAGAGATTGTAAGATCCTTATTTAACGATTCGACAAAGCAGAGTTTGTTGTAGCAACCATGCTGTTCCTGAACGACCCATGTGGGACTCAAACCCAAAACTCACGGCTCAATTGGTGATTTAGTGCTACACCTCATTACAGGCTATCTTTAAACGACCCAGATGGGACTCGAACCCACAATCCTCAGCTCCGAAGGCTGATGCCTTATCCATTAGGCCGATGCCTTATCCATTAGGCCACTGGGCCACCTGCCGATCCGTTTTGGATATTCTCAATCAGAGATTTCAGATCCATAAACCATGCATTTAATTACATACAAAGTGAAACACAAATTTAGGGTCTCAACCAGAGATTGTAAGATCCTTATTTAACGATTCGACAAAGCAGAGTATGTTGTAGCAACCACGCTGTTCCTGAACGACCCATGTGGGACTCAAACCCAAAACTCACAGCTCAATTGGTGAGTTAGTGCTACACCCCATTACAGGCTATCTTCAAACGACCCAGATGGGACTCGAACCCACAATCCTCAGCTCCGAAGGCTGATGCCTTATCCATTAGGCCACTGGGCCACCTGCCGATCTGTTTTGGATATTCTCAATCAGAGATTTCAGATCCATAAACCATGCATTTAATTACATACAAAGTGAAACACAAATTTAGGGTCTCAACCAGAGATTGTAAGATCCTTATTTAACGATTCAACAAAGCAGAGTTTGTTGTAGCAACCATGCTGTTCCTGAACGACCCATGTGGGAATCAAACCCAAAACTCATGGCTCAATTGGTGATTTAGTGCTACACCCCATTACAGGCTATCTTCAAACGACCCAGATGGGACTCGAACCCACAATCCTCAGCTCCAAAGGCTGATGCCTTATCCATTAGGCCACTGGGCCACCTGCCGATCCGTTTTGGATATTCTCAATCAGAGATTTCAGATCCATAAACCATGCATTTAATTACATACAACGTTAAACACAAATTTAGGGTCTCAACCAGAGATTGTAAGATCCTTATTTAACGATTCAACAAAGCAGAGTTTGTTGTAGCAACCATGCTGTTCCTGAACGACCCATGTGGGAATCAAACCCAAAACTCATGGCTCAATTGGTGATTTAGTGCTACACCCCATTACAGGCTATCTTCAAACGACCCAGATGGGACTCGAACCCACAATCCTCAGCTCCAAAGGCTGATGCCTTATCCATTAGGCCACTGGGCTACCTGCCGATCCCATTTTGGTTATTCTCAATCAGAGATTTCAGATCCATAAACCATGCATTTCATTACATGCAAAGTGAAACACAAATTCAGGGTTGTAGGATCCTTATTTAACGATTTGACAAAGCAGAGTTTGTTGTAGCAACCATGCTGTTCCTGAACGACCTATGTGGGACTCAAACCCAAAACTCACAGCTCAATTGGTGACTTAGTGTTCGAACCCTAAAGGCTACCTCCAATTGACCCAGATGGGACTCGAACGCACAATTCTTAGCTCCGAAGGCTGATGTCTTATCCATTAGGCCACTGGGCCACCTGCTTTCCCCATCTTGGGTATTCTCAATCAGAGATTTCAGATCCATAAACCATGCATTTAATTACATGCAAAGTGAAACACAAATTTAGGGTTGTAGAATCATACTTTAACGGTTCGACAAAGCAGAGTTTGTTGTAGCAACCATGCTGTTCCTGAACGACCCATGTGGGACTCAAACCCACAATCCTCAGCTTCGAAGGCTGATGCCTTATCCATTAGGCCACTGGGCCACCTGCATGCCTCACTCTAGGTTGTCTCAACGAGATATTTCAGATCTACAAACCATGCATTTCATTACATGCAAAGTGAAACACAAATTTAGGGTTGTAGAATCATAATTTAACGGTTCGACAAAGCAGAGTTTGTTGTAGCCACCATGCTGTTCATGAACGACCCATGTGGGACTCAAACCCAAAACTCACGGCTCAATTGGTGATTTAGTGCTACACCTCATTACAGGCTATCTTCAAACAACCCAGATGGGACTTGATCCCACAATCCTCAGCTCCGAAGGCTGATGCCTTATCCATTAGGCCACTGGGCCACCTGTCGATCCCATTTTGGATATTCTCAATCAGAGATTTCAGATCCATAAACCATGCATTTAATTACATACAACGTTAAACACAAATTTAGGGTCTCAACCAGAGATTGTAGGATCCTTATTTAACGATTCGACAAAGCAGAGTATGTTGTAGCAACCATGCTGTTCCTGAACGACCCATGTGGGACTCAAACCCAAAAGTACAGCTCAATTGGTGATTTAGTGCTACAACCCATTACAGGCTATCTTTAAACGACCCAGATGGGACTCGAACCCACAATCCTCAGCTCCGAAGGCTGATGCCTTATCCATTAGGCCACTGGGCCACCTGCCGATCCGTTTTGGATATTCTCAATCAGAGATTTCAGATCCATAAACCATGCATTTAATTACATACAAAGTGAAACACAAATTTAGGGTCTCAACCAGAGATTGTAAGATCCTTATTTAACGATTCGACAAAGCAGAGTATGTTGTAGCAACCACGCTGTTCCTGAACGACCCATGTGGGACTCAAACCCAAAACTCACAGCTCAATTGGTGAGTTAGTGCTACACCCCATTACAGGCTATCTTCAAACGACCCAGATGGGACTCGAACCCACAATCCTCAGCTCCGAAGGCTGATGCCTTATCCATTAGGCCACTGGGCCACCTGCCGATCTGTTTTGGATATTCTCAATCAGAGATTTCAGATCCATAAACCATGCATTTAATTACATGCAAAGTGAAACACAAATTTAGGGTTGTAGAATCATACTTTAACGGTTCGACAAAGCAGAGTTTGTTGTAGCCACCATGCTGTTCATGAACGACCCATGTGGGACTCAAACCCAAAACTCACGGCTCAATTGGTGATTTAGTGCTACACCTCATTACAGGCTATCTTCAAACAACCCAGATGGGACTCGAACCCACAATCCTCAGCTTCGAAGGCTGATGCCTTATCCATTAGGCCACTGGGCCACCTGCATGCTTCACTCTAGGTTGTCTCAACGAGATATTTCAGATCTACAAACCATGCATTTCATTACATGCAAAGTGAAACACAAATTTAGGGTTGTAGAATCATAATTTAACGGTTCGACAAAGCAGAGTTTGTTGTAGCCACCATGCTGTTCATGAACGACCCATGTGGGACTCAAACCCAAAACTCACGGCTCAATTGGTGATTTAGTGCTACACCTCATTACAGGCTATCTTCAAACAACCCAGATGGGACTCGAACCCACAATCCTCAGCTTCGAAGGCTGATGCCTTATCCATTAGGCCACTGGGCCACCTGCCGATCCCATTTTGGATATTCTCAATCAGAGATTTCAGATCCATAAACCATGCATTTAATTACATACAACGTTAAACACAAATTTAGGGTCTCAACCAGAGATTGTAGGATCCTTATTTAACGATTCGACAAAGCAGAGTTTGTTGTAGCAACCATGCTGTTCCTGAACGACCCATGTGGGACTCAAACCCAAAAGTACAGCTCAATTGGTGATTTAGTGCTACAACCCATTACAGGCTATCTTTAAACGACCCAGATGGGACTCGAACCCACAATCCTCAGCTCCGAAGGCTGATGCCTTATCCATTAGGCCACTGGGCCACCTGCCGATCCGTTTTGGATATTCTCAATCAGAGATTTCAGATCCATAAACCATGCATTTAATTACATACAAAGTGAAACACAAATTTAGGGTCTCAACCAGAGATTGTAAGATCCTTATTTAACGATTCGACAAAGCAGAGTATGTTGTAGCAACCATGCTGTTCCTGAACGACCCATGTGGGACTCAAACCCAAAACTCACAGCTCAATTGGTGAGTTAGTGCTACACCCCATTACAGGCTATCTTTAAACGACCCAGATGGGACTCGAACCCACAATCCTCAGCTCCGAAGGCTGATGCCTTATCCATTAGGCCACTGGGCCACCTGCCGATCCGTTTTGGATATTCTCAATCAGAGATTTCAGATCCATAAACCATGCATTTAATTACATACAAAGTGAAACACAAATTTAGGGTCTCAACCAGAGATTGTAAGATCCTTATTTAACGATTCGACAAAGCAGAGTTTGTTGTAGCAACCATGCTGTTCCTGAACGACCCATGTGGGACTCAAACCCAAAACTCACGCTCAATTGGTGATTTAGTGCTACACCTCATTACAGGCTATCTTCAAACGACCCAGATGGGACTCGAACCCACAATCCTCAGCTCCGAAGGCTGATGCCTTATCCATTAGGCCACTGGGCCACCTGCCGATCCGTTTTGGATATTCTCAATCAGAGATTTCAGATCTATAAACCATGCATTTAATTACATACAACGTTAAACACAAATTAAGGGTCTCAACCAGAGATTGTAGGATCCTTATTTTAACGATTCGACAAAGCAGAGTTTGTTGTAGCAACCATGCTGTTCCTGAACGACCCATGTGGGACTCAAACCCAAAAGTACAGCTCAATTGGTGATTTAGTGCTACAACCCATTACAGGCTATCTTTAAACGACCCAGATGGGACTCGAACCCACAATCCTCAGCTCCGAAGGCTGATGCCTTATCCATTAGGCCACTGGGCCACCTGCCGATCCGTTTTGGATATTCTCAATCAGAGATTTCAGATCCATAAACCATGCATTTAATTACATACAAAGTGAAACACAAATTTAGGGTCTCAACCAGAGATTGTAAGATCCTTATTTAACGATTCGACAAAGCAGAGTATGTTGTAGCAACCACGCTGTTCCTGAACGACCCATGTGGGACTCAAACCCAAAACTCACAGCTCAATTGGTGAGTTAGTGCTACACCCCATTACAGGCTATCTTCAAACGACCCAGATGGGACTCGAACCCACAATCCTCAGCTCCGAAGGCTGATGCCTTATCCATTAGGCCACTGGGCCACCTGCCGATCTGTTTTGGATATTCTCAATCAGAGATTTCAGATCCATAAACCATGCATTTAATTACATACAAAGTGAAACACAAATTTAGGGTCTCAACCAGAGATTGTAAGATCCTTATTTAACGATTCAACAAAGCAGAGTTTGTTGTAGCAACCATGCTGTTCCTGAACGACCCATGTGGGAATCAAACCCAAAACTCATGGCTCAATTGGTGATTTAGTGCTACACCCCATTACAGGCTATCTTCAAACGACCCAGATGGGACTCGAACCCACAATCCTCAGCTCCAAAGGCTGATGCCTTATCCATTAGGCCACTGGGCTACCTGCCGATCCCATTTTGGTTATTCTCAATCAGAGATTTCAGATCCATAAACCATGCATTTCATTACATGCAAAGTGAAACACAAATTCAGGGTTGTAGGATCCTTATTTAACGATTTGACAAAGCAGAGTTTGTTGTAGCAACCATGCTGTTCCTGAACGACCTATGTGGGACTCAAACCCAAAACTCACAGCTCAATTGGTGACTTAGTGTTCGAACCCTAAAGGCTACCTCCAATTGACCCAGATGGGACTCGAACGCACAATTCTTAGCTCCGAAGGCTGATGTCTTATCCATTAGGCCACTGGGCCACCTGCTTTCCCCATCTTGGGTATTCTCAATCAGAGATTTCAGATCCATAAACCATGCATTTAATTACATGCAAAGTGAAACACAAATTTAGGGTTGTAGAATCATACTTTAACGGTTCGACAAAGCAGAGTTTGTTGTAGCAACCATGCTGTTCCTGAACGACCCATGTGGGACTCAAACCCACAATCCTCAGCTTCGAAGGCTGATGCCTTATCCATTAGGCCACTGGGCCACCTGCATGCCTCACTCTAGGTTGTCTCAACGAGATATTTCAGATCTACAAACCATGCATTTCATTACATGCAAAGTGAAACACAAATTTAGGGTTGTAGAATCATAATTTAACGGTTCGACAAAGCAGAGTTTGTTGTAGCCACCATGCTGTTCATGAACGACCCATGTGGGACTCAAACCCAAAACTCACGGCTCAATTGGTGATTTAGTGCTACACCTCATTACAGGCTATCTTCAAACAACCCAGATGGGACTTGATCCCACAATCCTCAGCTCCGAAGGCTGATGCCTTATCCATTAGGCCACTGGGCCACCTGTCGATCCCATTTTGGATATTCTCAATCAGAGATTTCAGATCCATAAACCATGCATTTAATTACATACAACGTTAAACACAAATTTAGGGTCTCAACCAGAGATTGTAGGATCCTTATTTAACGATTCGACAAAGCAGAGTATGTTGTAGCAACCATGCTGTTCCTGAACGACCCATGTGGGACTCAAACCCAAAAGTACAGCTCAATTGGTGATTTAGTGCTACAACCCATTACAGGCTATCTTTAAACGACCCAGATGGGACTCGAACCCACAATCCTCAGCTCCGAAGGCTGATGCCTTATCCATTAGGCCACTGGGCCACCTGCCGATCCGTTTTGGATATTCTCAATCAGAGATTTCAGATCCATAAACCATGCATTTAATTACATACAAAGTGAAACACAAATTTAGGGTCTCAACCAGAGATTGTAAGATCCTTATTTAACGATTCGACAAAGCAGAGTATGTTGTAGCAACCACGCTGTTCCTGAACGACCCATGTGGGACTCAAACCCAAAACTCACAGCTCAATTGGTGAGTTAGTGCTACACCCCATTACAGGCTATCTTCAAACGACCCAGATGGGACTCGAACCCACAATCCTCAGCTCCGAAGGCTGATGCCTTATCCATTAGGCCACTGGGCCACCTGCCGATCTGTTTTGGATATTCTCAATCAGAGATTTCAGATCCATAAACCATGCATTTAATTACATGCAAAGTGAAACACAAATTTAGGGTTGTAGAATCATACTTTAACGGTTCGACAAAGCAGAGTTTGTTGTAGCCACCATGCTGTTCATGAACGACCCATGTGGGACTCAAACCCAAAACTCACGGCTCAATTGGTGATTTAGTGCTACACCTCATTACAGGCTATCTTCAAACAACCCAGATGGGACTCGAACCCACAATCCTCAGCTTCGAAGGCTGATGCCTTATCCATTAGGCCACTGGGCCACCTGCATGCTTCACTCTAGGTTGTCTCAACGAGATATTTCAGATCTACAAACCATGCATTTCATTACATGCAAAGTGAAACACAAATTTAGGGTTGTAGAATCATAATTTAACGGTTCGACAAAGCAGAGTTTGTTGTAGCCACCATGCTGTTCATGAACGACCCATGTGGGACTCAAACCCAAAACTCACGGCTCAATTGGTGATTTAGTGCTACACCTCATTACAGGCTATCTTCAAACAACCCAGATGGGACTCGAACCCACAATCCTCAGCTTCGAAGGCTGATGCCTTATCCATTAGGCCACTGGGCCACCTGCCGATCCCATTTTGGATATTCTCAATCAGAGATTTCAGATCCATAAACCATGCATTTAATTACATACAACGTTAAACACAAATTTAGGGTCTCAACCAGAGATTGTAGGATCCTTATTTAACGATTCGACAAAGCAGAGTTTGTTGTAGCAACCATGCTGTTCCTGAACGACCCATGTGGGACTCAAACCCAAAAGTACAGCTCAATTGGTGATTTAGTGCTACAACCCATTACAGGCTATCTTTAAACGACCCAGATGGGACTCGAACCCACAATCCTCAGCTCCGAAGGCTGATGCCTTATCCATTAGGCCACTGGGCCACCTGCCATCTCAATCTAGGTTGTCCCAACCAGAGATTTCAGATTTACAAACCATGCATTTCATTACATGCAAAGTGAAACACAAATTTAGGGTTGTAGGATCCTTATTTAACGATTCGACAAAGCAGAGTTTGTTGTAGCAACCATGCTGTTCCTGAACGACCCATGTGGGACTCAAACCCAAAACTCACAGCTCAATTGGTGAGTTAGTGCTACACCCCATTACAGGCTATCTTCAAACGACCCAGATGGGACTCGAACCCACAATCCTCAGCTCCGAAGGCTGATGCCTTATCCATTAGGCCACTGGGCCACCTGCCGATCCGTTTTGGATATTCTCAATCAGAGATTTCAGATCCATAAACCATGCATTTAATTACATACAAAGTGAAACACAAATTTAGGGTCTCAACCAGAGATTGTAAGATCCTTATTTAACGATTCGACAAAGCAGAGTATGTTGTAGCAACCATGCTGTTCCTGAACGACCCATGTGGGACTCAAACCCAAAACTCACAGCTCAATTGGTGAGTTAGTGCTACACCCCATTACAGGCTATCTTCAAACGACCCAGATGGGACTCGAACCCACAATCCTCAGCTCCGAAGGCTGATGCCTTATCCATTAGGCCACTGGGCCACCTGCCGATCCGTTTTGGATATTCTCAATCAGAGATTTCAGATCCATAAACCATGCATTTAATTACATACAAAGTGAAACACAAATTTAGGGTCTCAACCAGAGATTGTAAGATCCTTATTTAACGATTCGACAAAGCAGAGTTTGTTGTAGCAACCATGCTGTTCCTGAACGACCCATGTGGGACTCAAACCCAAAACTCACGCTCAATTGGTGATTTAGTGCTACACCTCATTACAGGCTATCTTCAAACGACCCAGATGGGACTCGAACCCACAATCCTCAGCTCCGAAGGCTGATGCCTTATCCATTAGGCCACTGGGCCACCTGCCGATCCGTTTTGGATATTCTCAATCAGAGATTTCAGATCTATAAACCATGCATTTAATTACATACAACGTTAAACACAAATTAAGGGTCTCAACCAGAGATTGTAGGATCCTTATTTTAACGATTCGACAAAGCAGAGTTTGTTGTAGCAACCATGCTGTTCCTGAACGACCCATGTGGGACTCAAACCCAAAACTCACAGCTCAATTGGTGAGTTAGTGCTACACCCCATTACAGGCTATCTTCAAACGACCCAGATGGGACTCGAACCCACAATCCTCAGCTCCGAAGGCTGATGCCTTATCCATTAGGCCACTGGGCCACCTGCCGATCTGTTTTGGATATTCTCAATCAGAGATTTCAGATCCATAAACCATGCATTTAATTACATGCAAAGTGAAACACAAATTTAGGGTTGTAGAATCATACTTTAACGGTTCGACAAAGCAGAGTTTGTTGTAGCCACCATGCTGTTCATGAACGACCCATGTGGGACTCAAACCCAAAACTCACGGCTCAATTGGTGATTTAGTGCTACACCTCATTACAGGCTATCTTCAAACAACCCAGATGGGACTCGAACCCACAATCCTCAGCTTCGAAGGCTGATGCCTTATCCATTAGGCCACTGGGCCACCTGCCGATCCGTTTTGGATATTCTCAATCAGAGATTTCAGATCCATAAACCATGCATTTAATTACATACAAAGTGAAACACAAATTTAGGGTTTCAACCAGAGATTGTAAGATCCTTATTTAACGATTCGACAAAGCAGAGTATGTTGTAGCAACCACGCTGTTCCTGAACGACCCATGTGGGACTCAAACCCAAAACTCACAGCTCAATTGGTGAGTTAGTGCTACACCCCATTACAGGCTATCTTCAAACGACCCAGATGGGACTCGAACCCACAATCCTCAGCTCCGAAGGCTGATGCCTTATCCATTAGGCCACTGGGCCACCTGCCGATCCGTTTTGGATATTCTCAATCAGAGATTTCAGATCCATAAACCATGCATTTAATTACATACAAAGTGAAACACAAATTTAGGGTCTCAACCAGAGATTGTAAGATCCTTATTTAACGATTCAACAAAGCAGAGTTTGTTGTAGCAACCATGCTGTTCCTGAACGACCCATGTGGGAATCAAACCCAAAACTCATGGCTTAATTGGTGATTTAGTGCTACACCCCATTACAGGCTATCTTCAAACGACCCAGATGGGACTCGAACCCACAATCCTCAGCTCCGAAGGCTGATGCCTTATCCATTAGGCCACTGGGCCACCTGCTGACCCCATCTTCGATATTCTCAATCAGAGATTTCAGATCCATAAACCATGCATTTAATTAAATACAAAGTGAAACACAAATTTAGGGTCTCAACCAGAGATTGTAAGATCCTTATTTAACGATTCAACAAAGCAGAGTTTGTTGTAGCAACCATGCTGTTCCTGAACGACCCATGTGGGAATCAAACCCAAAACTCATGGCTCAATTGGTGATTTAGTGCTACACCCCATTACAGGCTATCTTCAAACGACCCAGATGGGACTCGAACCCACAATCCTCAGCTCCAAAGGCTGATGCCTTATCCATTAGGCCACTGGGCTACCTGCCGATCCCATTTTGGTTATTCTCAATCAGAGATTTCAGATCCATAAACCATGCATTTCATTACATGCAAAGTGAAACACAAATTCAGGGTTGTAGGATCCTTATTTAACGATTTGACAAAGCAGAGTTTGTTGTAGCAACCATGCTGTTCCTGAACGACCTATGTGGGACTCAAACCCAAAACTCACAGCTCAATTGGTGACTTAGTGTTCGAACCCTAAAGGCTACCTCCAATTGACCCAGATGGGACTCGAACCCACAATCCTCAGCTCCAAAGGCTGATGCCTTATCCATTAGGCCACTGGGCCACCTGCTTTCCCCATCTTGGGTATTCTCAATCAGAGATTTCAGATCCATAAACCATGCATTTAATTACATGCAAAGTGAAACACAAATTTAGGGTTGTAGAATCATACTTTAACGGTTCGACAAAGCAGAGTTTGTTGTAGCAACCATGCTGTTCCTGAACGACCCATGTGGGACTCAAACCCACAATCCTCAGCTTCGAAGGCTGATGCCTTATCCATTAGGCCACTGGGCCACCTGCATGCCTCACTCTAGGTTGTCTCAATGAGATATTTCAGATCTACAAACCATGCATTTCATTACATGCAAAGTGAAACACAAATTTAGGGTTGTAGAATCATAATTTAACGGTTCGACAAAGCAGAGTTTGTTGTAGCCACCATGCTGTTCATGAACGACCCATGTGGGACTCAAACCCAAAACTCACGGCTCAATTGGTGATTTAGTGCTACACCTCATTACAGGCTATCTTCAAACAACCCAGATGGGACTTGATCCCACAATCCTCAGCTCCGAAGGCTGATGCCTTATCCATTAGGCCACTGGGCCACCTGCCGATCCCATTTTGGATATTCTCAATCAGAGATTTCAGATCCATAAACCATGCATTTAATTACATACAACGTTAAACACAAATTTAGGGTCTCAACCAGAGATTGTAGGATCCTTATTTAACGATTCGACAAAGCAGAGTATGTTGTAGCAACCATGCTGTTCCTGAACGACCCATGTGGGACTCACACACAAAACTCACAGCTCAATTGGTGATTTAGTGCTACACCCCCTTACAGGCTATCTTCAAACGACCCAGATGGGACTCGAACCCACAATTCTTAGCTCCGAAGGCTGATGTCTTACCCATTAGGCCACTGGGCCACCTGCTGTCCCCATCTTGGGTATTCTCAATCAGAGATTTCAGATCCATAAACCATGCATTTCATTACATGCAAAGTGAAACACAAATGTAGGGTTGTAGAATCATTATTTAACCGTTCGACAAAATAGAGTTTATTGAAGCAACCATGCTGTTCCTGAACGACCCATGTGGCACTCAAACCCAAAACTCAAAGCTCAATTGGCGATTTAGTGCTCCAACCCCTACAGCAGGGTTCCCCAAATCTTACCGTGGAGGGCCGGAGCACTGCAGAGTTTAGCTCCAACCCTGATCAAACACACCTGAGCAAGCTAATCAAGGTCTTCATGATCACTAAAAAATCACAGGTGGGTACGTTTGATTAGGGTTGGACCTAAACTCTGCAGTGCTCCGGCCCTCCAGGGTAAGATTTGAGGAACCCTGCCCTACAGGCTATCTCCAAATGACCCAGATGGGACTTGACAATACTCATGCTCCAAAGGCTGACACCTTATTGATTAGGCTACTGAGCCTCCCACAGATTTCTTGAGACTGTGTCTAATCGTTTCTGTGTTAATACATACAGGTTCAGCATGAACTGGAATCCTGTCGCTCAGAGGTGGAGTTGTTGCAGAAACAGCTGGCCAGTGAACGGTTATCTGTTCAGAGTCTGGAGAGCCTTCTGGTGTCTACACGAGAAATGGAGCTTCAAAGACAGCTTAATTCTCAAGAGCGACAGGCTGAAATACAAATACTCAGGGACAAACTTAGCATGGCTGACAGCAAAGTGTAAGTGTAGCACATACAGGCATGAAAACTTATAGATGACCCACACATGCATACTGTTAACTAACAATTTTAAACGCTTAGAGGGGAAAATTAGTCATCACATTTTATAGAAAGTCAGAACTTCTCCTTTCTTTCTTGCTGTTATTTCTCTAGGAGTTCTCAGAGCTGGGAAATGTCTCAGCTGAGGTCACGATCAGCCCAGCTGGAATCAGATCTTGACATGACCAAGAGACAACTGTCCACTGAGCGCTTTGAAAGGTCAAGCACAAACTTTAAGACCTGTTTTATGCACCTTATCATAAGAATTAAAAATGGAAAAATTAAAAATTGTAATTTGTCCCTTATGAAAATTAAACATGGTTTTAAAAAACAGGTTACTGTAGTAAAACAGTGGTTACCACAAAATAATAATAGTAATCAATAGTGATCAATACACCAAAAAGTGGTAAAAAAGTTTTCCATAAAAAACATGGTTCATTTTCATAAGGGTTATTTCTTTGTCTTTTTCTGTGTCAATAAAACATGGTTGGAATGTTCATTTTCATTCTCTCAGGGAGCGTGCAGTACAGGAGCTGCGCAGACAAGGTCTCTCAACTCTCTCCCCTGTCCTTTCTTCCACAATGCGCTCTTCATCTACCTCACGTCATCGTTCCCTGAGCCCTCACAGATCCTGGTCTCCAGAACGCTCTCATCACAACTTAACAGACCCTCTGCATGTGTCACACTACCCCGACAGGTGTGCTCACCTGCATACTACACCCACCTGTATTACTTTAATTCTTTGATCAAATTGTGTAATTAATAGCATGAAAGTTTGATTTCAATCACAGCCTTTTCTCATGTCAATATTAAAGACACCAATGTTATATTTTCACAGAATGAGCTTTACATTATATAGCTATAATAGCTCACTAGTATATGGTTTAATCTTAGCTGCTGTACTCTGCTTCTTATGTTGTCCACCATTTTTCTGTTTTCTCATGCTTTTATTAATGTAAAGCTGATTTGAAACAGTTAAACAATTGTGAAAAGCACGTTATAAATAAAATTTAATTGAATGTAATAGCTTTACAATATTATAAGATGAGTAAATCACAGAAAAATGACTTCTCTATTATATATCGTGACTTCATACAGTGTTACATATTTTTAAAATATGCATATATATTCTCATATATATTCTCTTGGCAAGTTTGTAAGTGACTGTTAACTAATTGATAATTAGTTTTTAACCCACTGCTTGTTTGTTCTTTCTTTTAACAGGAGTTTGGCTTTCAGGGATCTTAATGGCTGAGAAGTTTAAAACACAAACATTTTTGTGGGGGGAGTTTTAGGCATGAAAGAAATTCACCAAACAATGATATTATATAGGTTTTGGTCATGTATTTCAATAAACCAATAAATGTGTTTTTTATTGATGTTTAATTCACAAAAATGTAATTCTGTTTGATTGTTTTTTTTTTTATTTATTCACGTACATTTTTACATATTCATATGTCACTGTGATCAATTTGAATTCTCCTGAATACACAGTTTTTGTTTCACTACAGCATGTTACGTTTTTATCGCATGCTTTTGCATCTTCAATATAAAGTGAAATGAACCCAATACATAAAATAAAAAAACTACATTTAATAATTTCTAAATGCAAAACTGATCCCATTTATCTCTTTTTGTTTGTTTATTTTGGGAACTGTTGAGGAAAATTTAGATTTATGAATATAATATTTTGGCAATAAAATAAATACATTTCCTATATATTCTATATTTGGTTTACAATGAGAAAACATCCCATTTGGCTCCAATGCACCTGCCCGTGCGATGTGACGCGATGTGACATCATCAAATGGGCGTGTCTAATAACCTGAGCGCGCTGTTGTTCGAGCTCCTCGAGCATTATAGATGATATTACTGTAACGCAGGTGTGCTTTCCTGTATTTCTATCCCGCAAAGGTAAGAAGTAATTTTGATGGTGCTTTTATTATCATTGTGTTCATGTTTATAATCATTATAATAGTTTACAGTCGGTTCTGAGAATATGAAACATCGTTTCAGGAAAGGTTATTGAAATAGTTGATAAAATAGACGAATAGTACTTAACCATTTGTCAGTTGTGTCGTTTTCTTGGTTTAGACAGAAAATAAGGTGAAGAAAATAAACGCGTTGGGAAGTATTTGTCACGCGCTGATATATATATAAAAAAACGTACAATACAGAATACCCAATTTTAATGTTACGTTGCTATAAACAGCCATTCATCTGTTTTGGAATTCTCTGATTCGTTTTACGATTGCAAAAGTTTATTAAAAGCGTTTTGAATGTAGAAAATGAATCAGTGAATAACGTTGTGTAGGTACACGAGGCGGATGTTAATGCATGATGTCATCCACAATACAATCACAAGTACCTCATGTTTAATTATACGTGTGTGCATCTTGAAGATCATTTTAATATACGTGGTTTCTGTACGTGTCAGTTTAGTTAGTTGTCCCATACCAAGAAACTTATGTCACTGGTTTTGTAATCCTAATAAATAAATGAGTAATATATTGACCATGACTTGTTGTGTTTGCTTGGGAAAGACCTCTGTGTCTGGATTGCATTAATGTCAATTCAATCCAAAGGTCAGTTAGTATACAGCAGGGTTAAAGATGGCTTGGGTATTTTAACAACACAGTTAATGTTCAAGCAGATTAGTCACCCTAGAGTTAATGTTTGCTGTTTACAAGACCAAGCTGCTGAGAGGGCTAAACAGATCTCTTTACCTTTACCCAAATTATAGTAAACATTTTACAAATGTATTCCATGTCTACTACCACACTATACTATGTATAATATACACTTTACTATTCTATACTTTTATAACTACCATTACATAAGTAATACAATCTCATCCTTTATTAACTGTGCTATGGTGCGCTATACAAAAAGTATACTATATTATAATTAGTGCCCTATATTTAAAAACAGTAACTTGATCCAGTTGTTTTCCTAATGTTAAACCTCATGTCTCTTTAAGTCGATTCATTTTATAGATGTCTCATAGGATGGCTTTTATCATGACTTTTGAATGAACTGACTGATTTTTTTTCCCTCTGCGCAGATTGCATTTCACCTGCGTAACACAGGACTTGAATTGATGCATTCATACCTGAATAAAAGGGAAGGTCGAGTCTAAAAGAACGATGCTGAAAAAGGTCAGTTACAGTTAAAGAGATGATATTTCTGGCCCGATCTCAGGCTTTTCGGTTATTCAATCAAGTCAGTTGGTTGCCAGCTACACCTTATTGTCTACTTGGATTTCCCATTGAGAATTAATTTCGCATCTGTGTGCTCTTTACGAGCCGTCTGAAAGCTTTGACATTCGCAAGTTGTTGATTCAGAGCTTGTTTTAGAAACGGTCCGCTGGGAAAGGTCTCCTCTTGTGTTACCTGCAATGAAAGTCACAGGTGTACATTTACTTTAATTGCACAAACAGCAAACTTGGATTTCTGATATACTAGGAGTTTCCTGTAACCTGTTGGGCAAAACAAAATGTTTTACATAAATGTCATTTAAACCTCAGAGATTGAATATACACGTAGAGATTTTATGTGGTGTACTTTTACAAGAACCTTGCACAGAAAACATGGTTGATATGACAACTGACATATGCAAATACATTAAATGCACCTAGCACAGAAAAGCCACAGTGTTTTAATGTCAAGGCTTTAATATGGCAGATTGAACCATGCTTTCAATTCAGCCCAAAATATTTATATAGTGCTTTACACAATTGTCCATTGTTACAAAGCAGCTTTACATGAAATGGAAACTAAGAAAAGTACAGAAAAATGAAGAAATAACAAAAGCATAGCACTTTTTGGATATAGTTTACGATGGAGTACATGCACTGTAAAGATTTTTGGCTCAAAATAAAGTAAGCTACTCGGCCGTCCCAAACCCGACAGCTAATCTAAAAACACCAGCGAGCAAACACAAACGCCTGCTTTCACAGACTGAAGCCAGGACTAGGCCTCAGTTAGATATTTAAAGGAACAGTATGTAGGATTGTGGCCAAAACTGGTATTGCAATCACAAACCTTGTGGCTAAAACTGGTACTGCAATCACACAACTAGTGGCCAATACACAAAATGACAACATAAACATCAGTTGAGGGCTGCAACTCCACTTTTTAAATGACAATATCCTGGCCAGGCCACTGATGTCAGTGATATAAATATTTGAAATGAAAATGATTTCTTAACGTCTAGTGACATATCAGGGCCATTTTATGATTAATTGATAGAAATTTCTTACATACTGTTCCTTTAAGCATCCTATATAAACATGCCTAAGGAAAAGATGTTACTGGTGTGTATTTTGAGACAACTCAATGGCGCTGGCATATTTTAAGATCTGTTATTGCAAGTTATTTTTAGTTGAGACCGATCAAACGTGTGTCTTAGTCTAGGACTAATCTTAAGCCGATAGTATAAGGTTTCGACGATGTCAGACATATCGCCAATAGCAGGCTTTCATGACAAAAGTTGGCGATGGTTATTATTATCATCATCATTATTTCACATTAACATGCGCTTTGCATGCTTTTCCTCGCATGAAGGGTTTGTGGGCTTCACTTTGCGCAAGAGTTGTAACACAGACGGATTCCTTCTCACATGCACCTGGACTTAACGTGTGCATCTTTGACTCTTGCTCGGACATGAATGCGCATGAATCGGATTCTTCCTTGCACATGAGCTTGTAATAGTGGTTGTTAGCGTGCAGAGGGTTAACGAGTGTGTTGTTCCCGCTTTCTGGCATGCAGGAAATTTTAGATGGCCTGGGTTTAAATGACACGCTCGGATTAATGGCATTAGTTTTAAGAAGGTTGCGGTCATGGCAGTGTTGCCCTTGCTTCTTTTTTGTCAACCAATTAAGTGACTTGTCATTAATGAGTAAAAAAATTAGCAAATAAATAAATGAGTAAACTACTGTCCCGCCTCCGATGCTGTCATCTCACAGGCTGACGATAGGACAATCTCAAAATGGGGCATATCGCCCAACACTAATACAATATTGTTACAATGTTCTTTGATACCTACATAAAAGTTCAGAGACTTTATTAAGTGCAAAAATGATCCAGAGATGTCCATTTATAACCCTCAGATTTGAAAGGGTCATGAATAATAATGGCTGTTTCTCAGTGCGGCTTATTTGAGTAGCTCTGTGTCTGTGTATTCAGACCTTTTATTTGTTCCTGTATTAGGCGAAGATACAGATTTTAAGGAATAATACATTTTTTGGAGATTGTACATGGACGTTTCTGTGTTAAAGCAAAAACCTTAAAATAACGTTTCCAAAAAAGTTTTCAGTGGTTAATCCACTCAAAACAGGGTGAATGGCACTTTCACATTCGCTTTGCAGCCCTCTATCGACCAAAACCGCACTAAAGAAGTTTCCAACCGTCGGGAAGTGGTCCTGTAGTCGAGTGAAAAATACAAAAACTTGCTTTACGGCAGACCTACAATCCAATCAGAGCCAGCTATGCTGCAGTATTTAAGACAGTGGTAATGAGCAATTACACTTCTAACCTGTAGGGGGAGCAACGAGCAATAAGTCTTTAGTGTTGCTTTAAGTTTCTTTTTCAGTGTGGACCTGCAAACGTAACTGTAACGTCAATAGTAGAACTTCAGCTTAAAAGCTAGCATATAGCATTATCTAGCATATAGCGCTAACTAGGGATGGGCATGATTAATCGACGATCGATAATTGATCATTAAGAATTAAGTCGATGACGTTAATTTGTTATTGATTAATCGAATCCTTTTTTTATCTAATGCAGGTTGCTTTGCCTAGCGTAGCGTGTGTCTTGAAGCAATTAAATAAATTTCACTGTGTGGCAGCAATTCAACATTTTACCACCAGGGTGCAATATTTGACACCATACTCCGTTATCTGTGACCTTCCGTTTTGATTTAAAAAAAAATAATCATGAAGAGGTCATGATTTTTTGGAACAAATGAGGTCTCTGTTTAAGAATGCGGCTCGTAGCTGCAGGTTCCGCTGCTTTAGAGCACCGCATATTCAAGCGCATATATGTTCCGTTTGTCTAACTAAATGTAGTTTAACTGTTTGCCACAAGTTGATCTTGTAATAAAGGTCTCATGGAGAAAGACACGCTGTATTTTTGTATTCAACAAAAGTTAAATAATTATTTTTTATTATAAAAATATTAATGATTAATCGATAGTCAATCGTTAATTCTCCCGACAATCGACTAAAAAAATTTTATCGAATGCCCATTCCTAGCGCTAACTCAGCAGCCACAACTTTGTTTTTGGCATTGCAACAACGTTGTAATTAATTTAATGTTGGGGCGTACTTCTCGACTGTGACGTCACAGTCTGTGTTATGTGGTCTTTTGCATGCACAAGCTTTACATAGTAAGGAGAAAACAATCATGTTTGAAGCTCACGATTTGTTATTACCACGTACAGAACTTTTAATTATTCATTTATGCCTTTGAACTAATGAAAGTCTCACAAAATCTCAGTAAAACTAAGATATGAAGTCTCATGAAATTGTATGAAAATCTCATGAAATCTCATTAAAACTGAGATATAAAGTCTCATGAAATTGTATAACCTCTTATGAAGTCTCATGAAATCTTGTAAAAATCTCATGAAGTCACATTAGATATCTCATGAAAATCTCATGAAGTCTCACGAAATCTCACTAAAACTGAGATATGACGTCTCATGAAATCATATAAAAATCTTATGAAGTCTCATTAAAACTGAGATATGACGTCAAAGGCACGAAAATGAAATATAATGTGTACTTTTTTAAAGGGTACTGCCCAAGTGACACCTAGGGACCACTTTATCTTTAATACTGACTGAGTAAGGTCATGATTGGAATCAATGTAAAATCGAAGTTTGATGCTCCAAACATCAGAAGTAGTTTAGGAGACTTTAGCCTTGGATTTCACAAAATACCATAAATATTTCAGAAATTTCACTGTTGTAAAAATCTGGATTCGAGATACAAGAAGTTCAAGAAGCAAACAGAGCTTTTGTTCACGAGTCTATCATTATTTTCAAAGTGAATGTTTAACTGTATCCTCCACAGAAGAATCTCTGCAGGCATAATGTCTGGTTAACTAAATCACGGTAGTAAACTCAGATGAATGCTCCTAGAAACCGGACTCATTGGTCTGAGGTGGTGTGACGTAAATTAGCCAGATTTCATTTTGTTTCTACAGCAATGCTCCTCGATCATGGGTGAATTATTTCAGAGAGGAACATTAAGTCTATCTTGTGACGTCCTCCTAAGGTCTTCTCTTTTTACTTTGTGTATGTGTTTGTACAGCTTCTTGTCTCTAAGAGACATTTGTGTCTGTGTAAAAGAGCCATGCCCTAGATTCAAACCTATTCAAACTCTAAACCACAATGACCCTCTACCTAGAACATGGTTATTAGAGCGCTTTTTGTTGGTTACATTTCTGTTTAATATTTTAAAAGAAGTCACTTGGCATAGTTACATCTATACTTATTAACTCTTAATAAGGACAAGTATGCTTTAGCCAGGGACTTTACTACACAGAGGGACTTCCCTCGAGATCCCTTGAGGAAATAATATGAAAAGCACCCAACGCTGAAGAAAGATTTTCTGCAAATTGTGATATAGATTTGGATAAGTTCCTCGGGTAAAGCTGTCATATGGCATATAATGAATGAGTTGTTTGAATTGTTTTGATATAATTTTTGGGGATGAACAGATTCCCAATCACATTCGAAAGCACCTGTAAGTTTGTGCTAAACTTTTGTGTTCCCTTGAAGATATTTAGTCAAGATTAAATTAATCTCTCTTTCTTACACACACATTGTCTGTCTTTCTGCCTCTCTATTGTGCTATAATCCTCTCTTGAACTTTTTTGCAGATGTCAGTGGTCTAAAGACCTAGTTGCTGAGGTAACAGTAAAGCCACAGGTAAGTTTAAAAAATAAATGCTTTCCGATAGGGATAGCGCACTTAAACATAAACATTCAGAAGAAGCTTGGACATCCTAGTTAGATACAAGTTATACAGGTTTTGAATGACTAACAGTAAAGTAAACGTAATTTAAATGTATGTATGTACTATTTAATAATTTGAATTGAGATTTACTCAGTTTACAATAGATATATAATATTACGAATGTTTTGCATTGTCATCCTTATCACATATAAATTTGCTTCCAATATGTTGATGCTTGTAAATACAACCTGAGGGAAGACGAGTGAAGCTGAACCGTGATGTTCTCGCTTGCCTCTGTTCTTACATAATTGATTTTTGATCTTTTGGTTGAACAAGAGCCTATTGTGTTAATTCTAATCCTCTCCACTTGATCATTGCAAATCCTTTGTCATCTTTTGCATGCTCCGGGCCACATGTGGCATCGTGACTATAGTATACCGAATGGAAAAGCGGGCTTCTTGGTATTTCTGTCATTGGATTGTTTGGTTATGAAGCGAGAACAATAGAGTCGGGTGTGTATGTGTGCGTATGCTTATGTCCTGCTGAGCCAAGTACATAAAACATTATTGGATTTGATTACCCAGTTTTTCATTAGACAAGACACAGGTATACATATGCACCAAAGCTTGATCTTTAATTTCCCCTGTAGCTCAGTATAATGTTACAGCCATGACAAATTATATCAGACTGATGTTTATCTTTTATGTTGCTGTTGTTTACTAAGGCAAGCATCATTTTTACCCTCAACTATTAAAGTTTAGATTATAAAAGTATAATAATGTAATTTTTACCCAAGACAATTTTATTGTATAGAGGTTGCTGGTTCATGAGACCTAATGAGAATTCATAGCTCAGATGTTTTCATGAGATTTCACAGCTCGGAGGATTTCATAAGTTTTCATGAGACTTCATAGCTAAGAAGAATTTGGAGTTCTCCTTTTTCTTGAGATTTCATTTGACTTTATAGCTCAAAGCTTTTTTATAAGATTTCGTGGAACTTTATAGCTTAGATCTCAGAAAATGTCATGAGGTTTCACGCGACTGTATAGCTGTATAGCTCAGACATTTTCATGAGGTTTTACGAGACTTCATAGCTCAAACATTTTCGTGAGATTTTCATACAATTTCATGAGACGTCACATCTCAGTTTAAATGGAATTTTATGAGACTTTATATTTTACAGTTTAAAGAGATTTCGTTAGACTCCATGAGATTTTCATGAGATTTCTCAGTTTTAATGAGACTTCACAAGATTTCATGACACTTCATAAGATTTGTATATGATTTCATGAGACTTGATTTCTTAGTTTTAATAAAATTTCATGAGACTTAATTAGTTTTTAAAGAGATTTCATAAGACTTCATGATATTTTCATATAATTTCATGAGACTTTATATCTCAGTTTTAATGAGAATTCATAAGACTTCATGAGATTTTCATACGAATTCGTGAGATGTCATATCTCAGTTTAAATGAGACTTTATGAGATTTTCATATGATTTCATGAGACGTCATATCTCAGTTTAAATGAAATTTCATGAGACTTCATATTTCAGTTTTATTGAGACTTCATGAGATTTTCATACGATATCATGAGACTTTATATCTCAGTTTTAATGAGATTTCATAAGACTTCATGAGATTTTCATACAAATTCTATAATATTCAGAAATATATAAATATTTTAGTTTAAATTAGATTTTATGAGACTTTATGAGATTTTCATACAATTTCATGAAATGTCATATCTCAAATTTAATGAAATTTTCATGAGATATCTCAGTTTTAATGAGACTTCATAAGATTTTTATATAATTTCATGAGATTTCATATAAATTGTAATGAAATTTGATGAGACTTTATTAGCTTTTAATGAGATTTCATGAGACTTCATGAGATCTTCATACAATTTCATGAGACTTCATATCTCAGTTTTAATGAGATTTCATGAGATTTTCATATTATTTCATGAGACTTCATATCTCAGTTTTAATAAATTTTATGAGACTTCATGAAATTTCATGAGACTTTATATCTCAGTTTTGATGAAATTTCATGAGACTTTATATCTCAGTTTTGATGAAATTTCATGAGACTTTGTGATATTTTCATACGATTTCATGAGATGTCATATCTCAGTTTAAATGGGATTTCATGAGACTTCATGAGATTTTCATTAGATATCTAAGTTTTAACGAGACTTCATTAGATTTTCACAAGATTTCATGACACTTCATAAGATTTTTATATGATTTCATGAGACTTCATATCTTTAATGAGATTTCATGAGATTTTCATACGATTTCATGAGACGTCATATCTCAGTTGTAATGAGATTTCATGAGACTTTATATTTCAGTTTTAATTAGATTTCATAAGACTTCATGAGTTTTTCATATGATTTCATGAGGCTTTATATCTCAGTTTTAATGAGTTTGTATGAGATTTTCATATTATTTCATGAGACTTTATATCTCAGTTTTGATGAAATTTCATGAGACTTCATGATATTTTCATACGATTTCATGAGAGGTCATATCTCAGTTTTAACTCTTTCCCCGCCATTGACGAGATATCTCGTCAATTAAGAGAAAATGCTTCCCCGCCAATGACGAGATTTTCCGTCTTTCCGCAATACCGCTATTATCCACCAGGTGGCAACTTTTCCGCAACTTTTTAAAACCGGAAGTATTGCTCTATGGCAAGCTGCTGCATGTCCGTATCTGTTTTAAAGATCGCTCTGAATGGGATCTCTATGAAAAGTCCGTCATAAAAATGGAATTATCTCTGCTTTTTGCTCAAAATATGGTGTTTTTGCAAAAACCTACCCATATTCAAAAGCTGATTGCAAAAGAACCACTAAAGGTAGGATGAAACGGGTTTTTTTTTTGAAAGCAGAGGGTCTGTTCTTTCATTTGGTATATTGTATGTTTATATATTTAAAGAAGAACATTTTCTGGAAGGCATTAAACTTTGGTGAAAATCATGAAAAACGCTGGCGCTGGCTGGCAACTTTTTTTAAAAACGCTGGCGGTGAAAGAGTTAATGAGTTTTTATGAGATTTTCATATTATTTCATGAGACTTCATATCTCAGTTTTAATAAATTTTATGAGACTTCATGAGATTTCATGAGACTTTATATCTCAGTTTTGATGAAATTTCATGAGACTCTATGATATTTTCATACGATTTCATGAGATGTCATATCTCAGTTTTAATGAGTTTTTATGAGATTTTCATATTATCTCATGAGACTTCATATCTCAGTTTTAATAAATTTTATGAGACTTCATGAGATTTCATGAGATGTCATATCTCAGTTTTAATAAATTTTATGAGACTTCATGAGATTTCATGAGATGTCATATCTCAGTTTTAATGAGATTTCATGAGACTTCATGAGATTTTCATGAGATATCTCAGTTTTAATGAGACTTCATAAGATTTTCACAAGATTTCATGACACTTCATAAGATTGTTATATGATTTCATGAGACTTCATATCTTTAATGAGCTTTCATGAGATTTTCATATGATTTCATGAGACGTCATATCTCAGTTGTAATGAGATTTCATAAGACTTCATGAGTTTTTCATATGATTTCATGAGACTTTATATCTCAGTTTTAATGAGATTTCATGAGACTTCATGAGTTTTTCATATGATTTCATGAGACTTTATACTTAATGAAATTTCATGAGACTTAATTAGCTTTTAATGAGATTTCATAAGACTTGAAATTTTCATACGATTTCATGAGACTTTATACGTTTTAATAAGATTTCATGAGATTTGCATACGATTTCATGAGACTTCATATCTCAGTTTTATCTTTGTAGCCACCTGAGTTCTCAATTCACCCACAACGCCTAAAACCGTGGCCTCCAGTTTTGCATGGACATGCACGACTCACATTTTCCAGTTAATTAAATCCAGTTCATTTAACTAAAATGAGACTGGAGTACTGGGTCGTCCTGGATCTGCCAGTGCTCTGCTCTCTTACAAACACTCCAGTGAATCTGTGATTAATGCATTTTAAGGCCTTAGTCTAAAGCTTGGTTTCCCAGGCTTTGTTGTTTGCATCACACTTGTGCATCACTAGGCAATAGGTATCTCTGCCCAGGCCAAGTTAACTACTCTCTCCCCTCTCTCCACTGATATATAACAATACAAAGCCGATTAAAAGACAGAGGAGGCAGTTATGCACTCTGTGGTTTCCCAGTAAGACGAGCCCAACAGGATGAAAGCATACGTTATTGCAAAAATTAAAAGCAAAGAGCGAGAGAGGGATACGCCTGCATTTACTGACCCAACTGTTTCCTGTTTTATCTTCATCATAAATCATGTCAGTGAGTCGATACTGTATCTTAATGCCATTTGTATACAATATTTTACATTAGAGTCATATACCTGACAAGATCTGATCTAAGTAATGTAATCGAAGCTTGTGAGTGGTGGTAATAGTAAATAGTAAACCTAACCATTTTAGGGAGGACCTTTAATCTGAAACCATGTACAAAGCGGATCTTTCCTTACAAGGGCATCGTACAGGAATCTTACTAATGCCTGGGACAAAGTTTATCACCTTTGAACACAGGAAATAATGCACTAAAATGCATGCAAACACAATGTATTAGTCACCTGTCATCCACGCCTTTTTATATCTGTAAACACATGCAACGTCTCTCATACAACTGAATGCATTTTTTGATTAAGTCAATTGCATAAATTCAGTTTACAGGCGTCTTCGGATATCATAGATTTGGATATTCTTTCTTTTTTAGGTTTCTTTTGAAGATACGTCATAGTTGCACCAGCAGATAAAGACATGGACTCTAATTTTGGAGAAATTGACAAAAATGGAGAGGACCCGGCAGGTTAGTTTTGGTCTTTTATTTAAATACACTCACACAATTTGGTAACATTAAAAAAAGATACACTGAAACAAATTAGCTTAAAACTCTTTTGTAACTTGTAACACAGCTGTATTGGGAACTTATAACAAGTAATATTGTTAATTAGCCTTAATGTAGCTAATGTTATGGTTGACAAACAACTTATAAATTGCTGTTATTCAGTGACTTCAAATGTGGGTCTAATCATATTACAGAGTCAGTTTTTATTATCAATCATAATCATGTATATGTTATACATCATATACAGTATTGTGCAAAAGTCTTAGGCCACCAACAGCATTGTTGCAAAGTTTTAATGACCATCCATATTTATTTTTCACTATCTTTATTAAAGATTAAATTAGCACTAAACACATCTTGAATTTAAAAATGTGAAATTAGGATTTAATTTCATTTAGGTTTAATTATTGCTCAGGTGTAACAGGAGCTCACACTAAATTTTTGAGATTTAAGTGTATATTTTTATTCAGTTTTTTAATACTGCATATTATTACATGATTATTACTACAAATTTCCTGTATTTTGTAATATGTATTCTAATAAAGAGAAATAATTATATGTCATACCAAAACAACATATCTAATGGTTGCATGGCATAAGACTCTTGCACAGTGATGTACATTAAAGGGCACATATTATGCCCATTTTTACAAGATGTAATATAAGTTTCAAATATGCCTAGAATGTCTTTGAAGTTTCAGCTCAAAATACCTCACAGATCATTTATTTTAGCTTATTAAAAAAGGCCCCTATTTGTGTGGAAGCAAAAAAGCTCTGTTTCCATGTCTGTACCTTTAAACACATTTGAGAAAGCTTTTAGGTAAAATTAACCAGTCAGTCAGTGGCTGTGGGCGGAGCTTTATCAGTGTGACATCACATTAACAAGAGAATCAAAACAGCATGAGACTGTGTGGTGGTTGTGTTCTCACACTGCCAACACAAGTTTAGGTCCAAACACCTTGTAAAAGTGGATTTTGCATTATATGTGCCCTTTAATATACCACAAATATGCATTTGCAGAACCCACAACCTTAGTAGTGCAGACATCATTCTCTACCAGTTAAGCTACAGAAAATCATGCATCATATCATTGTGAATGTTGTATTCTAATGCTGATTTTGGTTTTTCATCATAGGTAGGAAGAAGTCACGGTTCAAGCAGCTGAAGACACGTTTTTTTGGGAAACTGAAGAAGAAGGAAAATGAAGGTCTGATGAAGCAAAGCCAGTCGACCAGTGACATCACTGCTCCAGAAGGCGAAAGAGAAAGCTACGATTCTGAGGATGACTTTTTGTAAGTATTCAACTGGTCAATCAGTCAAATAATTAATGTGACTCCTCCCTTTTCTTCCAGTAACATAAAGTTCTCGTAAAACAAAGCAGTAAGTAATATTACAAGAGCGCTTAATTTAGTTCTGTTTACTTCACACAGACATACATGTATGTATAAAACTAGGAGGATTCATAGAAGAAACACTGGATTTAATTATTCATGTTGATGTTTACAATAAAACTTTATCCTGGATTGCACAGATAGGGTCACATATTGCTTTATTGTATAGTGCATTGCATTGTACAGTCTTATGAAGTACAGATATTAGAAAGAAATCCAAATCTTAAAAATCCATATGTATTTAAAGTAGTGATGCACCGATGTATCGGCCGCCGATATTTATCGGCCGATTTTTTTATGAATTTGAAACCATCGGCATATCGGCAATAGCACGAGAAAGGCCGATACTGATTGTTTAATAATTAACTGCATAAAGAAATCCATTATATGTAAAAAAAATTGTTAATGTCGTTAATAAAATAAATGCTGAATAGCAAAAACCACCTTTGAAGGTTGTCATGCTGTCTTATTATATTTGTTTTAGCTTAATTTGTGCCTCTCTTATTATGTTGGCCAGTTGAATGTTAATTAGATCCAATCCGTGTTCAGTAAAAATAATTTGATGCAAAAATAAACTAGCTAATAGACCAACTGTATAGTATTGTATACAAGTGGTTAATATCGGTATCGGCCAGAAGTTGTCTGTTTAAATCGGTATCGGCCCAAAAAAAAATCATATCGGTGCATCCCTAATTTAAAGTAGTCATATATGATTATGACTGTAACAAAAACCTACTGAATTTAATCCACAGGTATCCTCAGTGCCTAAGCTCCAGAGCGCTTTCTCACGACAGCATCTTCTTTACTGACCAGCCACAGTCCACAGAACCAACACGGGTTCTGTCACAAGAGAACGTGCATGGCAAAATCAAGGCCCTACAGGTATAGTAAAGAAATAAGAAACAAAATGCAAAAGCAGCTAAACGCCACTTTTGTCAAAAATGAGATTATGATATTAACCAAATGCTGTCGGCACATATTATACATTCATCAAATACTTTCACTTCAAGCAGAATCCATTAAGAGCCCTATAAAAAAGCTTATTTACAAAAAAAACTTGTCAGATGCACTTTCAATTTTACATTCATTGTGATCCCTAGGAGTGAGCTTAAGGAATTCCCTCACTGATATTATGTAGCAGCGCTAGCATTTTGTTTTGCAAAAGTCGAACATGAGTTTCAATACATTTGTGGTCAGATGTCTCTCTTTGTTAGTTGAAACTACAGCAGCAGAACTTACGTCTAGGACCTCCTCCAATGCTGATACCTGGCAGACGCACAGAAGACTCAGGAGCAACTTCAGAGGATGACGGCTTACCCTGCAGCCCACCTGAGATGTCCTTCCATGAGCAAGTGATGCAGGACGCCGTATACAAGGTGACACAAAACAAATGAGAACACGCTTTTATGTTTTTTGCTCTGTTAACATATCACTATAATGCCATTTCTCTTGTAGCATCCAGAGTATCAGAATCATCTGAGCTCCTTGAGTTTAGCAGGAACAGGAAGTGAAGAGGAGGAACAGGTAAAAATTTTTTTGTGTATAATCACACCAGCCATACTTTAAAAGAAAATCTTGTTGAAAAATGACTAAGAAAGTATCTCTATATATACATTATGTGATTAACAAACCATGTCTCATTCAGGGTGACACTTTCCAGCCATCATCAAGACCTCTGTCCCCAGTTTCTAAGCCAATCGTCTGCCCAACCCCTGCTTTGACCACAGCCCCTGCGGTAGTTGACTTCAATAGCCCTGTGAGTTGTGCACCCGTCCTGGATAACTCAGCTGCCCGCCATCGCATGTTAGTAAAACCGAGGAACCAGCGAGTCAGCACAAGGGCCAAAAGAGGGCCAACGGTAAGATCCCAAATGCAATAAAATGAGTATCTATTCACATGCTTTAAATAAAGCTGTTAACCATAAACTTCATGTTACACCATTACAAGAAAACGTGTCAGATGCACTTACAGTGCATTCACACCAGAATAAAGTGAATAAATCGCGCTATTCGCACGTAGTTGGACGCTTGAATATTTTGAGTTAACTTGCTTTATTTGCACGTGACATTCACGATATTTGTGCATGAAATTCAGATACGAATATTCCAATTTGCCATCTTTAGCTAGCTTGTAGTCTCAATATATAAATATATAGCTCAAATGAAGTAAAAAGCGATTTTACAACTTACCAGATTATCCGACCTCCTTACTCACTTTCTTCCAAGCAAGATCCTTTTTGTTCCTCGTATTAACTCCCACCAGCCATTTTTTGAAAGTTGCCTGCCAGCATTTGATTGACAAAACATACACAGAGTTTAAAATTTATAAATAACGTTTTGGCTTCAGTTTTTTCATAAATTGGGTAAGTGCGCCATCTAGCGGTATTACAAATTAAAATAAAAATTCACGTTTTTTAGGCACATTTTTTTCTCTTAAAGGTGCTCTAAGCGAATTGAAGCGTTTTAGACCATAAAATATTTTTTGTTACATACCGGAAACATCTCCTCACTATCTGCTTGCTGCCTGTCCGCTGATCAAACTGTAAAAAAACGCGATCTCTGTAGACAGCCCAGGCTTCACAAACGGCAATATCAACAAATGGCCAAACCTAGCAGCACAAAACAAAACAAAGTATTCCAGCCAATAAACGACAAGAAGGATTTGGGGGTGGGGGTTGGGCGCGTTCATGAAAGCACGGAAGGGAGGGGGAGGGGGAGAAGTTAGCTACGCTCTGTCTGTTTGAAAACAGTTCAAACATCAACAGGAAGTGACGTCGCACATTATTCGCTTAGAGCGCCTTTAATTGACGAGATAACTCTGGGAAAGAGTTAAAAGTACATAGGTGTCCACATACAGCGACAATGATTTTGTCTTCCATTGTTGTTTTGTATTTCTACCTTTGCTCTCTATGTCATAGTCACGTCACTACTAGAGCAAGCTCCTCATTGGTTAATGTGGCGCAAATATCTACCAAAGTTCAGATTTTTCAAATTCACAGCGTGTCATTCACGCTAATCTTATCATTTGCGCAAAAACGGGTCATTTGCGCCAATCGCGCCTTTCTCGCAAATCGCGTCTTTCGCGCAAATTTGCGACGCCTCAATCACGCAAATCACGCCGCAGGATGTCTATCGCGTCTTTGCATTGACTTAATATGTAAATCACTCGCCCTTAACGCTTTATTTGCATCTGGTGTGAACGCACCTTTAGAGGATTGGCCAACTTCTTAAACACTTAAAATTAGTCACCTACGAATTTTTGACACTTTGTACAGTAAATTTATGGCAGTTTGGTCTTTCTCCAGGTATCTATCTCTCCAAGGGATCGTTCAGAAAGCGTCAATGATTTGGACAACATTCTTTCCGAGGAGGATGATGATGATGAAACCATGACTTCCACAGAGACCATGCGCCAACGCTTATATTCCTCACCGACCCTGAACCTGAGAGAGAAACCTACTTCTCCCGAACCGAAAGCAACCACTCCATTCCTGTCGGTGCAGAACGAGGCTGATAAACCTACGGATATTAATTTACTATCTACACTAAAATCGGAAGTGTTAATTGAATCTCAGGTGAAGGTCACCAATAATCCTCTCTATCTGCAGCCCATGTTGTCCGGGTTGTCCTCAGGCAGAGCATCACCTGTAGGATTTCCAGAATCCACACAAATATCAAAGGAAACTGAACAATTAAGGGCTCATTCACCCATCCAGAAACATGACACCAAAAAGATCAAAATTTCTGATCAATTTTGGAAATCAAGTGAAAATCTTGAATGTAGCACAGACAATATGAACAAAGATGGGAACCAACCAGAAGCATCTTCCAGACTACATCCTGGGACTCACATCAGAAATCCTAAATTGGAAATTAGGAGCCCTTCTTCACCGAAAGGAACCATCGACGCTTCAACAAAGCCTTGGGAGGTTGGACTGGAACCTTCTACACCTGAAATATCTCCCAAAGGAGCTTCTGGATCCCCTTCAGGAAAAGACAACTTTACATCATTTCAGTTCTCCATTGCATCTGCAAAGTATCGCTCCAAAACAACACATAATGAGGTCAATGTGAAAGGTGCTTTCAAGACCCAATCTGGCAAACCCAATGCAGAACCACAGAAAGATGAAGGAAGGGAGATGAAACCAACAGAGTTGCAGAATTACCACCAATATCAAACGCAAGAGACAAAAAGCAGTTCTCGTAGAGAAGTCATATCTCCTATTATGTCCAAACCAACAACTGAAAACCATCTTAAGAAGAATGAGACGTCTACAGAACACGTGGAAGCAGAGAAAACAGAGGAACCCGAGGACAGGAAAAATGCTTTTGGTGTGCAGCTTCGCACCACCTCGCTGTCTCTGAAATATCGATCTGATTTTAACAAACTTAAGGATGAAACCAAGCGGTACAGTTATGAATCGAACCAAATGTTATCCATCTCACAAGAGCATGCTTGGAAAGCAGAGATGCCCAGTAATACATATGATGGCAATTCCAGAAGTAAGCCCAGTGTTCCCAGAAAACAAGATTCACAGAATCTGGAATCCCTGTTCACGGCCACAGACAGTAAGTTTTTGTGACTTTCTTACTTTTTACTTATATTTTCTCAGTTTAATAGACTTTATTAGACCCCAACAGTTTACAGTTTAAAATTGCCGTTTCAACGCAGCTTCAAAGGGCTCTAAATGATCCCAAACAAGGCATAAGGGTCTTATCTTGTAAAACAATTGTCTTTTTCTTCAAGAAAAAGAAAAATATGCACTTTTAAACCACAACTTCTACCAATGTGACCTTACGTATTGCGTGACCGGGGTGTGTCCTTTTAAATGCAAATGAGCTGAACTCTGCACTAAATGACAGTACCCTGCAGATTAAAGGTATAGTTCGGCCAAAAATGATATTAAACCCATGATTTACTCACCCCCAAGCTGTCCGAGTTGCACATGTCCATCGTTTTTCAGACAAACACATTTTCGGATATTTTAGAAAATGTTTTAGATCTTTCAGTTGATTTAATGTAATGTTATGGGGTCCACGACCTTCAAGTCCAAAAAAAGTGCGTCCATCCTTCACAAATTAAATCCAAACGGCTCCAGGATGATAAACAAAGGTCTTCTGAGGGTAATCAGCGCGGTGTTGTTGTAGAAATATCCATATTTAAAACTTTATTAACGAAAATAAATACCTTCCGGTAGCGCCGCCATCTTAGTCGTGTCCGCATTCAGGATGAGAGCTTACGCAGCCTACGGAGGCTACTCTGCTGCTGCTCTGTGCCCCCGCCCTCCAAATTTGTAATACGTCACTAAGAAAAGTGCGTACACTACGCTAATACTCTCTCATGAATACAGAGGAGTCTAAGATGGCGGCGCTACCGGAAGGTAGTTATTTTCGTTAATAAAGTTTTAAATATGGATATTTCTACAACAACACCGCGCGGATTACCCTCAGAAGACCTTTGTTTATCATCCTGGAGCCGTTTGGATTTAATTTGTGAAGGATGGACGCACTTTTTGTGGACTTGAAGGTCTAGACCCCGTAACATTACATTTAATCAACTGAAAGATCTAAAACATTGTCTAAAATATCTGAAAATGTGTTTTTCTGAAAAACGATGGACATATGCAACTCCGACAGCTTGGGGGTGAGTAAATCATGGGTTTAATATCATTTTTGGCCGAACTATCCCTTTAAGGGGCGGTATTATCCCCTTCTGACATCACAAGGGGAGCCAAATTTCTATTACCTATTTTTTTCACATGCTTTCAGAAAATGGTTTACCAAAACTAAGATACTGGGTTGTTCACATTTTCTAGGTTAATAGAAGCACTGTGGACCCAATTATAGCACATATATATGGAAAAAGTCAGATTTTTATGAAATGTCCCATTTAATATAAAAATGCATGTATTGTTTTACAGATGTTAGACCATCTACCCAAGACACAATAGGATCAAGCAAAGATGCTGAATCTAAGCCGGGCTGGATGAGTTTAGCTAGAGAGAAGACCAAAGCTTACCACCCGCTCTTGAGCAAGTCATCGCAAATCAACTCTCCGACAGTACCTTCCTTGCAAAAACCAACCTTTCCACTAAAAACACAGCCTTTAACCCAATTCCCAATGAAAACGCAACACATGTTAAACACATCGAATCAGATGGGCACACAACAGTCGTCACAATTAACACAGAAACCTCTCTCTAAACTGGCTCCTAATGGGAACAAAGAGAAGCCGATCTCACCTGGCTGGAGAGTAGAGAACCCATTTAGCCAAACAGCAGGTGGAGGAAGACTAGCAGATAATAAGGTGAGCACTAACTTTCTTTTCTTATACAGTAAAAAATAATAATCAGATATGTGACCCAATCTGTGAAAACCCAGACTTACTGGTTTCTGCATAAAAAGCATTATGTGAAAATATAACCTTGATAAGTAAGGTCATGTCAAAAGATTCTTTGATGCCCCAAATCTCATGGTGAAGACACGGATGAACCTTCAACCCATCAACAGGCCTACTATTGCTGTTGATCATTCTCACGTCACTTTTTGTGTCATTGTTTCGCAGGATAAAGGCACACCTGCAGTCAGACACCCTACACCAGAAGCTGATGCACCTAAGAAAGCAACGGCCTTCAACAAGATGGATGTGACCACTAGACAAGAGCCCATCACACCTGTCAACACAGAAGGTAAACACCTGCCACGACTTTCTTTAAATCTCTACCATCAGCTCGTGATTTTGATTGATATTCACATCGGTGTGTGTTTCGCTGCACCAGCACCTGCTGTTACATCGGAGCCTTCACCGGCATCATCATCTTCAGAAGTCTCTCATCACCTGCAGCCTCGGTCGGATGGAGCTGAGCCGTCCTGGATGGAGCTTGCTAAGAGAAAATCTTTGGCTTGGAGCGATAAGACGTTAGAATGAGGAGACGGACATATGAAGTGCTTGAAAGCCGAATGTTACGATTAACGAATGTAATATTGTGTAAATACCCGAAGAAAGATCACTGTGTCGTGCTAGATTGTTTTGTTTGTAATTCATTTGCAGATACTTTTATCCAAAGCATTCAATCTATCATTTTTTGTAGCATGTGTATTCCCTGGGATTGAAACTCATGACCTTTATATTGCTAATTCAATCTGTCTACCATCTGAGCTACATGAGCACCATACAGCTCTGTCAGATATCACACGGTCTATGTTATTCTTCAATGATCAAGTCTTCCTATATATGAAATGTAATTATTAAAGAAATTTATCAGTATCTCTACTGTATTCACAGGATACAAGCTTCAACTGTAGATGATGTATTTCATTCTAGAAGGATAAGAAAAGCATATGTACGAATCTTTACTTACTATTATACTATACTTACTATAGTAAGGTTAAAAACATAGTATCTAGGAATTTTACTACAGTAAATACTAAAGCATACTAGTATTTAATGTGAGATGGCACTCCAAGACAACACATTAGTTGTACTGCCCTCTGGTGGGTATAGTTGGCTATACCTTGGAAAAGATGTGCCAAAAACAATCCATGCTATGTTCCCACAGACATTTCTGATTCACAACTGCACTACTATATTATTCATTTTTAATTATTCATATAATATTTTAGAGTAAATGAAAATCATCTTTATCACCAGACATTGGCATTGATTATCTCTTTATCTTTGAAAATGGCAACTTTGGCAACAACCTGTAGTAAACGTACTTCTGCAGTAGGTGCCGCTATATATATATTTGCCTAGCCTATACCCCAATTACCTATTAAAGGGATAGTTCACCCAAAAATTAAAATTCTGTCATCATTTACTCTCATGTTGTTACAAACCCGCATAAATTTCTTTGTTCTAATGAACACGAAGGAAGATATTCTGAGAAATGTTTGTAATCAAACCGTTCGTGGACCCCATTCACTTCCATAGTAGGAAAAAATACTATGGAAGTGAATGGGGTGCACGAATGTTTTGGTTCCAAACATTTCTTGAAATATCATCCTTTGTGTTCATCAGAACAAAGAAATGTATACAGGTTTGTAACAACATGAAAGTGAGAAAATTATGACAGAATTTTCATTTTTTGGGTGAACTGTCCCTTGAAAGGGATAATTGACCCTAAAATAAAAAAATTCTGTCATTATTTACTCATCCTCATGTTGTTCTGAACCTGTATGAGTTTCTTTATTCTGCTGAACCAAAAAATAAGATATTTTGATGATGATTGTACACATGCAGGTGACAGTACCCATTGTGTTCCATAGTAGGATAAACAAATACCATGGAAGTCAATGGGTACCACCAATTGTTTGCTTGCTTATTTATCAAAATATCTTCTTTTGAGTATATCAAAATAAAAAAATACTCCTACAGGTTCAAAACAACATAAGTAAATGGGCGAGAAAATAATAACAGGATTTTTATTTTTGGTTCAGTTATCTCTTTAATCCATATAAAAATAATTTACTCACCCCATGAAATTCCAGCGTAGTTGTATAAATTTATTCATGAAACACAAAAAAAATATAAAGAACATGAAATAATATATAATACCTTCGTATTTACTATAGTAAATTTCTAAATACAGTGTTTTTGAACTTTACCCTAATAAAGTATCCCATTTACTACGCTCTAAAAATACTGTAGTATGCATTTACAAAGTGCAGTAATTAATGCAGTAGTACAAATTATTAGTTTATAGTAAATACTAAAGTGTACTACAGTATTTTTGGAAATAATGACATGGAAATGAGAAATGGAACGATGCGATCTCATCAAGAATGGCCCAGTATCGTGAAGAGGACGAATCGCTCTCGCGGTACTGTGATGTCATCCGCCTGTCAGTTTTCGCGGTGCATCATGAAGTCGAACACATCACAACGCCATGTCCAGAGTAGACCAACAAAAAACGACAAAGCTGCAAAAGAGAAATGGGACAAAAACAAAGGTATTTTGTGTAAGTACCCACGATATTGTGATTTGAGGTAACATTGGCGATTCATTGTAGTGAATCACTGAGTGTGTTTCAGTCAGGTCCCTAGTTATAAATTGCTGACTAAAAATCTTTACTGTGCACTAAAACGTTCAGGCCATCAACAACAACAAAAAACATAATTAAATATAAAACTTGTATAACACACTATTGTTGATAAATACCAGTGGTGACGTTTCACAAAGAGATGCAAAAAGAGTCAACTGTCAGGAAAGTAAAAGATTCATCAGTGTGCCAAAGTATGACGTTTTCATCAAACGCATGTGGGTAACGGGTTGCCGTGGTTACGCGCATGGCCCAAAGTTAACTTCTGGTCTGTGCTTGTTTATGGGCCTGGTTAGTGACTAAACTGATCTCTGGAACAAAGCAAATCTTGTGTGGTAAATGTTTCGGTTTCCAAAAGAGGAGCTGGGGAGACAATGACCATGGATCACCGCTGTGGGGATTTGTCAGCCAGGCAAGAATTTATGGATTTGTAGCTAACATTTTAAACATTAATTTTACACAGCAACGTTAGCTCAGTGTAGCCTGCTAAGTAAATTTACTGGTTATTTATTTTGCTTTTAAAAAAAATGATCTACTATAGAACAACTCTGTTTTTATACATTTTATACAGAAGTTTCCCTGAAGTTAAGTTTAGGCTACAAAAGCCATTTGTTTATCTTGTTGTTGCTGAAACCATCTGTAGTGAGCAATGGTCCTTACCAATATTAGTTGACTTTTTCATAACTAGCCACCTATTCATTAAATCTCATGGGCGATTGATTGGTGCAGTCCTCACATATGCAAACTAATTTACGACAAAAACATTTGTGACAGAAATGTACAACCCAATGTCACGACAAGTCGTGTTATAGTCACAACATTTGATATTTGTTTATTTTTTCGCGTTTTTGTTCTATTGAGCACGAATGTCTTTTTCGTGTCAGTCAACACGAATTTCTATAAATAGTTTTTCGTGTTCATGGCGTGACTTTCTTTTTCGTGTCATTTTATGTATTGTTTTCTCCAATTTTTTACCATTGTCGTTAGAGTTGGGGTTAGACGAATGACTTTTTGTTACAATTCAGACATCCAACCGAAAGCGAAAATAGTTTTTTTATATTGGAAGAAAACATGTAGAAACCAATACTTAAAATTACATCCAAACCCAAACCTCAAATCTAACCCCAAGCGACAATGATTTAAAAATTAAATCAAATAAATTAATGAAATATTTTGTGATTATAACATGACTTACCGTGAGATTGTGTTGAAATGTAATTGCTCTAATAGACAACTCAAAACATTATGAAACTTTTCAAAGGGCTGTCATCTGAGAGAATAAAGATTAGACACACCGAAAGGGCGGGAAAAATATGGGAACATAGCAGAAGAAGGTGAGAAGTAGCCTAAATGAGGAATAGCTACGTCTGGCTGTTTGAAGTTGGGCATTGTATTGACCATGATATTGTTTCTGACAGCAGGGCGATATAATGAAGATAAAGAAAGTTAATAATGCGTCGACCCCCCGTTGCTCCGACTCACCCTCTTCATCGCCTAATTGACCAGGCAGGATCCCCTGAGACATCAGATATTATTTATTAACAATTCAAAGATAAATAATTCACGACCTGGAAAAGAAGCAAGAGGACAGGAGCTATTAATTGGGCATTGGAAGACGACTGCGAGCCCCCTGCTTGGATTTAACACCCTCCAGTAGTTTTTTCTCCCATTTTTCTCATAACTTTCTTTTGCTCTGTAAACAGACCACTCTCTTTTTAATCTAACTTAATATAAACTGGCATTGAAACATTGACAACACTTTGCAGTAATGTTCCTTACATTCATTTGCATTAGTTAGTCCATTAGCAACATGAACTAACTATGTGCATATAGTTTATTAATATTTGAAAAATGTATTTAAACATTAACATTGTTAGATTGTTCGTTCATGTTAGTTCTTTCTTTGTGCATAATGTGTGGGGTGAACCATATTTTAAAAAAAATCAATGTGCGATAACTTCCTGAACGATACCATATGTGATACAAAAATGCTTTATTTTTAAATAATGGAAAATATTAAAAAAGTTAAAAAACATACAGTACTGTGCAAAAGTTTAAACCACCACCACCAACTTTTTTGTTTTAGCAAAGTTTTAATGTCCATCCATATTTTTTCACTCTTTTTATTAAGACAAAAACAGAAAATACAGGAAACAAAATTAAAAACAAAACATTTTTTTTCAAAACAATTCTTCAGGCATCAGTCAGTAGTATTTAGTGTGACCTCTCTTGGCACTAAACAACAGATTAATTATTTGATAAAAATGTATGGTAAATGTTAACATTAACTTAAATGTACTTTACCACATTAACAACTAATGTGGTTAACAATCTTGACCTATGTAACTTTATTGTAAAGTGTTACCTAATGTTTTCCTAGTCGCCTGCTCCAGAAGGGGTCAGTCAACTCATACAGTGAAAATCATGGCTATCATAGAGATGTTTGCACAGTAAGTAATGACACCGCACCGCACAAAACAACCCAGCAATGCCTTAGCAAAGTTATTTTTCCTGGCATCCAAATTTTTCTGCTTTCCTTTTATATATCTATAGTACTTTTAAAAGCTGTATATAGTTGTATATAAGTATGTCAATGTCAGCAGCATCTATTAAAAATTAAGCGAACATTACATTCTGAAGGTGGATGTAGTCTATCTGAAATGTATTTATACTGAAAATCTGCATCCTGCCACTTGATGTAAAATGTTTTATTGTATGTATTTACAGTAAATAACATTAAGCGGATGGAAAACCGCTATCTTGTCTCTCATGTATTTCTCATGTATATACTGTGTGCCAAGTTTGATCAACACTGTTCCCTGTAGTGTTTCACAGCATTAATAAACCAATCGTAGCTGTGCTGTTGATTCAAATGCTAATGTTTAAAGTTTGCTTCTCACAAGTACAGTTTCTGAAAAATATATCCCTCTGAAGGCCTTCTTCAGCTTGCTTCTCATCAGGGAATGGCTCATCAGAAGTTTTCGACAAGGTCCGTACAAATCTCCAGTTGCCACACACTACATACACAGACTTTAATGATTGCTGCTTTGGGGAAAGTGCAGATGGTAGATAGTTTAACTTTTTACTGTTTATATTTTTGAAGACATCACCGTAGAGTTAACTTAATCTAAAAGGACATCAAAGCATCTAACATTGCTTTTGCTAAACATTTGCCTTGTCCTTCCTTATTGCGAAAGTTTGTCTTATGCCCGTGGGACACAGAGGAAAAACAAATATGAGTCTTTAGCTTACAAACAACTCTGTATGTTGGTGCAAATGAGCATTCATTTTTTTCATAGCCAGAGTATATGTAAATGATCATTGACAAATGATGGAAAGATATTTGTGCATATGTGCTCACATTTAGATTGCTAATTAATGGTTTGTTTTAGTCCTGAATCCTGGTTACAGAAGAGGTTGCTGTGTAACGTTTAATAACCTATTAATAATGTCATGTTTTCATAAGACAGAACTGCATGGGCTCTTAGGCGAGTCATGGTCCAAGGTAAAAACCCCTCTCCTGGGACTGTATTTTGCTTGCTTGATCTATTCGAGTATATTCCAATCCATCTCTCTATCTCTCATATGCTGTAAAGCAGATCTTCAAACCCGCTGAGAACCCGGTTAGTTCTGAAGCCCAGGCTGGTGAATAATAGAACAAAGAGAGAACGACTCTTCTGAGGTTCCACTGCGCTTCACCCCTCTGTTGAACGGTTTGGGGGAAGCGCATAGAAAACGATTTACCAAATAATTATAAAATTTACAAATGAGTAAAAACATACAGAAAACACGTCATCTTTTCTTTGCAATGTTTGGAGTTACCAGATAAAATAAACATTTTTAACCACAAAGGTCATTTTGAATTTGATGACCTGATGATTTTAAAGCTGCAGTCTGTAACTTTTTTGTATTTAAAATTACCCATTGAGTCATTAGCTCTTTCCCCGCCAGCGTTTAAAAAAAAAAGTTGCCAGCCAGCGCCAGCATTTTTTATGATTTTCACAAAAGTTTAATGCCTTCCAGAAAATGTTCTTCTTTAAATATATAAACTTACAATATATTACATGAAAGAACAGACGCTCTGCTTTAAAAAAAAATCCTACCTTCATTTGTTCTCTTTTCATCACATCTCAAATATGGGTAGGTTTCTTCAAAAAGAGCTAATTTTGAGCAAAAAACTGACATAATTGCATTTTTGTGAAAGACTTCTGATAGAAGTCAGATTCGGAGCGATGATCAAAACCTACACAGAGTTTAAATTGTAGGATGTGAGGGTTTGCTTACGGGTTTTATAAGTAGAGTAAGAGTGCCACCTGGTGGATAATAGCTGAAATACGGATTAACGGAAAAACTCGTCATTGGCAGGGAAGCGTTTTCTCTTAAAGGTCCCGTTTTACTGATCCCATTTTTCAATCTGTAATTAGTGTGTAATGTTGCTGTTAGAGCATAAATAATACCTGTAAAATTATAAAGCTCAAAATCTTTTTTAACAGAATTTGCTTTTCAAAGCCTACACTGTAAAAAAATTCCGTAGAAATTGCAGCTGGGTTGCCGGTAACTTACCATAGATTTAAATGTATGTTTTTTTACTGGCAACATTTTGTTCAAAGTTAAAGGAAAATTAAACATCTACAAGTCTTAAAAAAACAGCATCAAGCAAAACATTCTGGGAAACAAAATCTGAAGCAAAAAACAGAAAAAGGTTGATGATGATTTCTGGTTCCCAGAATGCTTTGCATGAGGCTGTTATTGTATAGTTTTATTCTGTAAAGATAAAGACTTGTTAATATTTAAAATTTATTTAACTTTAAACAAACTCTTGCCAGTAAATAACATAAATGTAAATCTACGGTAAATTACCTGCAACCCAGCTGCAATAAAATTGTAATTTTTTTTTACTTTGTACAGCGAACGGCCGGTTTGGACTACAGCCCTCTACTTCCTGGTTGAATGACGTCAATATAAAAGTTTTTGACTAAACTCCGGCCACAGGAATACGTCAGTCCCCAGCAAAGCTCAAACAGCTCTCTTGCTGCTGTTGAATCACAACACACTAAACAAACTACACAATCAGAACTCGATTCATGTTTCTGAAGGAAGGATTTCATAGGACAAGAAAGCCATCAGCATGTTTTTAGGACACTGATAGCAGCGGTACAGAGATAAGTAAATTTTGTGAAAAATACTGCATTCTTTACGCATAAAACATGAACACATGTTATATTGCGCACCATAAACACAAGCTTCAAAAACACAGGAAAAACGGGACCTTTAATTGACAAGTCAACTTGTCAATGGCGGGGAAAAAGTTGAGCAAGTACAAAAACAATCAGTCTTTTACTTACTTTTTCCTGATTCACAATGTTAAGCTTAAAATAATGATTTTTAAAGGAACAGTATGTAGGATTGTGGCCAAAACTGGTATTGCAATTACAAAACTTGTGGCTAAAACTGGTACTGCAATAACACCAATGTGGCCAATGCACAAAATGACAACATAAACATCAGTTGAGGGCTGCAACTCCACTTTTTAAATGACAATATCCTGGCCAGACCACTGTTGTCAGTGATATAAGTATTTGAAATGAAAATGACTTCTTAATGTCTAGTGACATATCAGGGCCATTTTATGATTAATTGATATAAATTTCTTACATACTGTTCCGTTAAGTTGATCTGTCATGTCAGATATGGCGGGAAATTTAGTTTTTCAACAAATGTAAAGAGAAAACCTGCGATTTTATGTTTCAAACAGACATGTCTATAAAGTTATACATTGCAGCTTTAATTCAGTTTTTTATATTTAACCAAATTTTATTATTAATTTTATTATATTTTAGCTTTAAAGGGTTAGTTCACCCCGAAATTAAAATGTTATCATATATCACTTATTCCTGTGTCGTTCTTAACCATATATAATCGTCGTTCAATAATAATATTATGAAGCATCAAGAACACTTTTGTGTGCAAAGAAAACGATTTTATTCAACAATTTGTTCTCCTCCTTTGTCGTTCAGTCTGCGTTAATGAGCTAATGCTGCTGACGTAGTTGCCAACCTTTTTTTCCCCTTTTTTTTATAACAATACTTAAACAACACGAATGCACAAATTACTTGCCCGCCTATTCTGTGTCTGTACACTGGCAACTGAATAAAATCGTTTGTTTTGTTTTCTTTAGGCACAAAAGTGTCCTCGTCACTTCATAATATTATTATTATTGAACGACTGATGAAACATGGACCTTTTCAGCGATGTCTTTCATTCTTTTCTGCGCTTGATTGATGGGACAATCACAAACCTCCCGGTTTTTATCAAAAATATCTTAAATGGTTTCTTAAGACAAATTATGGGTTTTGTGGTTTAGAACGACACAGGGTATAAGTATTTATGATAAAAATGCAATTTTTGGCCAAACTAACCCTTTAAATATTTGATTGACTGACTACAATGGCCATTTTTTATTCTTCTGTTTGGAAAAACCCCATGGACTTTTATCAAAAGACATTTTAAGATAAAATTGATTTAGGTATCGCCCAAACCTACTGCCATCTGATCACAGTTTTTGCACCAACCAGCCGCATGAATAATGTTTCAAGATAAGACAGAGTGGCTTGGTCCCACAGGGGCAGCTGCTTACTTTGAGTATCCGCAGAAGAGCGAACAGACTCTTTGGTCATCACGTGGACCGATTGAAGTTTTGGCAGCTTTGCCTCTTCTGTCGTGATGATTATACACTTCATTAGAGCTGTCAGTCTTTTCCCTGCCATGACGGAGCAGCACTGCAGGGCCCCCTCAGGGCCTAATCAATGTAGCGTCCCATAGAGCATGCCATTGAACAGATAACGGGTGTACGCCCTGCCCAAATGTGCCCAGATTGTCATCACTGATCACCCGAAGAACGATTCGTCCTGTACTTTATAGCCCAGTTAAAGTTTTACTTCAATAATTCAAACACAAAGGACTTGATAATATTGAGGTACGTAGCAAATCTGTGTTGAGGATTGAGATGTGTTCCTTGATTTCAAATACTTTGTGTTCTGTTAGTTTAACATAATCATGTTTGAATCACGATAAGCACGAAAAATAAATGGACAGATGGCTGCCGATCTCCAACCTGAGCCGCTGGAACAATACGATATCCTCCTCATTGTGTTTCGCGTTGCGAGTAGATCGGGAAGCTAAATATATCAAAACAAAATAGACTTTGAAGAAATGTTGTGCAGAGTTCCTTTCAAAAATATACAGAGCATGTCTTTCTCAGTACCTTCATGTTATTCAGAGCATTTCTCCAAATATTTTGAGAGAGCGAGTCGAGATGAAAAGAGTGGAAAACAATGAGGCCGCACCAGTGTTGTGGCGTCAGTAAGTCCTGACCTGTCTTGGCTTTGTGTTTGTTCCAGAACGCTCCCAAAGACACCCGCACTGGGTCAAGCCAAGGAGCTTAGACTCACTACTGGAACCCATTTACGTTGTCTTGTTATCTTGTGTTTCTCCAGTAGGTTCTAGTCAGTCGAGGTTAAATTTCATTCAGTTTGGATGCAACCTATGTTTGCATTTATGCATTTGGAAAACTCTTGGATCCTGAGTTACTTGCAGTGCAAGGCTTAAACCCATGACCTTGGCTTTGTTTGCCCCATGCTGTATCAGTTGAGATTCAGGACCACTTAATAATTTTAATAATTGAGGCTTTTTTGTTTAGTCAAATTCTGCTTGTGTGCATTAATTATAAAGGGGTCAAATGACGTGTTTAAAAACATAATTTTGTTTATGTGGTGTAATGCAATGTGTTTACGTGTTTAAGGATTAAAAAAATTCCACATACCGTACATTATTGTTTCTCCTCTATGCCCCGCCTTTCAGAAAAGTCGCGGTGTGCTCTGATTGGCCAGCTTTTCAGAGCATTGGGAAATACCTCAAGCGTGTGACGGAAAGGGCAACCTTCCAAACTCTATCGTGAAGTCAACATGGTAGTGACATAAACTGCAATTCATCGACTGGCCACTAGAGGCTGGCTTCAAAAGGGAGTCAATTCCCATAGACCCCCATGTTACAATGCCCAACTTTACAGTAGAAAATAATGTTTACAGCCTGGTACAAAAAGTGATTTGGTCTATATAGCTAATTTTGTCCTTCTCAACAACTTTGAGGGGGGGGGATTTTTTGTTACTCATCTGTTCAAATTATATTAATCCTTAAAGTTCTGCATAATTAAGTGCGTGGCCACTTGACTGACGGGTGAACTGCCACTACTGAGTCGAGCTAGGCGGGCATGGTCTCAACAGCCTTCCACTTCACTTCACCCATGTCACGCCTCTTTACCTAATTTTGGTTATCCAGTTATATAGAGTAAAGTGCGGTGACGTGCTGCCAAGATGGCGACGGCAGGCCACGCCAACTATTGGCTTTTAAAAGCTCTTCACAAACCTATGGTTGATGTAACGGACACTACGTCCATATTTTTTACAGTCTATGCTCCAAAAGCAAAGCGTGTCCATGACATCGCGGTCTCGGAAACACTATTTGCAAGAATATCTCTTTGGGTTTGAGACTTTAATCTTTGCAACTTTACGGATCTTCTATATGCACGAACAGCTTTAACACCCCCAATGACAAAAGAAAACTGAAATCGCATCATATGACCCCTTTTAGTAAGCCTTAAATTACAGTGGCACAAAAAAACTCCCGGTTTACTTAAAGCAACACTATGTAGTTTTTTTACCTTTAAATAATGTCTCTAAAATTATTTCAGTGATAGAACAACTTTTAACTGGACAAATTGTACTTTTGCTGCAACCTGAGCAGCCTCCTAGCTGCTACAAGCACACTCTGAAAGTGGCAGTGGAGGGTGGAGCACACAGCCCCGCCCCTCCCCCTGCCTGCAGAAGAGTGTCTGATACCAGGCACTGTTGGGCTTTTCAACCACATGGGGGAGCTGTAAGTCATTTTTACATGGAAACGACATAGTGTTGCTTTAATAACTACATTTTAGAAACTGGTCCAAAGTAATGCGCCAATGCTCTTGGTTCCAGTACAGCTGTCTTTGAAGCATGCCTCGGTACTCTGTAACTTCAGAGCAGAAAATGGGGATCTTAGAGGAGTTCATGGCTGTACCTGTGGAAAGTTATTTCCATTCATCTTCGTATTCATAGACGATAGTGCATAGACATAGAGCCTGAGATCAGGTGATGTGAGGGTAGGACAGAAATTGTATTTGCTATGTGCCAACTCTCAAAAGCAAAATCAAAAATCTATATTTGAATCAAATTTAAAAGCAAATGTTGTAACCAACTTGCATTTGCTAAAACTCGTCAAGTACTAGTGAAAATACTGGTAAACTTGTAAAGTTGATATTGCAGAACCAGACTTTAGACTTTGATATGCTAGAATGTAGAAGTATCAAAATTTATATTAAAAAATATGTTGAATCTAACTATATTTTTATACATTTATATAACTTTTTTTATTGCGGACATGTCATTCATTTATAACTGAGAAGATTTGATGGAATTCTTGGTTGTATTTCATTTAATAATCTGCTTTTTTTCTAAAAAATGCTGTGGAGAAATAGAAATGATCACAAATGAGACCATTATTGAAACACATTGAATATGGAGCTATATAATTTAATTAGATTGTACAGCTAAATAATCTGCGTTGGGATAAAATAAATGGGAAATCTTTAATGAAAGAAAGTGACAGATGAGCTCTCTACTGGACACGTGTCAGATATTTTAATATTTCCTAGGCTTAAGTTAAAGATACCATTTACTGTATTTACTCAAATTGAGCTGTCATAACTCTGATTTATTTTTGTCCATTTTAGGTGGTACTCCACAGGCTTCCACGTGAGGGCGCTGTGCATTGAGATGGAAGAGTGAACAAAGAATACTGTAGGTCAGAAGTCTCTCTGTATTTTAATATTTTCAGGTTGTATCCCTTTTACATAACCATTTATCAACATCTGCAACATCAACATATCCATTTGTAAAAGGTATTAAACATTCTGATTTAGTGAAAAGGAAACCACATTAGATCATGATGACAGGAAGTTTCAAAAGTAGACCACATAAAACAACACAGGACGTGATTTTCTAAAGATCACATATCCAGGACTGGATTAGGAGCTAAAGACCTCATTGAATGTTGAACTGTTGTGTGGCCGAGATTAAACTCCTTCATAATAGACATAAAATACTCCAGTCAGCAGATGACACTGCGAACGGCTCAGTGTGTTGTATGGAGCGACAAGTGTGAATAGGAGGACAGAGTTAATGCCCGAGCTCGGGGTGGATTAACACTTTAAACTGCAGCCTTCGTCCTTCGGTCTCAGCAGTCTTTTGCAGGGGTGATAATTGTCTTTCTATCATCCATGTCTTTTTTGTCCTATGGTTTGGTGCAAGGTTTGCCTTTTTAGAGGGTGTGCACATGTGCCAAAATGTCAGAATTGGCATGTGGAATAATACATCAGGGATGCGGATGCAACTCATGGTCAGTGTCAGGGGGCTTGATGTGGTAAAGGTAATCCAGGGTGATCTGGCTTAACTTGTCACAGATAGGTGGGTGAGTGACGGTGACTGCCTAGAAGAAGTCCGAAGTGGTATAGGGCTGAAAATTGGATTATGGCAGTACATTGGCATGAATCGACTAGCCTTATCTCTTAAATGTTCCAAAAACAGCTTTGGCTTCCATGCAGGCAGGGACCGCCTATGTGTGCTCAAGTGTCTCTGTTTAAAAAAAGTAGTAATGTGTTTCGCATGCTGGCGTGCTGATGTCCTCACCAGATCTTTACCACCTTTGGTCAACCAACTTCTCAGCATGTTTTTAGCAATAAACAAACGCTCGTATTTTAGTTTGCATCACTAAATGTTTTTTTTTTTTGGCTGTTGCATGTAATGGCTGTGACATATTTGCTGCCTCAACCCAATTATGATTTTATTCACGATTATCTAGACATGAAAGTATGATTAATTATAGGCTATTTTCAGAAGTGTAATGTCAGTCTCGTGTTAATTTAGGCACATGCTTAAGCTTGTAGCCACAGCCCTGTAGGTCTACACACCCGTACAGACAACCTTACAGAATCACAAAAACAAGAAGCACGCTCTAATAGCTGTGAGGTTGTACTCTTACTGGAAATATCCAATTTGTATATCAAGGAAATAAGAATGGTTTGTAAAATGTCTGTGCCACTAGATTAGATTAATGCATTTGGCAGATGGTTTCATGTAGACCCATGACCTCCCACCATCTAGGTTAACTATAGACCCGATATAGTCTAGTTTTATAATTAACTCACGTCTAGTCAAAATAAATTTGAATTTGGTAACATGTCGTTTTTGTCTAAATAACTTGTGAGATGTATGATGAGAAAAAATAAGTCACCGTCCGCCACTGTTATTTTTATCATTTATGTAAATTTTCACTGACAGACCAAATTTGCCTTATTTTAGCCTAGATGTCTGGGCTGTGTTTGGGCGGCTTTTAGATGCCTTTCAAATGCAAAATTGCTTGCTGTACGTTGTGTTGCCAATGCAATGCGCTACAGAAAGTCGTCACTAAATAATCTGTTGCACTGAAAGGAAAGATCTTGACTGAAGCCGGATAAAATGAAAACTCAGTCGAAGGCCGAATACTGATAAATGAAAAACAAAATATTATTTTGCCAATTTTCTCACCATTGCACAAGTTACATTTTCAGAATGTCCTTTTTACTATATTTATTTCACATTATTTAACAGTGAACTTTAACTTTATTTTAACATTCGGTATGAACTTAACTTCTCTGATCAGATAGGTATAGACAGTTTCAGCAGTAACAACATAAACAACCGGCTTTCGTGGTCAACACATGACATTCTGTAAACTCTGCTAAGAATAAATAACAACAAAGTCCTTAGTTTATTTATATAACAAGCTAAATTTACAACACGTAGATTACCTAGAAAACCAAAACATTTGTGCTCAAAAGTGCTCAACAAACTGGCCTAACAAGAAACGTATTGTTGATAACGTTTAATTTCTTGTTTAACTCTTTCACCGCCAGAGTTTTTTTTTTTTAAAGTTGCCAGCCAGCGCCAGCGTTTTTCATGATTTTCACCAAAGTTTAATGCCTTCCAGAAAATGTTCTTCTTTAAATATATAAACATACAATATACCAAATGAAAGAACAGACCCTCTGCTTTCAAACAAAAAAAAAATCGTTTCATCCTACCTTCAGTGGTTCTTTTGCAATCAGCTTTTGAATATGGGTAGGTTTCTGCAAAAACACCACATTTTGAGCAAAAAGCAGAGATAATTCCATTTTTGTGACGGACTTTTCATAGAGATCCCATTCAGAGCGATCTTTAAAACAGACACGGACATGCAGCCGCTTGCCATAGGGCAATACTTCCGGGTTTAAAAAGTTGCGGAAGGGATAATAGCGGTATTGCGGAAAGACGGAAAATCTTGTCATTGGCGGGGAAGTGTTTTCTCTTAATTGACGAGATATCTCGTCAATGGCGGGGAAAGAGTTAATATAAACTTGTTTGTCAAACTGGTTCTAGGAAGTTTTTATTACATACTGCTGACGCTCTTTGTTGCTCCTCTTCTTATCTATGACATGAGATAAAGAGCTAAAGTCTCTCGTTATCCATGTCAAATACACAGGACCAGTACCACCGTGTTTTTCTCATACTCCGCATGGTGTTCAGGATGTCTTTATTTTAAATGATAAATGAAATGTGTTGCATCTTTCTCTGACACTTTAGAATGCTTTCACTAACATGTTTGCTGCATTTGCGCGTCTTTCATGCTGTGCTGGTTACTATTTGATCATGTCATCAAAGACCTCATTGTTCTGTAAAATTTCTTCACCCTTTTTAGTTGTTCGGCCGAATAATTCCGGTTGCCGAACATTCGGTACATCCCTACAATCTGTTTGTTTGATTGGTCTGAATAGACGTGCCAAAACATTGACTGAACCAGTGGGGCAGATAAATGGAAGATGTCATTATATAGCAATTCCATTTAGTGCTGCTATACTTGAATTATACACCTTCAATGTAAAATATTTGAAAATTATTTCTTGTATGCTGTAAAAAAGCAATTACATTTTCCTCCACAAATAGAAACCACACGTTTAAAAATATTCAAGGACAGACACGCATAAATGCTCCTGGGCAACCATACAGTTGCATATACGGACTTTGTGTTCCGCATTTCTCCAAAACTGGCAACAATTACGTCTCTTCTCCAAACTTGCCTGGAGAACTCGAGGATATTGATCTCTGCACTTACAATGACTCTGGAAGGCATAAACAAACAGACGGAGCTACTCACGCACACTTACAAACACGAGTTCCCACATCCCTAACCACAATCCACAGGGTGGAGGACCTGAAGCACAGCGAGAGAATCGCAGACTATGTGGATGTTCTAATGTTTATGTTTTCCAGATTAGCAATGATGAAAGAATTCCTTTTCATGTCTGGACTCGAAGAGCCCTCGTACACACACCCCGGCTGAGCACCACACACACGCTCCCGGCTCCTTAAACAAGAGACCTCCCTGACGACCGCAGATCTTCTCTCCTGCCTTTCAAGCGTGGCGGAGAAGCGATATCTCATTGAACTCGCTCCTCTCCCTGCATTGGACGGTCACTGATGGTGCACAGTAGTAGATGTGTCCCTCTGCCTTTGATTTGTTACCCTCATCCTTTGTGAGCACATCTTCTCATGGACTGTTATGCGAGATCATGTGAAAGGCTTCTATTGTTCCTCAGCAGTGTGACTATGGTCTCTTTCTCTGAGCCATTTTCTTGGCCTGATTTTGCCTTTTTTCCATTTTTCTTTGTGGGGATGGGGATTACGATGTGATTTATTCATGTTGGAGTTCCCATGCCAAAATCGCTTCAATCCATCCACTTTCTTTCCTTAAAGACATGTCATCAACACATGGGTCAATAACAAACAAGCTCCTAAAAATCTTTTAAAAATTTATATAATCCATATTTTGGAGTCAGGAACACTGTTTAAATCTTTATACAACATTTCATTAAATTTTTAATGATTTTTTTCCACAGTATTTTTGATATACCCTTTAAAAAATGTCAGGTGGAACAACCAATCATTGTCTATTTGCCTGATAAGTTATAATTGAAATTTATATTAAATATTATATAAATTTATATAAAAATTATAATCCCAAAAATATTTTGAAAGTTTAAACCAACTTGCAACCTTAGCTTGAATTTATAAAAAAAAATTATAAGCTCATGAAAATTGTTTAGTTTAATGTCTATTAAATGTAAATTCATAGCAGTTGCACCTAGGGCTGTCACAATGATTAAATAATCGTTTCATCGTGATGGTTTGACCTCATCGCGATGATTTCAGATCACCGCAATGATTGCACATCTCTCTAAAGAACACAAGGGGGAGCTACAGTGCCTGTATAAACAAGACTGTATCAGATTGCTTTTTAATTTGCGTTTTGTATATTAATATTTACTGCCAGGTAAAACTTGCAAAATATTTAATTTAATTATATAGATTTATATAATTATAATTTATAAAAGAATTATTGATTTATAATTATAATCACAACAATATGTGAAAATTTTTTCATAAACGAAGAAAAAATGTATAAGAATTAAATGTCAAAGCAATAAAATAGGCAATTTATCAGCATAATTGTCAAAGCCCTAAAACAGGCAATTAATCGTCACAATTTATTAGACAATTAACCATCAGCCAAATTTCATAATCGTGACAGCCCTAGTTGCACCCTTTGTTTTTCTGGTTGCACCACCTGACCTCTGCAATGAATTTACATTTAACAGACTTCTACTTCGACATTGTTATAAGCTTTGCCTGTGATTTCAAATTAACAAATACTTTTCAAATACAATTTAAAAAATTGTTTTCTAGTTTTATATTGGTTGTACCACCTGACACAGAAAGTGTACCAGCCTACAGATTACATTAAAATCACTATTTTTTAAGTATTTCAGAGAAATCTTCAAACTTTTCACTCAACCATAAAGACCACCTGGGGTTGACTGATGATGTAATATCATGTTTATTGTTTATACTTGTTAACTTCTTAATAAAAGGCCCAGATTTGTACTACCTTGACATTTGAGAACAACCTAAATTTTGGACAAAAGTTTTTAAATTATCCTAACATCTCAGCAACTACTGATATGTGTGATATTTGTTTATAGGAAAGTTTTAAACATAAAATATCTTATTTTGAATATTTAATCATTTAATCACCATTTGTAACAGATCTCTTAAACTGCTAATTTGTACGGACATACCCGCCTGCCATTTTAAAAGTTTGAGATACAAATAAAAAATTAATTATTATTAAAAATACTTAATATGTATTTAAAAAGACACTCCAATTTTTTGAAAATAGGCTCATTTTCCAGCTCCCCTAGAGTTAAACAATTGAGTTTTGGAATTTATTCAGCCGATCTTCGTGTCTGGTTGTACCACTTTTTGCATAGCTTAGCACAATCCATTGAATCTGATTAAACCATTTGCATCGCGCTCAAAAATAACCAAAAAGTTTTTTAATATTTTTCCTATTCGAAACTTGACTCTTCTGTAGTTACATCTTATACTAAGAACGACGGAAAATGAAAAGTTGTGATTTTCTAGGCCAATATGGTTAGGAACTATACTCTTATACTGGCGTAAAAAATGAAGGACTTTGCTGCTGTATCATGAGTGCAGCAAGCGCAATGATATTAAGCAGTGCCCGAAAATAGTCCCCATCTATTGAAAGTTACCAAGGGGACTATTTTGGGCACTGCGTAGTATCAAGTTTTAAATAGGAAAATATGGAAACTCTTTGGTAATTTTTGAGTGCGATGCTAATGGTCTAATCAGATTTAATGAATTATGCTAAGCTATGCTAAAAGTGGTACTGCCAGACCCGGAGATCAGCTGAATGGATTCCAAAACAATAAAACTCAAATGTTTAACTCTAGGGGAGCTGGAAAATAAGCCTATTTTCAAAAAAGCGGAGTGTCCCTTTAATACATTTTCAGTATTTTTAATAATAAATAAGAATTTTTTAAAATTATTAAACAAAGTAGTATTAGATAACTGTTACAAATTGTGTTTTTAATTATTAAACATTCTAAATAAGATATTTTATGTTCAAAACAGGGCTATAATAAGCCTATATAAGACTATAAAAAAAAAAAAAAAGGGGGAGTAACCCTTTAAAGCAGGGGTCTTCAACTACTTTTTTTTTCGGGGGCCAGATTTTAAAATTGTAAATATGACGTGGGCCAAACTTTTACCCCTATTTTTACTTTTGATATATTTTTTACTTTTACCATAGATATGTGTGTGTTGTTGTCGTTTTTGTTACTTTTGTTGTAGTATATTTGAAAAAAACATATTAAAAACATGCATTTTCAAAAAAAATTGAAATTTAAAAGCCTTTTAATTACTGAAAACTCATATTTTCTTTATTAATATTTAAAACAATTGCAGTTTAACATGTAAGAGCCAAATGTTAATAGTAAAAGTGTAAAAGATCAACACTCCTAAACATATTTTGTTTATAACTGTTTAACTTTCATTAATTGTTACATGTCAACTACTCACAACATATAGTCTTCTCCTAATGACTAAAATTGCACTACATGTTTTCTTTTTTAATATTTTATAGATATATAGGCTAAACAGCCTTTCCATTGTACATTACATACAGATAAAACTGTCGGGAGTATGCCCCCTAGTGGCAGTCGAAATGAAAATGTAGTTTAATCGTAAATCTGTCATGGGAGAGAACCTTTAATCTACGAGTATAGTTAATAATTTACTTACCAGCAATTAAAGTATTCAAGTGTTACTCATCAAGTAAAACAAAAAATAATTAATAATTTAACTTTGCACAGTTTTGATTGGAACACACTGAAATACATCACTTCCGGTCGCCGCGTCACATGCGGTGTAGTCGCATAAGTTTATTTTCTTGAATGCATCCAAAGCTCGAATTGGATCAGATAATTCCTCACCCGCAGATGATTGGCACGCTACACAGCCCCTTTCTGTGTTGTCTTGTACAGTGGAAAGGTAAAAGTAATCACGCTGAATTTAAATCAGACTATAGTCGTTTCTCAATAAGGCTGCAGCCTCCGGAGGTTGCATTTCCAGGCTGCATACGTCATTAAGTCTTATTTCAGAATTTTAACAATTATAAAGTTGACTATTATTCTTAGTTAATCGTAAATTGTTGTAATATGCTAATGATTTGTGAATGCAATGCTTAGTTAACTTAAACTTGATGACGTATGCAGTTTGCATATGCGACCTCCGGAGGCTGCAGCCTTCCGATTGAGAAACGGCCAAAGGTGACCGGCGGGCCGCATAAAGATGATTGGCGGGCCTCACTTGGCCCGCGGGCCGCCAGTTGACTAGCCCTGCTTTAAAGGTTTTATAGAATAAAGTGCCACATAAATGTCATAAAGTATCAAGTTATTTTTATAGTACATAATGCATGTCATTGACCCATATTTCAAGCATTAGATGCTGATATACCTAGCATCAGCTTTAACTAGCTTATTCAGCATGACTCACATGGTCAACTAGTTTCACCAGGTGGTAAACAGTATGGCTTTACTGCTTTCAGTAGGGATAACCCCACCTAACCCGGATTACTCCACCTAAATCATTGCACTGAGTTGGGGCTCTGTGAAGCTCTTTGGTTAGTACAGTCAGCTCAGCGTGTGATTCAATTTTTCCTTCTTCCTTTCCACAATAGTGGATTTGGATTAGGGAATCCCGTGGTTGAAGGAGGGACATGCTCAGGCAATTTGTTTCCCATTATTTTAATGTCGAAGAGACCTCTTCCAAACAAAACACGATTACTGGCAGTCGGGCAGGCCTGTAATGGTGCCTGCAGAGTCGAGATCTGAAGGTTTCTCTCTGAAAGTCTGAGTCATATTCAAACAGAGAGATAAGTCTCAAAAGAGACCGAACATTAATCATTAAACTTTAGATCCTTGGGGCATCTATAAATCACTCACAAACCTCTCACCTCCCATTAAGTAGCGCGTGGATCTGGCCAAGTTGTAATCCTTGCGTTCTTAAGAAGTTATTGTTTTCTTTGAATGCGATGTAATGAGAGAATAACTAAACTAACAAGTTAAATGCAAAGGGTGCACGGGTTTGTTCAGGAACCTTGTGTTCATTGTCAGAAGTGTCACTGGATGAGGCTAGATGCCTTGTCTGGTGTCTAGACGCGATGTTGTTCGTGCTTTAAAGGTCGGGCATCCGTGCCGTAGCAGATGCTTTGCTTCGGCAAGCTTTTAGTCATGCAGATATATATGTGCCATGGTATAAACGTTATACCAAACTATCAATAAGTAGCCCTAGGGCCACTCATCGGATAGCAGATACAGTAGTGCACGCCACACAAAACTTTATTATTAGGAGTACTGAAGCTTGTTTTCACTGGAAATCACCGTTTGTACTTCGACTCTACCTGTCAAAAACTCCCTCAGGCTTGACTTGGGAGTTTTTATCTCTTTGGATAGGCTGCGATTGAAGCCATACTTCAGCCAGTATAGGAGGGAATGATCTCCATACTCAAAGACCGTAGGTTTTCGACCGCTCAGCTGTGGTCTGTGATATATGAGCTCAACCAGGTGCTGACATCCAGCATAAAGCAGCCGTTTAGGGGTTATTTAGACGTAGCTCAAGTTTACTCCGTGATTCACACCGGCGGACTGATGGCGTTAAGTTACTTAACATCTAGAAATCACTGTTAGCTTCACTTTGGGTGGTTTGGTCGCATTAATCTTGGTGTGAAAGGGCTTTTTTATTGCACCAATAATTTCTGTACAGTTTGCTGCAAATGTTGGACTAAATATAGCACATGCTACATCACAGCAACTGTGGTTTGGATCACTATGAAAGGGCTGGAATAGAGTCTGTAGTATCTTTTTCCTGTAGTGTTGTCCCTGATGTTTCCTGCATAAAGGTCCTCATGGACCTGCTGTTGACCTCTTCGTGCGTTCCTGGGAGTTGAACCATGGCATGAGTGCCCTTATCTGGTCAAACTGGGCAGTGGGGATTCTTGGAAGCCACTCTCATGTAGCGATGTAATCAGCCAGCTAGCTGTAGGGTATCTGCCTCATCCACGACAGCATCTTTTCTGTCGAATTATACGGGACGATCGCAAAAGGGCTTAATTTCGTCCTGATAACCTGGTCAACCAAACCATAAGGAACCAATCATTTTCCAGCTTTGGGAAAATAAATAAAAAAAATCTAACGAGCTTGTGGATAATTATATAACAGCCGTGAAAATTGTTCTTCCTGATTACAAATTGAATATCAGTGTGCATAAGTTATACTATACGTCACATGTCACATTTAGGACATTTAACAGATGCGACTCAGAAAACATCCTTTAATTTTGTAGTATAGAGCATTATATAATATATAACATATAAAAAGTCTGTCAAAATAAAGCAACTATTAAGAAAAACCCATTTATTTGTATGTTCATGTAGCTTAATTCTTACAGCTTTAATTAAATTAAAGTCGCTTTTAAACATTTTTTGAGTTTTGACAAATTGTCATCGTAGGTGCATGTCCACTGTGAGAGACATAATCTAAAAAAATCCAGAAATCACAATGTATGATTTTTTAAACTATTTATTTGTATGATACAGCTGCAAATAAGTATTTGAACACCTGAGAAAATCACTGTTGATATTTGGTACAGTAGCCTTTGTATGCAATTACAGAGGTCAAACGTTTCCTGTAGTTTTTCATCAGGTTTGCACACACTGCAGGATGGATTTTTGCCCACTCCTCCAAACAGATCTTCTCTAGATCAGTCAGGTTTCTGGCCTGTCACTGAGAAACACAAAGTTTAAGCTCCCTCCAAAGATTCTCCTTTGGGTTTAGGTCTGGAGACTGGCTAGGCCACACCAGAACCTTGATATGCTTCTTACAGAGCCACTTCCTTGGTTATCCTGGCTGTGCTTCGGGTCATTGTCATGTTGGAAGACCCAGCCTCGACCCATCTTCAATGCTCTAACTGAGGGAAGGGGGTGTTCCCCATAATCTCACAATACATGGCCCCGGTCATCCTCTCCTTAATACAGTGCAGTCACCCTGTCCATGTGCAGAAAAACACCCTCAAAGCAAGATGCTACCACCCCCATCCTTCACAGTAGGGATGGTGTTCTTGAGATGGTACTCATCATTCTTCTTCCTCCAAACACGTTTAGTGGGGTTATGACCAAAAAGTTCTATTTTGGTCTCATCTGACCACATGACTTTCTCCCATGACTCCTCTGGATCATCCAAATGGTCATTGGCAAACTTAGGACGGGCCTAGACATGTGCTGGTTTAAGCAGGGGAACCTTCCGTGCCATGCATGATTTCAAAAAGGTGAAATTTGCTTTATTATGTAAAATAATGTATATTATATTTTAAACAAGATAAAACATCTTAAAGTTTTACATTTTAGTGTATAAGTGGTAACAAAATTTTTTTTAGCATTAATGTTTGTGATTAAATCAAACTTCATTCAGTCAGTGCTTCGTAAACCTTTTTGACTGTGTTAGACCTCGCACCATCTCTCTTGGTAAAAAATTAGCTTTTTCTTAGCTGCTGTGTCTTGATTCTCACATTTTCTTTCTGCGCTCTTTGATGTTCCTGCTTTAATTCGGAATCTAATGAAATCTGTGGTGTGATGTCTATCAGCTGTGAGATCAGAGATCCCATGGTGCATTGCGGCATGGCCCCCGCATTTTGGTGAGTAGGAGTGAAAATAGCCGTGAAACATTGGCAGTTGCCCACAGGGCCTTCTAAACATTCATTTTAAATAAAGATCAGAAATGAATGTTTTTCTTAAAATTTGTACAAAAGCATTTAAGTGGTATTTAAATTACACATGTCGTATGAAATTCAAACAATAAACTAGAAGTTTAGCAGAAGGGTAGTTCATACAACTCATGTAAGTCTTCTGCAGCCATATGGTAGCATTGACTCTTAAAAATAAAGGTCCTTTTTGTCTAAACGGTTCTTTAAAGCACCTTTAACATATGAAGCACCTTTCTGTTTCAAGAAAGGTTCTTTAAGGTGAAAAAAATGATTGTATGTTTTTAATCGAAATTTGAGAATCTCAAAGATGTATGTGGTTGACAAATATGACTTCCAGAAGACGCACACGAAATCCTGGCCAGGACGCGTCCCACATGGTCACCTAAGTAGCTTTCAAGTAGCCTAACTCATTTTAGATGAGTTGTTTGGGTAGACCAGACTTGATGGCCTGTGTCTGCTGTCAGTTTATCAAAGCAGGTGGTTTCCTTTGCAATGAGACGTCTGCACCAAGAGGTGCGCTCGCGGGCGAAAAGGTTATGGGGGAGCAATGATAAAAGTCAGGTTGTAAATCAGTTCTCCATCTTTATCAAAGGCATATTTCATACGTGTCTTAAAAAGGCCATAAAAAGATTTCCATCTGTGTGGAAACTACACAGGATATGTGCCGTGTGCTCTTAGCCATATATTAATGCAGTTTTCACAGACATGGGAAGTCATGTTCAGGCACAGACGTGTGGAGGGGAAACCCCAGTGTCTTTGAGCCATGGTTTATGTGGTAGCCCCTCTCAAAAAAGAGCTCAATAATTACTTTTAGCAGCAAATTTACATGCAACAATCTGGAAAAAAATTAAGCGCTGTATCAGCAAATTATTATAAACCAAATCTATGGTTGTAATTCTTGGAAATCGGTCGATAAAAAAAAAATATAATGAAAAAAATAAATAAATGAATAACATTCAGGAAATTGAATCTTCAGAATTTAGTTAATGCAAGTTAATATAACCACCAAATTATCAGTATCGGCAGATATCAGTCTGTATCGGCTATCAGTATCGGTGGAAAAGTTTTTTATCTGTGCATCTCTAGCCTACTTGAGACCAAATGAAATTTTAACTTATGTTTTTTGCACTTTTTTTACAAAATTTTTTAAATGTTACATGTGTTTGGTGTGTGCTTAAATTATAGTGTATTTTAAATGTCGACAAAATTCACTTTTATGCAAATGTTGACTTGAAAAAATGTATAGTGTTTATCTGGAGAATCGATAAAAAATATTGATGACTCATCCTGTACTACTCATAATTTGTCCAGTCAGATGCTCTTATCGATATGAATGTCCCTTCCATCATTGTTCTTTTAAAAATGGCCAAGCCCTTCAAAGCTGGCCCGGCTCCAGATATGAGAGGAAAGGTGGGCCAAGCGATATTCCAGGTGGGCAGGTCGGATTGGGGGTCTTTAATGTTATAATCTCATATGTCTATATTTTTTATATCATATATTTAAGACAATTGTTAGGGCTATTTAGACCTCTATTGTATCCGTTAGTTTTCTTATTATTCTTCCGATTCTTCTTCTTCTTCCACCATTGCGATCTATGGCAGCCCATAGCAGCGTACATAGGAAAGTTATGAAATTTGGCACGCTTATAAAGGACTGTCCAAAAAGTCTCCACAGCAAATTTGGAGTCTCTATCTCTAACCCGCTAGCGCCACCAACAGTCCAAATTTGCACTTATGTTTTTGCTTATAACTTCTGACCCGTAAGTCCTAAACAAAAAACTCTTGTTTCTTCTGATTCCTTGGCTCAAGACAGATTGGACCATATGACGTCATTTTCCGTTATGAAAATTTTTCCACCATTTTTTATTATTCATAAAACCTACTTTTGCAAACTCGCATTTGAGGCTATATTTCAACATTGCTTAATCATATGTATATCAAATTTGGTGGGTGTCATCACAATCATGACCTGAGGCACTATCTATTGTTTCGGTGCAGCGCCCCCTAGTGGTCAATCATTTGAAACTATATCTCAACATTGTTTAATCATATGTATATCAAATTTGGTGGGTGTCATCACAATCATGACCTGAGGCACCATCTATTGTTTCGGTGCAGTGCCCCCTAGTGGTCAAGTCATTTGAGGCTATATTTCAACATTGCTTAATCATATGTATATCAAATTTGGTGGGTGTCATCACAATCATGACCTGAGGCACCATCTATTGTTTCGGTGCAGTGCCCCCTAGTGGTCAAGTCATTTGAGGCTATATTTCAACATTGCTTAATCATATGTATTTCAAATTTGGTGGGTGTCATCACAATCATGACCTGAGGCACCATCTATTGTTTCGGTGCAGTGCCCCCTAGTGGTCAAGTCATTTGAGGCTATATCTCCACATCGCTTTATCACATTTACACCAAATTTGGTGAGTGTCATCACAAACATGACCTGAGGCAAAATCAATTGTTTCTGCACAGCGCCACTTAGTGGCCTCAAGATTTGAAAATTTGCTATTTTTGCCTTAATCTACTGAAAACTTAGATTAGAGACAGTCATCACCGATACTTCATTCTGTGCCCTATTTTGGAACTATTTAGTAACTTATATATAACATTCTCTCTTTTTGCATTTGTAAAATATTTTTGACCCCTTAACAGATCTTGTATCAATTAAGTAACTTTAGATTTGATAAAAAGGGGCCGTTCTTTTAAAATAACTATTTACATCAACTAAAACAAACTTACAAACTAAACATGCAAATTTTATCTGAAATGCTGTTTTTCTTAAGCATTATTCTCATGTCTGTTAACTTAGTATAACATTACAGATTTTTGGCCAAAAGATTGTCTGTTATGTGGTGTGGGGCCAGGGTGGGCCAAGCCTCTGATTGGGTGGGCCAGGCCCACTTTGGCCCCCCATGTAGCCGGGCCTGCTTCAAAGTGTCCCAAACTTTTGTTTAAATAAGAATTACCACAAGAAAGTGCATGTGTAAGATATTTTTTATTTTGTACGTTCTCTGCAGGCACCTGCAAAACGTTGAGAATCACAAAAACTATTAAAGCTACTAATGTCTGAGCAGAGGAACTGCAGCTATAAAAATGTTTTATGTTTTGAGTTAAATTCTTTATTTAAACTGACAATTTCCACAACATATCAGTTTGAAACAAATAATTATATGAGAGCTAATTTCTTAATTTCGTTGCAAAGCAGCAAAATGATCGTGGTAGATTCAACAGACATGCTCAGATTTGGTGCTAATGAGATTTTTAAAGGGCCGCTCCTCTATGACTCAGAGGAAAAGGTCTAAAGTGAAGCTTAAAAGCCATGAAGATTAAGAACGTGGAGTTAGACTGAGATCTGTAATAGCAGAGAGTAGTTTACCAGCTTTATCCGACGGCAAGACTGTGCTTCACTGCGGCTTTGATGTGCAGACTTACCCATGAATATAAGCATGAACGCACACATATACAGATGCGGGGGTACTGAGTTTGTGTGTTAAGCCTTTGTTATATTACAGTTTGTAAAAAACTAAATATAGCCTACAGTACATGCATGCATATAATATATATATATATATATATATATATATATATATATATATATATATATGTAGCCTACAGTATATCATATATACTGTAAGCTATAATAATATATATATATATATATATATATATATATATATATATATATATATATATATATATATATTAGGGATGCACTGATAGGATTTTTTGGGCCGATACCGAGCTAGTTTATTTCGGCATCTATTCAGCATTTATTTTATTAACAACATTAACTCATTTTTTTTACATATAATGGATTTCTTTATGCATGTAATATATAAACAATCGGTATCGGCCTTTCTTGTGCTATTGCCGATATGCCGATGGTTTCAAATTCATCAAAAATCGGCCGATAAATATCGTCGGCCGATACATCGGTGCATCACTAATTTATATATATATATATATATATATATATATATATATATATATATATATATATATATATATATATATATATATATATATATATATAAATTAGTGATGTATATATATATATATATATATATATATATATATATATATATATATATATATATATATATATATATATATATATATATATATATATATATATATATATATATATATATATATATATACATTTTTAGTGTTGCAGATACGTGTGCAGCATCTTATTTGCAAGCCATCAGTTGTTACCCAGTTTACAGTGTAAGTTTATTTGTCGGCACAAATTTACCCTCGGTCCCTTTGCGGTAAAAGCGGAGAGATGTGTTTGTTACATTTCTCTTAATAGGCTTGCCTTTCAAGGTTGTCGACCTTGGCTCTGATGTAAGACCCAGACACCCTAACATCAAAGCACATAGACTTTCTTTAGATAGATTTCTATCTCCAAGGAGGCTAGTGACTGGGCAGCAATCAATGAAGCATTTCTCTTTGATCTTTTTGCAATGATGCCAAATTTCATTGAGGCCAGTCACTTGCTAGATTTCATTATGTACCATTACGTTCATCTAGTTTTATGATTGCGAAAATTTAGAGCCCATGTGCAATAAGGAAAGATGGTGCATCTTGTAAGAGCTTTTTCCCCTTTTGAGAGCACTAGAGAGGTACACCTGTGCCCGCGCACGCACACATATATACTCCTGGCCTCACAAACCACTTTAATATAGACCACAAGGACATGTTTGGGGTGGATGCACCTCACATAATGCAGGTGCACCCAAGGAGAATGGGGGCGTTCCCCCCAACAAGACATCAACAACCCTCAGCCATTTGTTTGGACTATAGGGGCCACCTGTGGCCCTTGACTCTCTTGATTTTACCCCTAACCACACGTACCTGCAGCAGCGAAACTTAAATAGAAACTTGAAGCGCGCAGGTGTAGATCCTTCTGATTGGTGCTTTATGGTTGCTGGTAAACCTGTGAAAGTCAAGTCACCATGCCAAGAAATCAATATAGCAGTTCAACATCTCTGCCCACGTCAACCCGAAATTAAATGTCTGGACACAATAAATTAAACAACTGTCAGCCAATTTATTTAGTATTTCTTTACAGAATCACTAGAGACCAGGATATCATTGACGGTGGGCTGTTTTGATATGGCCCAGTAAAGAACCACCATGAAGACCATCCTGACTGGGCAACCATCATCATTTTAATATCCTAGCAACTACATAAAACAGCCTAGCATTGTGGCTGTGAATTTTACACTTGTAAGTACCCCATAACAGTTTCTTTGAGAAATTGAGATTTCATATTTTTAACAATATAAAGTTTTTTGCAGCACAAGAGAAATTGACGTTCTATTGCTATTATTGGTGTGCATAAGTTTTTATGATAATATTCTAATTGTTTTAATGTGCAAAATCATATTATCGGGTATCGCTTGCTTTACAATAAATAGCATTAAGTTCCCACAAATTTACAGTTTCTACAAATTCACTGTAATAAATTCCTTGTTGCACTTAAATTTTTAAGTTTAATCAACTTGAATTTACAATTCATTTGAACTTTCTTGACTAATAAGGAGTTTTTAAATTTGAAAGCTGCGACCACACCAAAAGCAGTGCATTCCTTGCTCCAGATTACTCGAGGGATATATCTTTGTGTCATGCAAATTTTTCACTTGACTTAAAAATTTTCAACTTGCGTTCAAGTCACGTTTGAGGCGAATAGCAGGTGTTTTTGCCGCAATCATGCCACCCAATTCGCGTCATTCGCATCGCCCCGCACGAGTTTGCATCTAATCGTGTTTTTGCATTGACTTTGTATGTAATCTACCTGCGCAAGTCGTTGAATTTATGCTTGGTGTGCATGCCTCATAAGATTGCTTGCGTCACAGGAACGTGACTGAAGGTCAGTAAGGCCGTCCCAATTCGAAGGCTGCTTAAAGTGCACCTATTTTATTGCTAAAAAACAACGTTATTTTGTGTATTTAGTATAATACAATGTGTTCGCGTGAATTATGGTAAAAAACACATTTTTTTCCACATACCATAAACTTTTTTAGCTCCAGAAATCCTTGTCTTCCTGAAACGCATTGATTTTTTACAAAACGTATTGATCTAAAAAGCGATGTGTCCCTGATTGGCTAGCTAATCCGTACGTTTTGATTTCCTTTCATGTTTGAAAGCGCTTTTTTCCAAAGCGACTTAGGAAACAATAAAGCGATTTGTCAATGGGAAGCAATAATACAAGAAGTGCCTATACCAAGTGACAAGTTTTCACTATTTCGAAACAATACATTAGTATTTTTTTTTTCAATTATAAAAGCACATTTATCCAGTTCTCCAGGTAAAAAAACCATACAGACATATCTATAACCATTCGTATAACAATTAAACAGGTTGCTGTTTCCAAGTGTTGCACACGCTCTTTTTATATTCTGTCCCCTGAAGCTCCTAGCTTCTGTCTGCTGTAGATGCTTGTGGACCTAATACATCAGACACGCACACAAAGCACACAGGTGGCTGGCCCGCGTCCAAAACACCGATATGGAAGCTACCTCTGAATGACTCGCGCACACACACAAACTCATAGAGAGAGATAATTCCCCCTCGCCCACATGAAAGAGGCAGGCAGTGGGCCGCTTGCCAGGTCTCGGCTACCTGGAGACAAAAGAGCGGCACCTCGGGGTAGGTGTAGATGATCATCGGGGGCCAAACATGCTGACGGATGGTATCTAAGACGTGTGTATGTGTGGCGGTGCGTGCATGCGTGAGTATACAGATGTGTACATGATACGGGGTGTGCTGACTCTTAGTTGTAAGTGTGTGTGTGTGTGTTCCCACAGTGGTGTTCAATCACAACCTACAATTAATCTGGCCAACATTCAGCCTTCCCTGTTGGCAAGACCTCAGCCTGCCATTGATCCTTGTAGTAGGGGGCGGTGGGTGATTGAGGGAGGGTAGGTTTGATAGACTGGCCAGTTTTATAATCATAGTAGCTGTTTGGACTACTACTGTAGTATTTAAGATGGCAGGCATGCATGGTAAGAAATCTCAGTCGCACTTGCAATATGCATTCACAACCTTAATGTAAAGTGTTACCGAAATCTCTAGTTTTGGGATTATAAATGCTAAATCTATAGAAGTAGCGTAGTGACACAAAACTCAGTAAGGAGTTCATAGCTGTGATTTATCATAAATAATCAGTATTAAGTTACAGAAGTTGACCGAATGGAATGTAAGCTTAAAAATGATTAAAATGACAACACTGAAACGTATGGGGTGTACACACCGAATGCATAGCGTGAAATCGCATCAGGTCCTCACTCATTATTACTCGCTGGATTTAACGTTGGGTCAGGCGAATTTTTTTGCTTGAATTTTTTCAACTTGCGCGGAAAACACGTTTGAGGCGAAAAGCACGTGTTGGCCCCCAATTTGCGTTGTTCGCATCGCCCAGCACAAATTTACGTATATTTAATAATAACGTAAATTTAAGTCTATTCGCGTTTTTGCATTGACTCTTTGTGTTATCTACTCGCGCAAAACCTTAAATTCGCATTTGGTGTGTATGCTCCATACTGTAACTGTATAGTAATTTACCTTTACTCAACAAATAAAATAAATTATTGGATTACTGATTAAGGGGTAAAATATCTCTATTTTTCATGATTTGCATTAATAAAACATTGCCCCACAGGAAGTGACATCATACTTGCAATAGCTGCTCTAATGATCACAGGCATCATGTCAGGTAAAGTTGTATTAATAACAGTGCAGGTTGTATGTGATTAGCGTTCTGTAGAGTCGACTGCAAGTGTAAATTTGTAATGATGTGTGTTTAAGAGAGAATTGGAGAGTATGTGGAGGCTTATCTGCGCTTCAATGTTACATTCCTCTAATTAAAAGCTCTATCAGTGGCTTTGAAGTTAATGAGTCATTGTGGTAATGGGGAAGAAGAAAAACAAGAGGAGAGTTTGTTTAATCGACCTTATCTATGTTTTAAGTTATATTTTTGTGGCATACTTTAGCTTTTTTTACACGTGCTTCTGAGATGTTATTACTTCAGATGACGAAAACGTCCACATGAACTTTGAATGTGAACAAACACAATTCTCATCTTACCAAATAACCATTAGTATTAAGTGTGGACCCATTTTGTTGCCAGACCTGAGCTTACAGTAGTTGGCAGACCATGGCATGAACAGCGGAGGGTTCTTATTGGTTCATCTTAAATAGGTCAGTTGGTTGCCTTAAAATGTTGAGTTAATTCAACTTCAACTCAAAGAAAAAATTATGTAAAAATATTGTGTGAACTTACTATTTTTAAGTTAAATTTAACTAAAATTTTAAGGCAACCAGGTAACTTACTTTTTTATAAATAATAATAATGTAAATATTTGAAGAGTTCCGAATCAAAACCCTCTAAGTGCATCTGAATTTTTTTATGTAAATTAGCATTTTAATCAGGCTCTTATGTTTAGTTCAGTAATTTCACTTTAATGGCAATAAAAAGGTTATTAGTCAGTTATTGAAATGCCTTATTTTCACAAATATCACAGTTGCAAAATCACTAAGGGGCGGGACACACCAAAGCTTTTTTACGCGCCTGAAAACGCCTGGAGGATGCGGAATGGCAGATGTTTTTTTATTTGAGCATTTTGGTAGCATAAGCTGTGAGCCGTTGGTTGTTGTGATACTTGTCCCGCCCCTCCTCCACTTTGATTGGACACCCGTATGAGAACTGACATTGACAAGCAGAGCTTTTCACCCAAAGTTGAATCTCTTTCAACTCTCGATGCTCAGTGTAGCTTTGGTGTGCACACCCCCTAAATATTTCTGAATGGCCTGATGTCTGAATTAAGTGGATTTGAAGCGAAAGTATTTGATGAATGATGATTGCCCCCTTGTGGCTGTCTGCAGTACAAGTGATAAACCCCGCCCTCTCCATGCAAACGAACGGGACTTGGGTAAAAAAATTCAGAAAAATGGTTTTGGTCCTTTAAGGTAGTTGTTATCACGCTTATATATGTTAAATTGTTAATTTTTGTGATAAGTTTAATCTTAGCTAGTAATTTAATGCTATAGAAACAGGGTGTGTCTTTATGTTTGGCGAGCTTGAATTGGGCATGCGAGCATTTGGGCCGAAGTTTTTTACCACGGCTTCACCTCTGGCTCCACGGACGATTCCTTCTGCGCATGCCCTGGCTCCAAACTGATGTTTTACGTAACATGGCACCGACAATGGCAGCGCCCATGGTCGGACATTTTTGGCTTCAATTCATTACAATGGAAGGAAGTGATGTCGCGTCATCCAGTCTATGGCAAGGAGCATTTGGTCAATATCATCATCTCATTTTTTGATGGAGGTGGCTTTTAGCGGCTTAAGGTCTTTATATATAACATGCTGAAAATAACATTTCCCAATATAAATGGTTCATTACAGCTACATTAAACCACAATATAATATTAAATCTAGATTCATTGAGTTGAATCGAGAATCGAGTATAAAAACCAACCCAATAACCGGAATCGAAAATTGAATCGAAATCGAATCGATTCCATAGCGTGTGAATTAAATTGAATCGATCTGGAACATCTGAATCGATACCCAGCCCTAGTGCTAAGCTATGCTAAAAGTGCAAGCGCCAGACCCGAAGATCAGCTGAATGCATTTCAAAACGTTAAAAATCAAATGTTTAACTCTAGGGGAGCTGGAAAATGAGCATATTTTCAGAAAAAGTGGAGTGTCTCTTTAAGTAGAGAGTTTGTTTGGTTATAGGTTTGGTTTGGCACAGATATTCATCCGTTATTGCCGTCTTTTTTGTTCACTTGCCTTTTAGGTGCTTTTGCTTGTTCTAAATTTAACCGCACTTGTCTCAACTTTTACTGACACCTTGAAAGCTTCGTTTTATTCCTCTGTTGTTCCTTTTTGACGTTTCCCTTTCAAAGCCCTCTGTTTTTCACATCACCTCTGAAATCCGAGGCACTTCACCTGAGATTCCGAAAACCCAGGTAGTGTTTTATTCGTCTCTGCTGATTTCTTTATTCCAGCACTAGTGGAGTGAACTTCAAAAGGTGCACGCAAAGGCACAAGACACCTTGCTATAGGGACCATCTGTGAGAGCAGAGGCAGCGATGAAACGTTTTTTGATTGGGATGAAAACATAACACGGAGGAAATAAATTGTCCAAATGAAAGTTGTGAAACAAAAGTCAGTTTGCTCTCTGTGGGTCCAGATAAATCTCAATGAGGCCTCAACGAGTCGTTGTTGGGAAACAAACCCTTATGCGCAGCTGTCTTTAGAAACACTCCTTTTTCATTTGCAAAATGCTTAGTGCTTGGCAGAAAAATATTTGAAAAGAGCACAAATGATAATTAAGTCAGAAAGACGTAGGCTTTTGAACGCACTGCTATTGTGGGAACTCTTCAAAAACACTGGCCCTCTCCTGCATTCATGCACGAGTCTCTCTACGTCTTGGAGACGCAGGGTTTCGGAAAATTGCTTCTTTGTGGCTAGAGGTGTAATTCTCCGCAGCATCTTGAGAGACATCCGTATCTGAGGACGTGAAGGTTCTCCTCGAGTCTTTGTTCTGGATACACGTCCCTCATCCACCCCCGCCCCGCGACATCTCCCTACGGGTCCGACATCATCGTAATTGAAGATCATTACGCAGCCACAATGCGTCTTGACGGAGCACGGGCTTCATAATGGAGCTGAATAGCGGGCCGCACTTCAACGCACGCCACTCCGGAGAATGGAGGGGAGAAGCCGGGGAATATTCCAAATTGAAATGGAGACGGGATTCGCCAAAGGTCCTCCAAGGAGGCGAAATAGCTACTTATTATTGGCTTACGTACAGCCACTCCGGCCCCTTATTTATTTATTTTTCAGGAGGTTGTTTTGTTTTGGCTGAAGTGGGGTTGGGGGGCTGCCTCCACACTTCAAAAGAATTTGTAACAAACCTAATTCATCTGAAGCGTAGGATGAGCTGGTAAGGAAGATGAAAGATGAAAGTCTGTTGGCATGGAAACTGAAAGCACATCAGTGCCTTGTGGTGAACAAAAGGCTGCCTGTGTTGTCACACTCGTGAGAGCATCCAGAAAGGTTTTAAGTAGTATCATAGAAATGCTAAGAAAATTACCCACTTATGATTATTTTGTCAAGTTCGGTTTGGACTTGTTTTGTACATTACAATCCGCTCTCTCACCACGGGATTTAATTTACGATGTTTATGCTGTATCATCCTTTTCCGCACTTGTACATCATTTGCGTCATGCGAAAAGCTTTTGCTTTTACATTTAAGCCAGTCGATGCCCATTGATCAACGTTGGCAGGTTGAAATAATTGCACTTATACTAAACATGAAAGTTGTACACAACTTCCAATGAATTTTACCCTAAGTTGAAAGATGATACCCTTAAGGGATCAATAACATCTGTCCCCTTAGAAAATGTATTATGGCAATCAAAGTTGCCGACCAAATAATATTATGACAGAAATTCCCATAAGATGAAGAGTGAGATTAAATGGCATGCAAATGAAAACTTTTGCTTAACTCTACTGCGTCTCCTGATAAGAAAACAGGAATGTCTCCATTAGAGTCGAGATTTGCCAAGTCTAGAATAAAAATTAAATTTCATTGAAGATCTGAGTATAAACTTAAATTTCTCTTTAGATTCAACTTAACTATACAATTTACATGAACTTTACAGCTCCATACTCTTAATGCATCTTAACAATTGTCTCCTTTGCTTCAATTTTCTCCTAAGCAATTTTAGGATAAACATTAAGATTGAGTTGATATTTAAAGGGACACTCCACTTTGTGCTTTATCCATTCAGCTGATCTCTGGGTCTGATGCTAGCACTTTTAGCATAGCTTAGCATAATCCATTGAATCTGATTAGACCATTAGCATCGCGCTAAAAAATAACTAAAGAGTTTGGATATTTTTCGTATTTACATCATTTACTAAAAATGAGACCCATATCTCCCTAGAAAATCACAACTTTTAATTTTCCGTCGGTCTTAGTACACGATTACAGAGGAGTCAAGTTTAAAATAGGAAAAATATCGAAACTCTGGTTGTTATTTTTTTTGCGCGATGCTAATGGTCTAATCAGATTCAATGGATTATGCTAAGCTATGCTAAAAGTGGTACCGCCAGACCCTGAGATCAGCTGAATGGATTCCAAAATGGTAAGAATCAAATGTTTAACTCTAGGGGAGCTGGAAAATGAGCATATTTAAAAAAAAAAAAAAGGAAAGTGTCCCTTTAAAGGTATAGTTCAGCCAAAAATGAAATTACCTTGTGATTTACTCACCCTCAACCCAACCTCGATGCATATGTTTATCTTTATTCAGACAAACACAATTGGAGTTATATTGGAAGGTGTCCTGGCTGTTCTTTATAATGGTAGTAAATGGTGCTTTTGATTTGAAGCCCCAAAAAGTCCATCCATCCTTCGCAAAAGTAATCCACTTGGCTCCAGTGGGCTAATAAAGGCATTTGAGGGTGCGTTTTAAATATTTACAAAGTTTTTTGTACAAAAGCGCATCGAAGGCCATAATTAATCCACTGGAGCCATGTGGATTACTTCTGTGAAGGATGAATGGACTTTTTGGGCTTCCAATCAAAATCACC